>NC_133616.1:61105932-61432043 GCF_964106895.1 Numenius arquata | reverse complement strand
GGAGATAAAAGAGGAGACAGACTTTGCAGCTGGAGGAATTTTAAGTGCCATAGGTCTTTAGCAGATAAAACAGCTGATTGTGAATTGGATTTAAAAAAAAAGGTCTCCTGATTTCCTTGCTAAACTGGGAGAAGGACGCATCAGGTCTGGAAATCTAGGGAATAATTTTATTTCCAGCCCCACTTAGTGCTGTTCAGTGCCTTTGGTTGACAGCAGTTAGATGCCACAGTGCAGGAGGAAGATTACAGATTTTTTCTTGTACAATGTAAGGAAGTAATGGATCTTAGCAGACATAATCCTGGCCATAAATAATATATGCCACACTTTCCCCATAGGTAAAATGTACTTCAGTGAAGTATTTAATGAGTATTGATAACATATTTCTCATTAAAAGGGCTGTTCTGAGTTGTCTTTATAGTCTTTTGACTGTGTATCCCTACATATATCTGCATAGTATAAACATACATATGCTATACATAGGTTCTCTGTATTAATTTATAGAACTACATATTAATAAACCCAGCCTTTCATTTACATTCCTCTTCATACTTCTTAATGCTTACAAAATTCTCTATGATTTAATTCTAATTTTCCAAACTCTTGACATCTTAATTAAAAAAATTACCATTAAAATCCCAAAGTCAGTAAATTAAATTAAAATCTAGCCATAAAATCAAGATAAGGTGTGTGTTTTGGAAGGAAAAGTACCAGACAGAGCTCTTTGAAAGTCTCATGAAACTCATAATTTCACCTAAAATTTAGAACTTCAATTCCTACTAGTTATTGAGCTTCTTAACAAAATCCTGTTTTCAACTATAAGAAGGATTTTTATTTATTATTTTTTTTTAACCAGTAGAACATTATGCTAAGCTGTTTGTTACTTAGGGCAGCAATTTCTGGTGCCTGTTAACCCATGGTAGCATCTGGCTTCTTGGCAGGTTCTGTAGACAACTGGCAGCTCAGGACTAACATGTCTGTCAAACAGTAACAGCTGATGGGCTGTGCCTGTACCATTTCCCCAGATGTCTTTCTTTTTAAAATTCCCATTAACTCTCTGAAATCTGTACATTTGTTTGTAAACGTATTACCATGTACTTTTATGAAGTAAAGATGATAGAGGGATTTTTCTGAAATTGACTTTTCTGTACTTTTTCTGATTAATTGTCATAATTAAAGCTATCCTTGTGGTATATTTCATTTCATATAAGATAGGTTCTGCTTTATGATGTATCAATTTCTTTGCTCTGTTTTCATTTTTTGAGGTTATGAGATCATTCCTAAGTGTTTAACGGTAGCACAGAAGTGGATGTGTTCTAAGTCTATGGAAGCTGCAAGGTGTTGGACTTCCCAGCTCCTTTGAAAGTGGAATGAAAGAAAAACAAATATTTCGGAGTCCTGCATGGGCATTTCAGTTTGTTTATGCTCCAGAAATAGAGTATCATCACTCATCCACGTATTTGATGCTGAATTTTATGCCAACAAGTGGGATATTTGGCTGGCTGTTACAAAACTTAATGCTGTCATCGAAGCATTGTTTTCCAGTTTCCTCAAGGCAGCAACTTTTTCTGCAGTGAGGCATCTTTAGTCTATCTCACTCTTGAAACACTTTTTTCTTTAATGTGGAATGATCCTATTAACTTACAATATAGTTTTCAATCCACACATTTAGACTACTAGAGCAGTTGGTGAAAAATAATGTGACCTTCCTTCTTACACACCATGTGGAAATCACCACAGGAACAGATCACTGAACCAAAGACAAGCAAACAGTGCTGGACACTTGCCTTTTCATAAATCTGTACCTGAGGTTAGTCAGCAGCTTTGCCAGTTTATATTATGTAGCCAGACAGCATGAGGCATAAACCAGCTGAGAGGCAAGGGTGGTGACCTTTAGATAGTGTATTGGATTTAGTTCATTTGTCTTAATGCTCATTGAAAAAGGAATGGTGAAAAAGCACCAAATAAGCACTAGCATCTCAAAATGAGGTGCCAAGAAAATTATTCCATGCTTGCTTTATTCAGAAAGCATTCTTTTTAGTCAATCTTTTCTCATTTCTAGTCAACCATTAAAATAAAATACAAAATAAGCACGACAAGAATTCTCTTTTCCATCCCCCAAAGCAAAAATTGTTGCTTGACACTAATATGGATCTCTTATGCCAGTTCATAGTGGTTGCTAGGTTGATGGTGCACTGAAATTTGAGAGGCAAAAATGTACTGTATTAACTCCATTTCTTGAATTCCATGAAACATTCAGGGAGGGGAAATTGCTACCTAAACGAACTGCCTAGGGTGTTGACAAGTCATATTGGTAAAGGTAATTAGTCTAGTAATGCTATATTTGACTAAAGAAAAAGAAAAATAGCTCTCTGATTGGCATTAAGTGAACTAGTTGCCTAGGAGAAATACTATGGCTTGCTCTCCTATTTAGAAGTAGAATCAAACAGCTCTAAGTTGGATACTGAAATTCCCAAACTGTGAATTGTACTTGTAAAGGGACACTTCCAGCTACATCTTGTTTGCTGATATGCTCAGAAACATTGGGTCAAGAATTACTTTGACATTCTCCTACTGCTTTTAAATGTGATGGGAGCATTTTTGTCTTTCCGATTTTGGGGGTTTTGTGTGGTTTCTTTTTCCTTATTTTCTTGATTATGGAATTAAAGATAGTTGCTTAGGAAAGTATCCAGTTATGCCTTGATCCACATAAACTTTTTGGCTCTACTTAAAAGTAGAATATAATTCCTCAGTGATAGCTTTCTGATACTATTTGCATTCATAAAGATAATTTACATAGCAATTTTCGTATTCAGATCACAGATAGATATTAATTGTTTGATAGTTTTAAGAAAGGTCCCAGAATTAGTCTTCCCAAATAAAGGCAACATAAGTATCAGATGCATTTAAGCTATGGCTTTGACCTTTCTGTTCTTTTTAACTCCAGCAATTGTTATACTAAAGATTTAAGGAAAACCATCCCCCTCAAAAGCTCAGACTGTTCTGAAATAATTAACTCTTTTACTTTTTCCACAAAGTATAAAATAGCCATTGATTTGGGGCAGTTATTGCTTTTTCTACTTGTAGTTAGCTTAGTAAATCTGATGCTAAGTTTATATTATACCAAAATCATGAAAAAGCATTCCTCCCAAATTCTATACAAATACAATTCACTAATAAATCAACTGTTTTGTTTGAAAACTTATTAGAAATGTAAAATATTACAGTATTTTACAAATCATTAACCTAACTAGTCAACTAGTCTTTGCTTTGGGTTTAGCATATGCAACTCGAGCCAGTGAGGCTCAGTCATTTCTTCAGAGTAAAGTGATATCTTGCCCAGAAGTTAAATTCAAAAATTCACATTGTTGGGTGTTGTGGATGTCATTCAACAGGGACTGCTGAGATTTGCAGAGGAGTGTAGTCAAAGCTGAACACAAAAAATAAGGAGTTGAATTCAATCTGACAATATCACAGAAAGTATAATGGATTAATTTCACCCTACAACATCATCTGAACTTTGTGGTCTGAAGAGTCAGGTGAAAAATTAATGTTAAAAAAAAATATTTTTCCAGTAGTATTTCCCTAGACTTCATTGAATAGCACTTAAAGATATCAGAGTTTGGAGATTCTTTCTTCCACCTACAATCCAAAAATACCAAAAAAAAGGATAAGAGGAGGAATAGTAAAACATTTCATTTAACTTAAAGGAAAATATTCATCTGCCTTTGATTCACATTTTGGATAAAGACTGATTGATACAATTTTAGGTAACCCCCTTCACTACATCTTTCATATATTATATAGTCATGAAATTAAAAATGACAGTTATTCAGAATAATTATACAAAAAAATCATAGAATGCATTGCTTGTTTAACTATTGAGGCCACAGATACACAGGTGTGATTGTGAGATACTAATGAATGATAACTCTGGATAATGTTTTTATATTTTTATATTGAAGTATTCTACTACAGACTGAGTTACATTCTCTCTTGCTTCTTTAAAGATGTCAAGAGAGTTGCATCTTAAGCCATACGCTTTCACTTCTTTCCACAGTTCCAACAGAGCTGGAAATTTCAGCCCCAGGGAATTTGGTGTTACAGAGGGGTTTTTTTGGTTGGTTGGTTGGTTGGTTAGTTTTGGGGGATGCTCTGGAGAGGACTTATTTCTCATACTGTAATATAAAGGAAAGATTAATAAAGCTCTATGTTACCATTGTTCACTGGATATTACAGAAAAAAAAAAACCAAACAAACAAAAACAAAAACAAACAAAAAAAAACACAAAACAAAACAAAACCCCAACACCCTAATTAAATTGGACTGTAAAAAATATTCTTTCTACTCCTAATTCTGCAATTTTTTTCCTGCTTAGTTTTTCATGCCATGATTTCATAGCCTCTTTGGTTTCCCAAGATGATGGAATTCCCTTTCTCACATCATATCAGAACACACTCAGACATTGGTGCTGGCAAGTTTTATTTTGTTTTCACTGAAAATATAATATTTTTCATAAAGATGAATTTTTCTGCTCCATGTACATTTAACTGTAATCTGTAATTAACTCCCTAAAAAGATATTCCTGATGGCTAGTCTGTTTAGGGAAGATGTTCAGTTTTAACGAGAACTTAATTAAAAAAAAAAATAAAACAAATAGTATGGATAGTATGCACGAAAAAACAAGTAGGATTGCAACCTTGCACATCAGGAGGGCTAACTTTGACCTCTTCAAGAAACTGCTTGGAGAAATCCCATGGGTTAGGGCTCTGGAAAGTAGGGGGGCGGTCAAGAGACCTTGTTGATATTCAAATACCGCTTTCTCCAAGCTCAGGATCGGTGCATTCCCAAGAGCAAGAAATCAGGCAAAGGAAGCAGGAGGCCCGCATGGCTGAGCAGGGAGCTTATGAAAAAGCTCAAGTGGAAGAAGGAAGTTTACAGTACGTGGAAGAAGGGACTGACCGCTTAGGAAGATTACAAGAATGCCATCAGAGTATGCAGGGATGAAATGAGGAAAGCCAAGATGTCCTTGGAATTAAATCTGGCAAGAGATGTCAAGGTCAACAGGAAGGGTTTCTTCAAGTACATTGGAGGCAAAAGGAAAACTACAGAAAGTGTGGGCCTGCTGTTGAACGAGACGGGTGCCATGGTGACAGAGGATGCAGAGAAGTCGGAGTTGCTGAATGCCTTCTTTGCTTCAGTCTTTACTGCTCAGTCCTGCCCTCAGGAATCCCAGGCTTCAGAGGTAACAAAGAAAGTCTGGATGAAGGAAGACTTTCCCTTGGTTGAGGAGGGTCAAGTTAGAGATCAGTTAGATAAGCTGTATCTCCAGAAGTCCGTGGGTCCTGATGGGGTGCACCCGTGAGTACTGAGAGAGCTGGCAGAAGTCATTGCTGGGCCACTCTCCATCGTCTTTGAAAGGTCCTGGAGAACAGGTGAGGTGCCTGAGGACCGGAGTCAAGCCAATGTCACTCCAGTCTTCAAAAAGGGCAAGAAGGAAGACCCAGGAAACTACAGGTCAGTCAGCCTCACCTCCATCCCTGGAAAGATGATGGAACAGCTTGTTCTGGGCATCGCCTCAAAGAACGTGGAGGAAAAGAAAGCTATCAGTAGTAAACATGGATTCATCAGGGGGAAACCATGCATCAGTACAGGTTAGAGGTTGACCTGCTGGAAAGCAGCTCTGTGGAAAAAGACCTGGGAGTCCTGGTGGACAGCAGGGTGACCACGAGCCAGCAATGTGCGCTTGTGGCCAAGAAGGCGACTGCCATCCTGGCGTGCATCAAGAAGAGCGTGGCCAGCAGGTTGAGAGAGGTTGTCCTCTCCCTCTACTCTGCCATGGTGAGGCCACATCTAGAGTACTGTGTCCAGCTCTGAGCTGGACAGGGAACTGCTGGAAAGGGTACAGCAAAGGGCTACAAAGATGATTAGGTGACTAGAACATCTCTCTTATGAGGAAAGGCTGAGGGACTTGGGTCTTTTTAGTCTGGAGAAGACTGGAGGGGGAGATCTTATCAATGCTTATAAATACTTAAAGGGTGGGTGTCGGGAGGACGGGACCAGTCTTTTTTCAGTGGTGCCCAATGACAGGACAAGAGGTAGCAGGCACAAATTGGAACATAGGAATTTCCATTGAAACATGAGAAGGAACGTGTTTATTTTGAGAGCGGCAAGCACTGGAACAGGCTGCCCAGAGAGGTGGTGGAGTCTCCGTCCTGGGAAACATTCAAATCCCACCTGGACATGTTCCTGTGCAACCTGCTCTAAGTGAACCTCTTCTGGCAGAGGCATTGGACGAGATGATCTCCAGAGGTCCCTTCCGACCCCTATAATTCTCTGATTTTGTGAAATATATATGAATTGGTTCAAGATCCTGTCTGATTTAACTGTTATTCAGCCAGATGTTTATTTTATTGTAACCTCTTTTCAGTTTTTAAATCTTAAGATTTTTAATACTTTTCATGTGAAATCCTAATCCAGATCATGGTTCTGATAAATTATTCTTAGTGGATATTTAGGAAAAAAAGAATTCGAGATTACATGAATGACATGAATTTCCTCTGATGCATCCTTCTGTCAATCATTGGATTTGGAGCCTTGATATAGAGGAGTCACTGTATTTGGTAGGTACCAGAGAACCCATATTGCACAAATTAACCTAGTCCCTGTTTTACCCCTCTTATTTCTTTGGCATTCTCCTATATACCAGTGTAACAAATTAGGAATGTTTTCTGTATTCAATTACTCCTTCCATAAAAAATTACGTCACTTAGGTACCCCAATGGCATAATTTTTATAATTTTTGAAAAGAGTATTTCTCATTGATCGTCTCTAAAAAATTACTAATTTAATAGATCTATATATATCTCTCTCATATATCTTCTCAGAGCTCTGTCTCTTATTATAAAGTGGTCTTTGAACAAATAGAAAGATATAATGTAATGATAATACTAAGAGAAAATATTTATGCTACCATTGTTCACCAAAAATATCAATTATGAAAAACAATTTGCATTAAAGAATATTTTAGATGTAGCTTTTAACTATTTAAGCAAATCAGATCACTTTCCAAATGAAAATTAATGATACATGAATATAAATATGCTGCTGTTTTACCAGACAAGATTGTCATTTGTTGATCTTCCATGTTGTGAAATTTATCTAAAATGTCTACTGCTCAAGGGCAGTATAATTTAAAAATATTTTAGAAATAACAAAAGTCAGAGGTCCTGCTAGTAGTAAAAAATAGAAATATTTAAAAGTTGTTGTTATGAAGTAGATGCTGGAAAAAACATTTTCACTAAACATTTTTCTGCTAAAAATAGTTTCCTCGAAGTCAAAATGCTTCACAGAAATACGTCAAATTATTTATATTCACAGAATCTTTATTGCATTATATCAATAAATAGATTATAACATTAGCATTATACACATAAATCATATTTAGAGATAATATCAAAATATTAATAAAATAGAGAAAAACATTACATTGAAAGACTTCATTATTATCTAACAATAATTGCTGATTCTAAGCTGGAAATTAGTTAACATTTTTGAGAAAGAAAGTTGGAACCTATAGAACAAGTAATTTTGTGAGAGGTAGAACTTAATTCTGACTGCTTACCTAAAATTTGTAAATCAGAATACTGGATATCAGTGATGGATGAATAATTCTCACTAAGAATGAGCCAGAGTTGATATGCAATCTCTTTTCTTTAAAAATCACCTTGTTTGTCAGAATAGAAGAATTTACGAAGAAAGGCAAATTCCATTAAATAATATTGAATTATCATCAAGGGAGAGAGAGTAAGGAGCAGTGAGAGCAAGAACAGCCCTTCCCCATTTGCAGATGAAATTGTAAGTCTGAAAAATTCTAGTACACAATGATACTGTCATTTAGCTTCTCTGCATTAACAAGCGACGTTATTAATCTTTCTCTATTCATTATTGTAATTCATAAATGAGAAAAATGAATCTATCTTTAAATGTATAATGTTTACTTGTGAAAAATAACAAAATGAAAAGGGAAGAAAATGCTAGATGAGCATGATTATTACAAATGAAGCTCTATAGTTTCTCTATTGAAAGAGGGTATTAATACTGGGTTCCATACTATCACAATAGCTGTTTAGAAAAATACCTGTGTACAAGATTGTAATCAGCCATTTCTCTGCATTACATTATGGTTATTGCAAAATCAGCCCCAACAACATAAACTTCCACTTAAAAAAATTGTCTCCATGTGCCATAAACTGAAATATTTACACTTATCATATACCAAACTTAGCATTTCAGATCTTTTTTTAATCAAAGCTGTAGTTTCCTGAGCTATCATTTCATACCAAATGGTTAAACATTGCAAATGAAAAGGTAGATGCTAATCAGTGGTTCATATTGAGGGGAGAATGGGGAGGAGGAAAGAGATGTTATATTCAGGTACAACCACATTTTCTATGTCATAACCATCTGCAAAATAGCATTTTTCTAAGCACATTATACAATGAGCTCTAACATTTACTGGGCAAAGCTTTGGCATCACAACAGGATTTACTGTGTCTCTATCAAGGACAACACACTCACAGAGCAAACAACAGTAACCCAGGGATTCCAACTACAAGAGGAAATACAGGTTGCTATGTAACAATTCATGTAGATTTTGCAGCAGCAGATGGACATTTTGAATGGAATTGATGCCCATTTGGCTCTTGTTCCTTGCATTGCCAGAAGTTTGAGTTTTAAAGCAAACCAGCCACGAAATGTGTTGAGCTTGTAGAACATAAGCCTGAACGTATCTGATCCTTCTCTCTTTGGAGTACTAGATAAAGTCGTTTACTTACTTATTTATGCTAAACAACCAGTATCCCTCAACACCTACTTCACCCAGGGTCAAAGTACAAAGGTATCCCATGTGCAAGAGTTTTAACTCTCATCTCTTCCCTCTGTCATTAAGATTAATTTGAATTTACTGATGTAAAGTTACATTGTAAGATGTACAACCCCTACAGCTCACACAGACCATTTTGAAATCTGTGGGGGAAGCTGTGACTTTTATAGCCCATTTCACTGCCTCCATGGAGGAGTAAATTAGTCAGCTTCCTGATCATTAGTGTAGATCTTCTGCACAACAATGTGGGAGGAAAGCATGATCAAAAATGGGAAAACATAGGAAAACTGACTATAAAACAGAGATGCAAGGACAGTAGCTGAAGCTATCTGCTTGTAACCTTCATATAAATATTTGGGTAGATATCAATTTGACAATGACACTTCAAAAATTCTTCTGTTCAATTTCTTGGCTATGTACATGTAAGTTCCTACGGCATGTAACATCAGCTAAAGGTGCTTTCCTTGGTCTGGTTTGACAAATGCAGAAGAGCTATTTTTCTATGTATAGCCATATACACAGTCCTAGATATGTTATGCCTGTGTAGCAGAGATTTGCAATTTCTGTTATGGGAGGCTGGGCAGGGGACAATGATTTGGCTGATATTACTAATAGTACTATCTTACTAACAGTACTGCTGCTTTTTCTCATAATAGCACACCATTTTAAAAAATCTGTTCAGAAACAGGTACCTTCCTGAACATCTCCCTTGTGATGCTGGACTAAGCCATGATAGCAGCAGTCAGAACATGCTATGCGATATCATTCCCTTCCAAATGCTTTGATTTCATAAAGCTGCCAGACCCAGTGCTCACAGGTTTTTTAAGATTCCCTTTCTTTCTCTCATATTGTTTGTTTTTATTGCCTTTCATGTTCTGTGTTCACCTCATCACTATCTGAAACAAATCTGAATCTTGATTTTCATTCTTCTTTAACCCCTTTTTATGACTCTGATAGCCAAAAGATACTTTCTTATGATCTGAGGGAACACAAGAGAGTCCTCACATAGAGTAAAATTGACCCTAGCAGGATAATGACCATGTTAAAAGCATGCTGCTAACTCAAGCACTGATTGGGAAATGACCCTAGCAGTCAATGGGCTTTTGAGAGCCACACTGAGGTTATTCTAAGCTATATCAGGGAGCATGATAGTCCTTGATTGTCCACTGTATTGGGAAATTTAACAACTCTTGCTGGTTTTCTTGTTCTGTTGCATTCACAGAATTGTGCAGGATTGACCCCATCTGACAAAGGAGACAAGATTCACTTGAAAGCATAACTTCAGGCCACATTTCAGAAAGACATGAACACATCTTTCACACTGTGAGCTTCCCAGGAGCCATATAGAAACAGGTAGCATATCAAGCCAGTGTTCTGCAGCCCTTGAATCAGGACTAGCTAGGTTAAGCTTAACAGTGACTTTGTAAAGTTCATGTAGAGTACAACTGCTACTCATTTTTGTCTGTGTCATACAGAGTGAGGTGAAAGAAGGTTCTAAAAACTTTGATATGTAGTTTAAAGCAAGATGTGAACAAGGTGACTTTAAACTGGATCATTTTAGCTCAAAACATTAACCACTCCCCCAAACCCCAAATCTCAGCTCCACTTAATTGCTATACAAATCCTCAAGTATTAAAATTCATAGGTGTTTCATTAAAAATTTGCCCTAGGAGACCAGGTTTTGCTTCAGAGTACCCATACTACTGCCTGGATCCACTTAACAGTGCATCTTCTTTCTTTTGCCTAAATGCAGAAGAGATTTAATCCAACTCATATTCCACAATCTCCTTCCCATGAGGTTTATATTTGACCAGGTGTTCTTTGATCAAAACTGGCATTAATCCAAAGGACAAGGATGTCTGCAAAGTACAGGTAAATCAATTAAGGTCAAATACAACTGTAACTATAAATATCAATGTTCATTTTTATATACCAAATGGTTAGACCACACTGAGAAAGGAAAGCTGCTTAGAGGGAATTCACATATGCACACTAGGATCCATAGTAGCCATATAGCCAAAAATATGAGTTACTGTCCCAGAGAAAGGGATCAGAAAAGATTATATCTACATAGTGTAGGTTTCCTATTTTCTTTGACGGGTGGACAAGTAGCAGTGTGTTCTAAGTAAGCTTTGCAAAAAATGTTGATGCATTTTACATTAGCACTGAGTTCGGCAGAAAAGTCCAGATAGTCTTGAAAGTAATAACTAGAATCAAGCCAAGCAAGAATCCTGGATGGCATCCTGACCCTTAGCAGATAACTGTGTTACTGATCTCAACAAATACTACATTACTGAGTCTTGTTCCACTGTTTCCTTTCTCCCTGGTCAAATGAATGGAATATTTCTAACATCACAGCCTTGACAAAGTAACTTGTCTGTTCTGTCACTCAGTAGCCATAGCACTTGTCTCGCAGATGAGAGCAGGGGATTTAAACACTCTTAAAGAGGGAAAATACAACTTGTATCTTCAGTCTATCTAACCAAAATGAATAAAATTTAATTGTCCTGCTGTTGAAGTTCCTGTTCAGGAGGAGCGATTTCTTCAGATGTGTTTGAAATCTGAGGAAAAAAAATTCCGAATGCACAAAGGCTTTCCTTTCTACCTTCACCAGATTAACTAGACTCCAGAGAGGGTGAAGAAAATTTGGGACATCTCTTTCCCTATCACTTATTTTTTAACTGCCTCCAAACATTTTCTAGTTCAATGTGTTGTGAGTTTTTTATTTATTTTATTTTGGATATATACTAATTCTTTTATACACTGGTTTACACAGTGAAATATGATATATCAGTGTTCATACATAGAATAATAAAATGTGTCCTGCTTTCCATATTGACGTTCCCACACATTGCTTTTTAATATGCTTTGTACAATTATTAAGGTTAAATTATTAAAGTTATTATGTACTCTTAAATATCTATTTAAGGAACAAAGACTTCCATAGTTCACTGAGTATACTTACTTCAGAAGAACTGATCTGAAAGTGATGAAAAAGAATCAGTCTCTTGAAGATGAGTTATTTCAAAGTACGAGTAATTCTGAAAAAATATAGAAATTCTAGCACCTGAAAAGGCAGTGGTTACTGTTGGTAACTAATCCTGTTTAATTTAGTTTCTTTTTTTTCATTATGTTAGCTGAAAAATTATTCCCTGAGACATTTTACTCAGTGAACAAACACAGTATTAGTACCCTGTCATGGGCATTAGGGTAATTCTGATAATACCAAGTTACTTCCAACTTGTACCAGCATCAATAACAGTTAATCAGGCTTTTATGTGAAATTTATCAAAATTAAAAGAAAAACAAAATAACCTTCTACTGATGGAGTTATTAATGAGTGTGTGCATGAAAACCTGAGTGTCAAGGGCCAAAGATGGGGGTGAAATCAGCAGCCCAGGTCAAGTGCATCTACGCTAATGCACGTAGCATGGGCAACAAACAGGAGGAGCTAGAAGCCATTGTGCGGCAGGACAACTACGACATAGTCGCCATCACGGAAACGTCGTGGGACGATGGTCATGACTGGAATGCTGCAATAAGGGGCTATAAGCTCTTCAGAAGGAATAGGCAAGGAAGGAGGGGGGGAGGTGTGGCTCTGTACATTAGGGAGTTGTTTGACTCCATAGAGATAGACTCCAGTGATGAAGAAGTGGAGTGTTTATGGGTAAGGGTGAAAGGGAAGGCTAACAAAGGTGATTTTGTGCTGGGAGTCTGCTGTAGACCACCCAACCAGGATGAGCAGGTTGATGAGGTATTCTATAAGCGGCTGGCTGCAGTCTCGCAAACGCCAGCCCTTGTTCTCGTTGGGGACTTCAACTTACCAGACATCTGCTGGAAATATAACACAGCAGAGAGCAGGCAGGCTAGGAGGTTCTTCGAGTGTATGGAGGATAACTTCCTGACACAAATGGTAGGTGAGCCTACCAGGGGAGGTGCCTTGCTAGACCTACTGTTCACAAACAAAGAAGGGCTAGTGGGGGACGTGGAGGTCGGAGACCGCCTTGGGCTTAGTGACCATGAAATGGTTAAGTTTTCCATTCATAGTGAGGTAAGGAAGGGGGTTAACAAAACCTCCATCTTGGACTTCCGGTGGGCAGACTTTAGCCTGTTCAGAACCCTGCTTGGGAGAGTCCCGTGGGAGGTAGTCCTGAGAGACAAAGGAGCCCAGGAAGGCTGGACGCTCTTCAAGAGGGAAATCCTAAAGGCCCAGGAGCAGGCTGTCCCCATGAGGCGCAAAATTAAAGGGCGGGGAAAATGGCCGGCCTGGATGAACAAAGACCTCTTGATGGGACTTAAGGAAAAAAGGAAGGTTTACCATCTTTGGAAGAGGGGACAGGCAACTCGGGAGGAGTACAGAGATTGTGTTAGGTCATACAGAGAAAAAATCAGGAAGGCAAAAGCCCAGCTGGAACTCAACCTAGCCATTAATATAAGGGACAACAAAAAAAGTTTCTATAAATACATCAACAAAAAGAGAGTGATAGAGAATGTCCGTCCCTTACTGGATGCCGGGGGAAACCTTGCAACCAAGGACGAGGAGAAGGCTGAGATACTTAATGCCTTCTTTACCTCTGTCTTCAATAGTCAGACCAGCTACCCCCAGGGTGTTCAGCTTCTTGGGCTGGAAGATAAGAATGGAGAACAGAACAACTCCCCTGTAATCCAGGAGGAAGCAGTTAATGATTTGCTTATGCACCTGGACACCCATAAGTCTATGGGGCCGGATGGCATTCACCCAAAAGTTCTCAGGGAGCTGGTAGGAGAGCTCACCAAGCCTCTCTCCATTATTTATCAACAATCCTGGTCAACAGGAGAGGTACCAGATGACTGGAGGGTGGCCAATGTGACGCCCATCTACAAGAAGGGCCAGAAGGATGATCCCGGAAACTACAGGCCTGTCAGCCTGACCTCGGTACCGAGAAAGATCATGGAGAGGATCATCCTGAGTGAGCTCTCACGGCATGTGCAGGGCAGCCAAGGGATCAGGGCCAGCCAGCATGGGTTTATGAAAGGGAGGTCCTGCCTGACCAACTTGATCTCTTTCTATGACCATGTGACCTGCTTTCTCGATGAGGGGAAGGCTGTGGATGTTGTCTACCTGGACTTTGGTAAGGCCTTCAACACCGTCCCTCACGGCATTCTCCTGGAGAAACTGGAGAATCATGGCATAGACAAGTGTACCCTCCGCTGGATAAAAAACTGGCTGGATGGCTGTGCCCAGCGAGTTGTGATTAATGGAGCAAAATCTGGTTGGCGGCCGGTCATCAGTGGTGTCCCTCAGGGCTCAGTTTTGGGGCCAGTCTTGTTCAATATCTTCATTGATGATCTAGATAAGGGGATTGAGTGCACCCTCAGTAAGTTTGCGGATGACACCAAGCTAGGTGGGAGTGTTGATCTGCTCGAGGGCGGAAGGCTTTACAGAGGGATCTGGACAGGTTGGATCAATGGGCCAAGGCCAATGGGATGAGGTTTAATAAGGCCGAGTGCCAGGTCCTGCATTTTGGTCACAACAACCCCAAGCAACGCTACAGGCTTGGGGCTGAGTGGCTGGAAAGCTGCCCGGCAGAAAAGGACCTGGGAGTGTTAGTGGACGGCCGGCTTAACATGAGCCAGCAGTGTGCCCAGGTGGCCAAGAGGGCCAACGGCATCCTGGCCTGTATCAGGAATAGCGTGGCCAGCAGGAGCAGGGAAGTCATCGTGCCTCTGTACTCGGCACTGGTGAGGCCTCACCTCGAGTACTGTGTTCAGTTTTGGGCCCCTCACTACAGGAAAGACATTGAAGTGCTGGAGCGTGTCCAGAGGAGAGCCACCAAGCTGGTGAGGGGTCTAGAGAACAAGTCCTATGAGGAGAGGCTGAGGGAACTGGGCATGTTTAGTTTGGAAAAGAGGAAGCTGAGGGGGGACCTCGTTGCCCTCTACAACTACCTGAAAGGAAACTGTAGAGAGGCAGGGGTTGGCCTCTTCTCCCAAGGGAATAATGACAGGACCAGAGGAAATGGTATGAAGCTGCGGCAGGGGAGGTTTAGATTGGATATTAGGAAGAATTACTTTACTGAAAGAGTGATGAAGCACTGGAACGGCCTGCCCAGGGAGGTGGTGGAGTCGCCATCCCTGGAGGTATTTAAGAAACGTGTAGACATGGCTCTTCAGGGCATGCTCTAGTGCCCGGGATTGTTGGTTTGTGGTGGGGTGTTGTGTGTGAGATTATGGGTGTGGGGTTTAGTTGGTGGGTGCTTTTTTTTTTTTTTTTTTTTTTTATGTGGTTGGACTCGATGATCTCAAAGGTCCCTTCCAACCACTAAGATTCTGTGAAAAGGAATTCCAAACAAAATTGCAATCAATATATTAACAATTCACTGAAAGACCAAAAAACCACTGAGAAATCCTTCTGAACTCCAATGTATTCTACCAAAATGCCCAGTGCCATTTCAATTAGCTAAAGTTATATAAAACTACGGCATTTCATTTCTGAAGTCCTGTGTCAGCTTCTCTAGACAGGTGTCATATCCTTCTCAAATTTTGGGTATTTGAATGATCTGTTCCATATATAAATCAATTCTATATAGACAGATTTGACCCAAGTTATTCTTCAGTACTTTGTTAGTGAATAATCACTGTTACTTAAAACAAGAGAAGATATACCTTCTTGCTAGAAACTAAAAGAGCAATGAACAGAAGTTTTCATAAATGAATTTTTATAGAAAGAGATGCCTAATCCCTAGTATTTCACTTTTCAGAACATGTGAGATCTAACTACAGAAACAGCTTTTCCAAGGACTTCTTACGTAGGACAACTGATTTTGGAAACGAATGATAATAACAAATTTGGTAAAACACCACAAACAACTGATGTACGCAAGATCTGGAAGACAGACTTCTTAATCATCACTACAAAATAATTGCCTGTGGTGGAGAAATCTTTCCTAGGTACTATCTAGCTATCTAGAAGGAAACTGTTTTCATAAAGTCATATTTACAATTAGTAATACAGGATAATGTTTAATATATCAATCCAAAAAGCTCAAAGCTCCAGCTGTGGTCTTTTCAATAGATGCCAAAAAAGCTATTCAACAGTATCAAATGACATAATCTGTTTCATTTATTTGAAAGAATTGGACTTGATACTAACTTTATTCACAGAGACGAGACTTCATATTGGATAAAAAATTCTTTTTTACTAGTTGTGCTGTTTACATTTACAGATGTATTTAAATGATCAGTAATAACAACATTTACGATTACCTCGAATTTTCTTATGTTTTGCCTTTCAAACTGACATTGATTTTCTGGATACTACTGATGTACTTTGCCGCCATTACTTTTTAATCTACTGTAAGTACACAGGCATGTGCAAGGTGCTAACAAATTTTAATAGTTTCATAATATCCAGACAGATACTATCTGAGGAGGAGATGTGAACTATGTGCTTGAAAGAAAATATAATTTGGTGAATCTTCCTTGACCTCCCAGGTAGTCTTGATAAGCAGTGTTATCGTATAGGATAAACACAACTCTATGTAAAATGGGAAGACATATACATAAAGAAGCTGTGTTCTTTTTTAATTCTTAACCTTGTTAATCAAAATCCATTTACATACTTGTGTTGAATTTAATATGAGGGATTTAGTTCAGTAATTAAAAACTAATCATGAAGTTAGTACTTTGGTACCAAATTGATAAAAATTTGTAGTCACTTACTAAGGTCCACTAAAAGATCAGGAGCATAAGTGGTATTATTCTCTATCCTTCCAGTTGCAGGGAATAATGAGGGAAGATGAGGTAAGACCCAGCAGATCAATACTTGGCTCCATGACTAGTGACAACGGCAGAATTGGGGTTTTTTGATCATGGATTGGTCTATGCAACACCAGGCCTGCTGGTGACAGATGGAAACTACCTGCTTCAAAAGGAGAACAGGAGCTTTGCACAGGAGTTGCCAGGGCTCATTGAAAGAACTTTAAACTAGATTTGAAGTAGGAAAGGGATAACACCAGGTTTCCTGGAGATAAGCCTGGGGGTGTCATGCCAATGTTTGAGGGTCAGTGTGCTAGAAACATCTTTCAGTCTGCTCCATAACGTGCTGAGTACACTAGAGCACATTTGAAATTTCCTTATCCTAATGCATGCAGTATGAGGAATAAGTAAGAGGAGCTAGAAACTTTAGCCCAGTCCCACAGCTACGACACCATTGGCATAAGCAAAACCTCATGAGATGAGTCCTGTGGCTGATGTGTAATGATGGGCAGACATAGGCTCTGCAGGACAGACAGGAATGGCAGGAAAGGCGGAGGGGTGGTGGTGTGTGTAAGGGAGGTGTTGGACTGTAAGGAGATTGCAGTTGGCGACGACATGAGCCTCTTGGTAAGGATGATGGGGAAAACAAATAAAGCCAATATTATTGTGGAAGTCTGCTATCAACCACTCAGCCATTGATGAATTGTTCTAGAAGGAATTAAGGGATATCTCTAGATCAACTGCCTTTCTCCTTATGGGTGATTTTAACTTCCCAGACATTAACTGGGAATATCATACAGCTGACGCAAACAGGTCCAGGGAATTCCTGAAACATGTTAAAGATAACTTCTTGAGGTGGGTACTACGATTGCTGACTAGGAAAAGCATCGTCCTAGATTTGTTGCTGGTAAAGACAGAGAGACTCATGGGCAAAGTGGTGATTGCTGGCTGTCTTGGTCACAGTGACTGTAAAGTTGTTGATTTTCATATCACTGGTGAAAGGAGAAAAGCCGCCAGCAAAACTTTGATGCCAGATACGGGGAGAGCAGACTTAAGGCTGCTGAAGGACCTAATGAATAAGGTCCCCTGGCAATCTGCTTTTGAAGTTATTGGGATCCATGAATGCTGGTCACTTTTTAAGAGCAATCTCTTAAGAGTGAAGGGAATTCCCAAGTGTCAGAACTCACACAAGCAGGTCAGAAGGCCGACTTGGCTAAGCAGGGATCCTCTAGAATTTAGGTGTGAAAGGACAGTGTAAGGATATTGAAAGCAAATACAGGCAGGTAACATGGGAGGACTACAGAGATGCTGTTCACCACTGTAGGGAAAAAATTATTGCAGCCAAAGCTTGATTAGTGTTCAAGCTGGCTAGCACTGTGAAGGACAACAAAAAAGGGATTTTTAAACATGCTAATAGCAAAAAGGAGAATCAGAGATAACATTGGTCTATTGCTTGACAAAGTTGGTCACCTCACAAACAGGGACATAGACAAAGC
The DNA here is from genome assembly GCF_964106895.1 of Numenius arquata. Classification (NCBI taxonomy): domain Eukaryota; kingdom Metazoa; phylum Chordata; class Aves; order Charadriiformes; family Scolopacidae; genus Numenius; species Numenius arquata. The sequence continues at coordinate 61,413,929 of NC_133616.1, read as the reverse complement.
GGAGATGTTTAATGCCTTCTTCATCTCTGTATTCAACACCAATGATGGGCCCTGGGACCCCCAAAGCCCTGTGTTAGAAGACTACAACTGGGAGGATGATAAACTTCCAGCCAAACCTGAACTTGTTCAAAACTTGCTGTTCCAGATGGAAGCACATAAATCTATAGGGCAGGATAAATCTATCCTGACAGGATTCATCCCAAGGTAGTGAAAGACTGGCCGATGTCATCATGGGAACTCTCTCCATTAGTTATCAATGGTCTTGGAAGTCTGGAAGGGTCCCAGGTGACTGGAAGCTGGCAAACATTGTCCCAGATTTCAAGAAGGGTGAGAAGGAAGATCCCAGTAATCACAAGCCTGTCAGTCTCACTTCAGTGTCTGGTAAAATTTTGGACATTATTTTGGGAGTTATTGAAAAACAATTGAAAGACAATGCAGTCACTGGTAATAGCCAGCATGGGTTCATAAGGGCAAAGTCCTGCTTGACTTACCTAAATTCCTTTTATGACAAAGTCATCCATCTAGTTGACCAAGGGAAGCCAGTAGATGCAGTAGTTTTGGATTTTAGCAAAGCTTTTGATACTGTCTCTCACAGTATCCTTCTGGATAAACTGTCCAGTACAAAGCTAGACAAGTACATAATATGTTGGGTGAGCAATTGGCTGATGGGTTGGGCTAAAAGGATTCTAGTAAAACGTGGAAAGAAGAATGCCTGGGAAGATCATGGAACAGATCCTCCCAGAAGCTATGCTAAGGCACATGGAGGACAGCGAGGTGATTCCAGACAGCCAGCATGGCTTCACCAAGGGCAAGTCTTGCCTGACCAACCTAGTGGCCTTCTATGATTAACTAAATCAGTAGATAAGAGAAGAGCTATGGATATCATTTACCTGGACTTCTCTAAGGCTTTTGACAGTCCCCCACAATGTCCTTCTCATCATGGATTTGATGGATGGCCTATTCAGGAACTGGCTGGATGGTAACATCCAGGGACTAGTGGTCGATGGCTCAGTGTCCAGGTGGAGAGACAGTGACAAGTGGTGTTCCGCAAGGGTCTGTATTGGGACCATTGCTGTTTAATATCTTTGTCAATGACATAGACAGTGGGACTGAGTGCACCCTCAGGAAGTTTGGTGATGACATCAGGATGAGTGGTGCAGCTGACACGCTTGAGGGATAGGATGCCATTCAGAAGGACCTGGACAAGATTGAGAAGTGGGCCCATGCGAACCTCATTAGGGTCAACAGGGCCAACTGCAAGGTTCTGCACCTGGGTTGGAGCAACACCAAGTACCAGTACAGGCTGAGGGATTGAGAGAAGCCCGGTGGAAAAGAGAAGGACTTGGGAGTACTGGTTGATGAAAAGCTGGACGTGGGCTGGCAAATGTGCACTTGCAGATCAGAAAGCTAACCATATCCTGGGTAGAGGGCTGGTTCTACCTGGGTAGAGGGTGAGACCATACCTGGAGTACTGCATCCAGCTCTGGATCCCTGACATGGACCTGTTATAGTTGGTCCAAAGGAGGGCCACAAAAATGATCAGAACTATGGAGCACCTCTCCTATGAAGAAAGGCTGAGAAAGTTGGGTGGTGTTCAGCCTGGAGAAGTGAAAGCTCCGAGAAGACCTTATTGAAGCCTTTCAATACTTAAAGGGGACTTAGAAGAAAGATGGGGACAGACATTTTCATAGGGTCTGTAGCAATAGAACAAGGGGTAATGGGTTTAAACTAAAAGCTGGTAGATACAGATTGGACATAAAAAAAGACATTTTTTCTCGTGAAGGTGGTGAAACACTGGAATAGGTTGCCTGGAGAGGTGATAAATGCCTGGAACCATTCAAGGTCAGGTGGACAGGACTCTGAGCAACCTGATCTAGTTGAAGATGTCCCTGCTCGTTGCAGGGGAGTTGGAATAGATGGCCTTTAAAAGTCCCCTCCAACCCAGAATATTCTGTGGGTCTATGATTCTAAGATGCTGAAAGGCCTTGAGTGCAAGACTTAAAAGGAGCAGCTGAGGTCACTTGGTTTGTTCAGCTTCAAAGAGAGAAGGCTGTCTACAGCTTCCTCAAGGAGGGCAGTGGAGGGAGAGGTGCTGATCTCCTCTCTCTGGTGACCAGTGACAAGACACGAGGAAACAGTATGAAGTTGTGTCAAGCGAAGTTCAGATTGGACTTTAGGAAAAGGTTCTTCACTGAGAGGGTGGTTGGTCAGTGGAGCAGGCACCCCAGGGAAGTGATCATGGCATCAACCCTATCAGTGTTCAAGGATCGTCTGGATGATGGATGCTCTTACTCATATGATTTAGTTTTAGGTAGTCGTACAAGGAGCAGGGAGTTGGACTTGATGATCCTTACGGGTCCCTTCCAACTTGAGATATTCTATGATTCTGTGATTCCATGATTCCATGTACTTTTGCAAACATAAAAAAAAGTCCAAATAGAGAGATGTTTGCAGCACAATATTCATAATTTTAATGTTAATGTGAGTTACACTGTTAATACCACAAGAACAGTGCTGAAGGACTATCATATAATCGTCATGAATAGTTCGTTAACTGACGATAGGTAAATCTTCAGAAACATTTTACTGTGTGTTCATAAAAATTCATGTTTCATAATGAGGGGTTATGAACATCTATAAATTTACCTGGAAAAACAGCATGGCTCATGAAAATTTAATCAGCTATTCTTCTAAATGTGTTTTTTTGAATACCGAGTTCAGTTCTGGTCACCTCATGGTAAAAAAATAATAAAGCATATCAGAAAGAGAAGTGGCTCAAAGGTGAAAATTAAAATAGTGGAGACTTCCTATGAGGAAGGATCTTAACAAGATTGTGATATCTTATCTAGGGAATGAGAAGAAGCAGTAAGAGAAAAAGGAATATAGCCAAAGTGTACAAAATAACAAATATTGAGAATACATAAATGTCAGCATACCTGAGATCCAGAGAACAAAACTAAATTCATGGAGTTCTTCATAATCAATGAAAGGAAATATGCTTGGCACATTACACTTAGCAATAATAAGGAATTATCTAGAAACCATTGTTTCCCAAATAACTTTTTTAGGTGAACAGGAGTAGAATGTGTAATCCCAATTGTGTTTCATGCTGCTTCTTTAACATATAATGTGATCCAGATCACCATGAAATTTTATCTTCTTTCAATTTTTCACCTTAGAATATTGAGTACTTGGATATTTTTGTAGGAGTTAATAGGTTTCACTGAGACGTAATCAAGGAACTTGTGTGTATTGGCAGTGATTGATCTTAGTGTAATCCAGTATGGCACATCTGATATACATGACTGAAAAAATCTCCAGAATGTCAATAGCATTGCTAAAACAACTACACAGCAAATGCCTCTAAGGGCAAGATGCTGCCACTGTTCAACACAGCTAATATAAAAACAATTAGAACAGAAGAATTTGTTAGGAAAAGCAAAGCAGTACCTAATTGTTCTTCAGAATACACTTGTATTAATAACATCAAAAGAGTCAGGATGTATTAATTACTACTCCTTTTCTTCAAGAAATAGATGCCTCTTGAGAAGAAGTTAAACTGAGGGTTCATCATGGAGCTGCTCTAGATTGAATGGTTACAGGTGTCCTCACTGGATTCCAAATTTAGGTGTATACAGATAGCATGAAATATGAAGGGCTGCATGAGGTTGATGAGATCAAGGTAAAACAATAAATACTCCTACTAGCCACAGTAAATGTCCTGGTTCTGGTGGGGTTAGGGTTAATTCTCCACAGGATCTAGCATGGACACAAGTATTCCATCCCATGTGAGCCATGCCCAGGGAGTAGCTGGGAGCTGGCAGGGGGAGGGGGGCAGGAAGTGGCAGCTTGGGAGTGGGCTGGGGCATCCTGGGTGCCATCAGTGAGTGGTGGTATCGTAATCCTGTTTCTACATTCCTGTATCCATGTTGTTATTGTTTTCTTGTTCCCTTTGCTGTTCCGTTAAACTGCCTCTGTCCCGACCCATGAGTTTTGCAGGTTTTTTCCTTCCAATTCTCCCCTCAAGGCCGTGGGGGAGGACCTGAGAGAGTGGCTGCCACGTGGTTCTTTGTTGCCATCTGAGGCCAAACCCTGACAGTAAGTCGTTCCTGTGAAGTTATAAACTAAAGCAAGCCAAAGCACAAACTGTTACAGTAAGATTCTATTTACACAGTTACTTAAAAACTCAATTACAAATTCCCATAAATAAGGGGACTTTTATGACAATTAACATCATAATCTATGACATACTCATTCTTTTAATCTAGTTCAGGTCTGCTGTCATCAAAGGTGAATTTAGCATCAAAATTCTATCAGTAATCAAAACATCATCCCTAAGCTTTATTTCCAGGAAAGATTTGAGAGTGGCAAGGGGAAATAGCACAAAAAGGTCATAAATAGCTATAAATATAGCATAGTGCTTCATAAACACAAGTACTTACTATGTGATAGCTCCATAGCTTGAATAATACGTTTCCTTGTTTTGTGTGGAGAGGGAACAGTACAGCTATTTTGCCTAAACAACGAGAGAAATGAAGCCTTAGCAAAAATAAGAATTCCAGAAAGTCATTTTTTAGTGAAGTTACTGCTACCTTCCACATCCTGTAAAGCACAGATTATGCTTTATATGTTGAACACATATATATACTTTTTTTCCCTCAGTAAAATACATCGAATTCAAGAGTTCTATTACTAAGTACCATTAAGAACAAGATTCCCTAGATTACTCCATTTAATAACATTGAACTATAATTATAAATTACTATTACAATCCAGTTAAATGGAAAATTTAATAGTTTTGGAGACTTGATAACTTACTAATTTTCAGAAATCTCTGTATCCCTATGTATAACCCCTTGTGGCTATCTTCCACCACTGAATTTTTTTAACAGCATAGGACAAGGTATCAGTTGTATCAGTTTAGTAAAGTACTTCAGTAATCATCATAAAGCTGGAGAGAAAATCCCAATTATCCATTAACAATTTATGTATGAAGAAAATACACAATTTCTGGTTTATTTTGGAAAAAAAAATAGCATAGCCAGGTAATACTTTACTTAGAAATAGAGCATGCACCATTTCTTGTCACAGTTTTCTCACCAGATACCCACCTCATTTGGACTGACCCGTATTTCTAAAAGACTTCCATAAGAGAGTCTCAAAGTTTTCTGAGGGAGCTTAACCTTGCCAGAAGACTAGTATCACAATATTTCACCAGGGGTCACAAATTCCTGGCCCTTACAATTTAATTCTTTGTTTCTAGCCTATCATTTGGAGCATGTCCAGAAAAGATTAAATTTCTATAAGCTGACCCAAGGCATGGGCCTGAGCCCCTGCAGTGGCATGGCTGCAGGACAGGCCAGTGAGAAAGCTGCTGTAGCCCCTTGCAGACTTAGCAGGCTGAGGCTGCAGACAGGAGCTATATAGAGAGAGCTGCTTAGGCCCTAGGAAAGCACCATCTGATGCCAGTTAGCTTTGTCATTGGGGCAATTAAACCTGAAGAAAGACTTCAATGTTAAATTGCAGAAATAAGCTGTAACTCAGTGGGTATATCTGCATCAGGGGGTGCCAGTGTGCCCATTGCCCTCCTGTGCCACCTGAAAGATGAGCAGCTGTGCCATCCACTCACCTCTCTGAGCCATACTGAGGTACAAGAGCAAGAACCAGGTCCTTACTGTGGACTGAACTCAGTACAATATTCAGATGAGGAAATGTTCGTTAAATTTACACTAACTCTGACTGTTCTTATATGTTCTTCATTAACACTACAGTTGGTTTTGAAAGTTCAGATGACATAAAAACAACTTTGGTAAAACATTGAGGTAAAGATACTTAATCAGGAGGTTTCTTCTCTTCATATTCCTAAATGTATTTTTTCATTATCACCCACAGCACACTGGTTTGAAAAAGCAAAGAAAAATAAATTTTAAAAATACTGTGTTCTTCACAGAAAAGGCTATGAATAGCCCTGGGGATTAAATAAATATATTGGGTAGCCTGGAGCAAACAGATAAACTTTATCTATTCTGAGATGCATATGATCAATAACAGAAAGTAAGGGATGTGATTGTCTCGTGAAATTTTCATTTCTATATAAACTTAACATGAATTCTGCATTTCTGCCAGTCCAAAATTCACATCTTCCTTTTACAGAGTGTTTGTATGTTTATAAAAATAGACCACCAATATCCTGATAATTAGGCTTCAGTTAACAGATCATTCATACTAATCTAGGAAAGTAGGGCTGCGCAGGATGTCCCCTGAAGATATCAATGTGTTTTCCTTTCTCAGACTAAATATAACAGTTGAAATTTTGACAATGTCCACAGGTTAACTGAGAGAAGAGGGGAAGAAGATGACATGATCTGGCTTATCACATGAAAACGTTCATAAAGGAAAAGCCTTATAAAAATGTTAATTTTTTGAACTTACAAAATAATTCTTTTTTGTTTACTTTACTTTTTCAAGTAGGTTTTAGTTTACTAGAATAAAAAATGAAAAACTGGGTCATGAACAAATTCTTCATAGGTCTGCCAAAAGGTCCTTTAAATAATTTATTCATTGTAAAAAATTTAGTCATAATTTAGCCATAAAAAGTTATGATTTCAGTGAATTGTCACTTTAATGCAATGAAGTTTTCAGATATTCTTCAATCAGTTCTGGATTTTAGATCTCTGTGTTCTCTGAAGTAAATTTAATTTTTTTTTTCTCAGCATCTCTCTGGCTCTTAACTATTTTGCAATCTAAATCTAGTTTATTCTCTTGTGACTAATGCTCACAAATATAAACATCATGTTATTTGCTTTTGTAGGCAGATGAGGTTTTGCATTTGTTTGTTTATTTGCAGACATAGGTTCTCAAAAATATGGTAGATTTCTGCCTAAAGTAATGCACTCTCCTTGCTTTCAGCAATGTCCTTCTTTCTTTTGCAAAATGAAAGGGGAGAGATTTCACTCAACTGGAAATCTAAATTTATTTTTCCATTTTGTCACATTATTTTTAATTTTATTTCTTTCCAGTTTACAATGAAAAATGAAATAAGTGTAGTTCTTTCATATTGCCCATAATTGTGCCTGAAAAAGTAGTCAGGGAAACTCAGACTAATCATTCCAAACTACAGATTACTAGACCTTCTGATCTAATTTTATTCAAATTGCTAACATTTTTTTTAAATTGCTTTAATTTACAAGTGGGTCCTAAAGACGTACCTAAAATCCTTCAGGTCACTTTTTAAGGGTTAGGCTTTTATTAATTTAAGTGATATCTTTTACCATTTTAATTTTTCTGACATGAGTCAAGTTGATTAATAACTGATAATAGTAACAAATGAAAAACAAAAGGTGTAGTACTTTCAGGAAATTAAATTAAAGCTAATATATATGAAATTTCCCAACATGAGACAGGATCTTCATTAACAGGCTCTCAGTAATTTTACTCACATTAATCCACTATAAAATTACTGTCAATAATTTTATTCACAGTTTTCTTAAATATTTTAATTATTTCTACTATTCCACTTTAATTAGAATTTATTTGTTCTCCAATCAACTGTAGTCTGCCTTGATCCACCAATGGAAGTACCTTATACAACATGTATTTAGAATTGTGCTTTCGCATTCCAGCTTTACTCCCACCCTCTCATCTGCTCCTTTTTGGCTTCTTTGTCTCTCATTAGTTAGTCTAGTCTCTATACCACATTCATTCCAGCTCTGGTCTCCTTATTTTCTTGTAAATCCCATCCAAAATCCATAATGCATACATGGTAATGATTTACTTGTCAAATTTTTGAATGTTAATTTTAGGAACATTTTATGTTAAGACTTTTTTCTACAGCAATTATAGTTACAATTACTGCCACATTGTATGGAAAAAAGTCATCCTCTACCAATGTTGTTACATTACTACTATGAAAACAATATTTTTGTGTCAGGCCTAGTGCTCGTATTTCTTAAATGAGGATATTTAGGACCTGTTGCAGCTCCAGATACGTGGATGTCTTTATATCCTATCAACAACAGCAGACTATAACCTGATGGCTCCTGTTAAAAATCAATGTGATATCAATCTACTGTAAAGTTTCTGGAATTGAATAGCACAAGCTCAGAAGCTAAACTAGAGTTTGGCAGCACACTTTCTTCTCAGAAAAATTTTAACTCTGTAACTCACAAACAGAGCAGTTTTTCTTTTCTCCATAGAAATACCAATTAATAAAAATCTGCTCTTTCCTTGAATGTAACTATCAAAATGAATACACAGAATGTTTGCTTCTAACAAAGAGCAAATACAATTGTTATTGGCCAATAATCTGAATCTCTGTTATTTAGATTAAAGAGAAGAAGACATAATTAGGAAGAGGTTTCCTGTTATTCATTGATTGTATAACAGTAAAGGATGTGATCTCCCTAGGAGTAATACTAATGCTTGCAATTTCCTGGTATGTTAAAGTTTGGATAAAATATTCTACAATAATTAGAGTTGGTAAAATCTCTTAATTTTATAAAAATCCACCATATCCTATAGAAATCCAAATACTTTACATCTGTCATGGGAAAACACTACTTTTGCCTTTCTAAATATTTTACTATAAATGTTCCCATGTTTCAGTGAAATTACCCATGTGTATGTGCACATCTCTATCACACTTATAAATCAGTGATCAAGGCATCTGTCATGCAATGGGAGAAAAAGAAAAGAGAAAAAAAACTGAGTTATTTTTATTCTCATATACTGTTTGGCTGACTGATATTTTGTGTTGCTTGTTTATGTAAAGAGAAAACCATTCCCAGTAATGTATGAATATTTACCAATTTACCTGCATTCCTATTCTGCCTACTAAAATGGCCACTACCAAAGGTTTTGGAGGTAAAATCTCCAAACAGAATATACTAGAGGGATGGGATGCCATCCAGAGGGACTTTGAAAGGCTTGTAGAGTGGGCCCATGTGAACAAGACGTTGAACAAGACCAAGTGCAAAGTACTGCACCAGGGTCGGGGCAACTCCCAGAATCAGTACAGGCTGGGGGTTTAATTGATTGAAAGAAGCCCTATAGATAAGGACATGAAGGTATCGATGGATGAAAAATTGAATATGAGCCAGAAATATGCGTTCACAGTCCAGATAGCCAATTGTATCCTGGGCTGCATCAAGAGAAGCGTGGCCACCAGGTCGAGGGAGGGGATCCTACCACTATACTCCACACTCGTGAGACCCCACCTGGAGTACTGTGTTCAGCTGTGAGGGCCCCAGTACAAGAAAGATATGGACTGGTTAGGGTCTAGAGGGGGGCCACAAAAATGATCAGAGGACTGGGACAGTTCTCCTGTGAGGACAGGCTGAGAGACTTGGGGTTGTTCAGCCTGGAGAAGAGGAGGCTCCATGGAGACCACAGACTTTCAAAATATAAAGGAGGCTTATAAGAGAGATCGAGGAAGACCTTTTACCAAGGCCTGTAGGTGATGAAGGTCAGGTTGTATGAGGCTTTGAGCAACCTGATCTGGTGAAAGATGTCTTTGCCCATGACAGGGGAAGTGGACTAAATGATCTTTGAATGTACCTTCCAACCCAAACCATTCTACAGTTCTATGATTATGCTTTGAAGCATACTCTTACCTGTAACCAGGAAGTAAATACCTATTTCATCCATTATTGTTCTGTATATATGAAATTATTGGAAATAATGCTGTCACAGCACTTTTTCTACTATCGCTAACAAGTGAACACCCCGTACTATCTATTTGGTTACAGAAGCCTATATACACATACAGACACAGGCTTTTTTTTCTGTCATAGTATACTGCCGTGCCAGTGTTTTTTATCTTTTGTTATTATATAAATAAAAATAGATAAAGCTACATATACATAAATATATCTTAGTAACTTGATAATTTTATATTTTGGTAATACATAGGTAAAAATTGATAAATTTTGGAGTTTATTTTTGGGGAACTAATATGGTATTTAGTAAAACAGATTACTAAATGTGGTAGATTATTTAATGGAATAAAAAAACCTGTTTTTCAGAAAAAAATTAATCAGAGCTTCTCTGAGGTAAAGATGTTAGGTTTTACTATTTTTCTTAGCTCCTCGTGAATTTTGTATTTTTTTATTCCATATGTTAAGAGAAAAATCTCTGTGTAATTCATCTTCCTTTCATGACAGTACTTTAGGGTTACCTATTTTTAGACTTTCTAAAGAACACCTAAGCATATGCATCAATTAGGACAATCTGTTCAACAAGCCATTTAAGTACAGGCTTTAATCACACTCATTTCAACAATGCTCACACGTATGGTTAAAATTGGAATAAAGCTAGATTAAGAAGAAAATATAGAAACTGGTCTGTCAGATACAACAAAGCCTACTTTTAGTGTCTTGGCACTGGAAAATAATTTCTGATTCTCTGAGAGAATCTGTAACCATGGATCGCCCAGGCACTAGGAAAATTAGGCATCTCTGAATAGGATTAAACCAGGACCAAAAAAATCTCAGAGCATATTAGACTTACAAGTCAGCTAAAGATAACCAAGAAGAGTTGTCTCTGAAACTTTGCTTCCTTTGGGAGCTTAGGGTCTTTATGCAGGACTCCTGGGTACCCTATCTTTTCAGCATCCAGGGCCAGGAAGATTTACTTTGGCATAGGGAGAGATTAATTCTTAGAAAGAGCTATACTTTTTCTTTTTTTTTTTTTTTTGTTTGTTTGTTTTTTTTTTCTTAAAAATTACAGAGCTTCCTGGTTTTGCCTCCTCTCCTTCTTTATAGTACTATACTTTAGTGTAGTATAATATAGAACTATGCAGTTGCCTTCTCTGCCTCAAGTTGCTCAGATCCTCATTGTCAGGCTCCTCAAGCACCTTATCCACCAACCTGTATTTGAGGCACTTTGAGCTAAAATGCAGCATTTTCAGGTTGAACACATAAAAAGTGGTGCTGTACGTTGTGTGTAACCAGTGCTTCTTAGTTTAAAGAACAAGGACTGTGTTCCTCAAACAGATTTAGAGTTACTCTGCCAAGTAACCAGACCCCAAACAGGATGAAAAACTAACAGGGCACTAAAGTGCTCTGAAGGGTAGCTGTGAGCAGAACTCTGACTGCCTTGGGAGCGCTGAGATTGGATGTCTTTGATTTAGGCAGGAGATGAAAGCAAAAGTCTAAATAACACCCTATTTTGACACCCTTATTTTGTCAAAGTCCTGAACTCAGACTGTCATCCCGCATTCTCAAACATGTATATCCTATGGTAAGTGGATATGGGCATTATTCCAGAATCTTTCTTTAACAATGATTATACTATCTGAGTCTACAGTGACATATTCACTGGTGCAGCACTTGTCACAGAAAAACATTTAAAGCTGTCCTTCAGTTTTGCAAAGAAAGATTAGGTAATTACTTCCAAAGATTAAATACCTGGTATCTACTCCTTAAAAAGTTGGTAGTTAAATATTCTTCTTTGTGATCAGAACATTATTTCAGAAGGAAAATAACCAAAGATAAACAGTTAAATATATGTTTGGCTTTTTTTTTTCCTACAACTCTTCTTGGATGTAGTATCATTTACAGAAAAGCACTTTATCCTATTAGCATCATTATTGTGTACAAAGTACCCAACTAATAGAACAGGTTTAAAGTTGGTCAGAAAAAAAAAAAAAAAAAGGCAGCAAAACCAAAACTTTAAATGAATGACTGCTGAGACAGGATTTAGCTAACATCCCATCATCTGGTCCACTTTGACAGCCATGTAATCCTTAATATAACAGCACTCCTGAATGAGGCCTGAGTTAGTACTCAGTACGTATGTTCAATTGAGAGTCATACATACACAGTGGGAATTTTTCTCTTATATGCTTGAAAAAATCAGTTAGAAGGGCAATAATATCTTTTTATGCAACTGTTGTTGCATAAAGACTTACTCTGTATCTTTCTTCAAGGTTCACTCTACCGTAATCTCTTTTGTGTGTGCACATGCATAATTATTAACCTAAGAGTCACATTTTCCTAAGTGCCATATACTAATAAGGATAAGAATTTTAGAATTCTTTTTTCACCTTTAATGTTTTGAACTGCTAAACAATTCATCGCTAACATGTAAATCCCTACATATAATTCAAAAAGATTTCAGTTTTCAGTGGTGTTTAATAAGGATTCCTTGGATGAATAAAAATTTTGGGATGGAAATTTCAGAGATTTGTTTGTTTGTTTGTCAAGACTATCAAGGAATTTTCTCCTTAAAATCAACAGCAACAGTTACAACTGAAGATTGTAACCTGAAGGTTTAGGGGATAATGGAGAGCCATGCAGATTTTGTTAAGATCAGTTCCTACTGAACACTGCAAAACTGAAGTCTGTCATCTCTCTCTTATTAATTTCTATACTGGAAAAAAAAAATAATCCATAGATTCCAAAGTCATTTAGGCCTTGCAGCATCTAAATACAATTAAGTAGTAAATTCAGATGGCATAGACAAATTATTTAGGAGGTTAAGTGCAAGTATATTCAACTATAAACCCAAAGGGTAGTTCTCAGAAACAAGACTTGTTAAACTTGTTCTTATGTCAGTTGCTTTCTTTACATGTACAGTGATTGCTGGTTGAGTTAGAACTGTTTGAGGATAAAAAATCTGTCTGGCCAGGTGCCCACCTGATTATCTTCTAAGCATAACTCCTGGAGCTCTAAAGAATACCAATGCGCTTCAGAGTACTGTTTTGTACTATCTAAGTAAGAAGTATCAGTGCCTTTTCTGTTTGTTTGTTTGTTTTCAATTTTAAAATTACTTTTTACATTTTCTTATATCATTTAGCTACAAATATGTAAGATTAGAAGTGTTATATGCTTCTGCAGTGCTTAGCACATCCTGACCTCTGCTGTAATTTGAATACTAAAATTAATAAAATTAATTCATATTAAGGGTAATAATAATAATATTGTAAATGGAATGCTAGATTTGTGTGGTCCTGTCCTGATACTGAATTATTCTAAAAGATCCTTAACTCATAAGAATCCTGTTGTCTTTCATTCTTAACTGCTATGATCCAGCTTTAAATACGAAACTTGAATAGTTTAGAGGATTTTCATGTTTTTCTGGTATTCTATCAGATCAAAGGTCTTTAAGGAGCCATAACCTTTTTCACTGAAAATTTGTCTTTGTTTGCATTAGAAATCCAACCATTTGACACTTTTAGTGGTGCATACGGAAATACAAACATTGGTTAAATTTCTTACTGGTCTTCTCAGCTAAACAACTCCTTTGCTATGGAAGGTTCTATACTAGTTCATCTGCTTTCAGGAACTGGTCACAATAATAACATTAAGTTCTTAATCTTTTATAGATATCTACCTTTTAGAAAGGTCTAGCATTTTCCCAAAAGATTTCTAGGAAACAAACCCAGACAACAGAGGGGAAATTGAGTATGGTTCTCTGAGAAAATTTATCATTTTTATTAATTCATGAAAATAAATGGATTTGCCATTTCTACAGATGAGGAACATACTAATCTTTTTTTCCTTCCTCTTTAGACTGAGAAATATTTATGATTTAAGCCTGATACAAAAATTAATTAAGGTTTAACTTCTTTGTGTTGCATTTTATATTGACCAGACACTGTGTGAGGCTATAGTGCTATGATTTAGGGACATCCATGCTTGCTTAGGTTTCCACATCTTTCCAACTGAACATCTCCTATCAGTTAATTGAGCTGAATTAAATGAATAAACAAGCCCTGAGTGAAAATTATAAGAGGTATTTATAACATCAATTGACTCGTTAATCTAGTGTATAGCACGGCTGTATTACTAGGTGAGAGAAGCAAATCAAGCAAGATTCATAAGGAAAGCAATAGAGTGCAAGCTACACTATCATTATGCAGCTGTGTAAATCGTGGTTCCTCTGCACCTTGATTATGGAACGCAGTTTTGGTGTCTTCATTTTAAAAAGCATAGATAAAGTATCCTAGAAAGGCTTCATTTTCTAGGCAATAAAGTTGATAAAACATAGCACAACTGGTGTTTCAGTAAGTAGAACTTGCAAGTAAGCTAGGAGTCTTCCTTCTCAAAAAAACCAACCAACCAACCAACCAAAAAAAAAAATAAAATAAAAATACTTGAGTTCTAACAGTGCACATCAACAAAAATATAAGCAGCACATTTAGGTTCATTGAAGATTCAAGGTCTTTCCCTCTGTGAGAACTAATTACGATCAAACAGAACTAAAAAGAGGCAAGTTTAAAATAGAAAGAGGTAGTTATTCATTGAGAGGTATATGACTACCACACTCCTTACTAAAGGAAGAAATAACGTATACTTCACTGCTTTTATTTTGCTCTTGGCATCTACTTATTACTACTGTTGGTGACAGTGTACTGGATTGGGTAGACATTTGGTGTGACCCTTTATGTACTTTCTTATCCATCCAGTGACCTTTTTGCACTGAAACAGAGCAAATGAGCTAAGGAAGGAACTTAAAAGTTGCATAACCACATGTGGGAAATTCTATCAAATATCTTTGTTTCTTCATTAGAATCACAGAATCATAGAACTGTCTAGGTTGGAAGGGACCTTTAAGATCATCTAGTCCAACCATCAACCTAACTCTGATAAAAAAACATCACTAAACCATGTCACTAAGCTCTATGTCAACCCATCTTTTAAATACTTCCAGGGATGGTGCCTCAATCACTTCCCTGGGCAGCCTATTCCAATGTTTAATAACCGCTTCAGTGTAAAAATTTTTCTTAATATCCAATCTGAACCTCCCCTGGCACAACTTTAGGCCATTTCCTCTTGTCCTATCACCTGTGACTTGGGAGAAGAGACCAACCCCCACCTCTCTACAACCTCCTTTCAGGTAGTTGTGGAGAGCGGTAAGGTTTCCCTTCAGCCTCCTTTTCTCTCAGCTGAGCAACCCCAGCTCCCTCAGCCTCTCCTCATAAGACTTATTCTCCAGACACCCCACCAGCTTCCTTGCCCTTCTCTGCACCCGCTCCAGCACCTCAATGTCTTTTTTGTGGTAAGGGGCCCAAAACTGGACACAGTACTCGAGGTGGGGCCTCACCAGTGCCGAGTACAGGGGGACAATCACCTCCCAAGTCCTACTCACCACGCTGTTCCTGATACAGGCCAGGATGCCGTTGGCCTTCTTGGCCACCTGGGCACACTGCTGGCTCATGTTCAGCTGACAGTTGACCAACTCCTCCAGGTCCCTTTCTGCCAAGCAGCTCTCCCACCACTTCTGTATATATTCCCCAAACCTGTAGCACTGCATGGAGTTGTTGTGACCCAAGTGCAGGACCTGGCATTTGGCCTTGAACCTCATCCCATTGGCCTTGGCCCATAAATCCAGCCTGTCCAGATCTCTCTGCAAAGCCTTTCTACGCTCCAGTAGATCAACACTTCCACCTAACTTGGTGTCATCTGCGAACTTACTGAGGGTGCACTCAATGTCCTCATCCAGATCATTGATAAAGATGTTAAAGAGAACCCGCCCGAATACTGAGCCCTGGGGGACACCACTCGTGACTGGCCACCAGCTGGATATTATCCCATTCACCAACATTCTTTGGGCCCGGCCCTCCAGCCAGTTTTTAACTCCATTATGAGTTAGAATATTCTAACACCCAAATAATTATTTGAACGTTATCAAATCTTAGAAACTTGAACTACTACAGGCACTTTCTATTTAAATTTGACTGTCACAAGTTTAACAAGTAGCAGTACTGCTACCACTTTTTCTTTTCCTTTCCAGGGTTTGGTGGGTTTTTTTGGTTTGTTTGTTTTTTTTTTTTTTTTTAATTTGCAGAACACTAATGATGCCAACATATAAAGTTGAAAATCTACAATTGCTAGTCCACAAACTGACACAGATGACCGAGTCACTTATAGAACCCATACAAACATGTCCAGGTCATAAAGATAAAACAGACTTTGTGAAAGTAGCAATAATAAAGGCATCATATTTGAAAAGTTGTGGTAGACTGATGAAGTTCCCAGTGACTGGAAAAGGGGAAATATGATCCCCCATTTTCAAAAATAGAAAAAAGGGGACCCAGGGAACTATAGGATGGTCAGTCCCACCTCTGTGCCCAGCAAGATCATATAACCAGAAATAATGCTAAGGCACATAGAAAAGAGAAAGGTGACTGGTGACAGCCACCATGGCTTCACTGAACCTGTGAAGTGTGCTTCAATTGTGCCTGAAGAATTTGGTGGCTTTCTATGACAGCGTTACAGCATTGGTGGATAACAGAAGAGCCACTGACATCATCTACCTCAAATTGTGCAAAGCACTGAATACTGTCCCACACAACATCCTTGTCTGTAAATTGGAGAGACACATATTTGACGGACCACTCTCTGGACGCGGAATTGGCTAGATGGTTACACTCAAAGAGTTGCGGTCAACATCTCAATGTCCAGGTGGAGATCAGCAGAGACCAGTGACGAGTGGTGTCCCTCAGGGGTCCATATTGGGACCAGTATTATTTAACAGCTTTTTTTTGTGACATGAACAAACCCTCAGCAATTTTGTGATGACAACAAGCTTAATAATGCCATTGATACTCTAGAGGGAAGGGATGCCATCCAGAGGGACCTGGACAGGCTTGAGAAGTGGGCCTGTGTGAACCACATGAAGTTCAACAAGACCAAGTGCAAAGTCCGGCACCTGGGTTGGGGCAATCCCAAACATGGATACTGGCTGGCTAATGACATGATTGAGAGCAGCCCTGAGGAGAAGGACTTGTGGGTATTGGTGGATGAAAAACTGAATCAGAGCTAGCAATGTGTGCCCTCCACCCAGAAAGCCAATCATATCCTGGGCTGCATCAAAAGAAACACGGCCAGCAGGTAGAGGGAGGTGATTCTACTCCTTTACTCTGCTCTAAGGAGATGCCATCTGGAGTACTGAGTCCAGCTCTGGGGCACCCACCGAAAGAAAGATATGGACCTGTTGGAGTGAGTCCAGAGGATGGACACAAAAATGATAAGGGGGCTGGAGTACCTCCCATATTAAGAAAGGTTGAGAGAGCTGGGGTTGTTCAGCCTGGAGAAGGTTCCAGGTAGACCTTATAGCAGCCTTCCAGTGCTTAAAGGGAGCCTATAGGAAAGATGGGGAGGGACTCTTTATGAGGGAGTGTAGTGATAGGGCAATGGGTAACAGTTTTAAATTGAAAGATGGTAAATTTAGATTAGATATCAGGAAAAAATTCTTTACTTTGAGAGTGGTGAGACAATGGAACAGGTTGCCCACAGAATCTGTGGGTGCCCCATCCCTGGAAATGTTCTAGGCCAGGTTGCATGAGACTTTGAGCAACCTGGTCTAGCGGAAGGTATCCCTGCCCCTGGCAGGGGAATTGGAACTAGATTTTTGAGGGATCTAAAGGGTTCTTTAAGGTCCCTTTCAACCCAAACTATTCTGATTCATTCTATAATTAATATAGCACTTTAAAAACATTTTTCCCAAAATCAGTTAGTTTATTTTTTCACTCACACATGTATCTCCTCAAAAATGCACCCTCTCACTTACTGGTATAATTTATTCAAGATACAGTGCATTTTGGAATCAATTTCTTTAATAATGTTATACTCTTTCTTTTTTTCTGTTTTTTCTCTTTCTCTTTGCATGTCAAGAGGAGGAGAGAAAGAAAAAAGACCAGGGAATCATAATCTACGTTTTTAATGATGGGCTGTGGCAGTAAATAAATAATATATAAGTAAAAATCCTTAAACCTTTGTGCACTTTGCATAATAAATAGTCCGGTTTACTTTGACCTTTTTCTTACAAACACCTTAGTCAGTCAGAAATAGTTACTGAGATTTATACATTTGTAATATTTTTTTTCCCTGTGATCAGCTAATTAGAAACAGGAGTATTTGAAAGCAGAGTACCTTTTTTCATTTAGCATTTCATTTAAGGTAGTGACAGATTAAGTTTCCACTTTATTTGTCCAGTTAGTAAGCTCTGATTCTTCTTATTTTTCTTTCCCAGATCAGATTGAAATGAATATCTTCTGTTAATAGCTTTGCAGTCCTAACTATGACCATAAATCAATAATAGTGAATCATTATTTTCACAGGCCAAAGTCAGTTTCATCAAATTTTTATTGTTTACAAAGCAGTGCATTGAAAAATGTGTACTTTATTGTATATGTTGGATGAGATTTACACTTCCCTCTGTCATTTTGGAGTGTTCCTTTTATTCATTTAACTTACCTGGTTTATAGTGTCGTTGAACAAGCAGTCAAAGGGTTGCAAAACCATGGACTGGATTTGGAACAAGCAAGAAAGCTGAAATTGGTTTGTCAGTGAGTCCAATATGTCATGGAAATATGCTGAAATACCTATTTATATCTGGGAGATTCAGTAGAGATATCCAGCTTTCTTTACATGTTATGGAGTGAGTGCACATGATGAACTTATATAGGACACAGAAACTAAAGCCTTATGAAGTGTATCCTAACTGGTTTCACCTGGCTGCAAGCACAAGGTCAAACAGAGCACTATTTAAAGAACAGGTCTAAGAGGCAGATAGCAGACATCATATCTGTGTTAGGCAGTTCACTCAGATATGACACCATCTCTGAACTGATATCAAATTCCACCAGTATTTCTCAAAGGCATCTTAACTTTCAGCAGGTGACTGAGCCTCGCTAATGTCAATTCTTTTCTGGTATAATCTGCTCTGCTGAATCAGAATTTTATCTGTTGTAGAAGTCCTAGATTAAGTAACATTTTAGAAGATAAATAACTATTTATGTGATGTCATTATAACAGGTTAATGAAATAAAATCAGATAAGATTAAAATACCAGCAGTAGTATCTCACTTCATATTTTGGTAAGCAAAAAAGTCACTTGAGAGTCATTATACCCTGTCAAGCAAAAGTTAGATTGTCATTTCCATATGATGACTCAAAGATTTTTTGTGGTGGGCAATAGCTTGTTCTTTTCATTTAAACGGAGAATCTGATAATAATACCACTTATTACACACACACACACACACAAATTAAAAAATCACAGCACTTAAAAAAATAAGATAAAAATCAGCAAATAATGTGACCACAGCATTTAATGGTGCCTTATATCCTCCTAATATATCCTTCCTAATATGTTCTCCTAATTGTCAGGGTGACAATTTGTGGTACATTGAGTCAGAATCAAGATGAAGCCAATTCTTACGTCAAGCGAGAGATTGCACACTCCTTGTTCAGCTGCTGTCCTATGCAGAGTGTTCTTAGCACTGACTCTGAACAGCCTAAAGGGTTTTAGCATGTGCTAGACTGTTACTGGGAAAGTCCTAAAAGCAGCGCCAAGAAGAGATGCAGAGCAACAATATTCAGCTTCTCTCCTCTTTTGCTAAGGGATTGTTATGTTAATAGTGATTTGGGCACTTCACTCTAAGCTGTTTAAAATTGTGTTTCTAATCTGAAACACTTGTCTAGACAGTTTGTAAAGCAGAAACTTAGAAGCTCATCTGCAAGGCAATTTATTCCCTTGATCTCATGGTGCATTGATGGTGGGTATTAATGTGCTAGTATTAGACGCCTTGTGCTAAACTGTATCCATTATAAATGTTTAGGTATTAACCTCTGCTAAAGTGGTTGCTAGCCAAAACCAAAATCTGCTGACTTCTCACACCTCTCACATAGGTAAGTCTGCAATCAAGTCTAGATACAATATGATAGGAGAAAAAAATTCCATGTAGGCAAATTAGTATCTGACAGCTATTCAGGTAGTACTAGAGCAGGAACAAAGAACAGAAGCAGAAATGCAAAACCATTCAGTTCACATAGAAATGTACTTCCTTCAGTACAGGCTGTCAATATCTGCTGGACACTATTTTTCTGGCATGTCATGGAAAGGGAAGGAAGAGAACTCTACTGGCTTCCAAAGTTCAGCAGCTCCCATGAAGCGTGCAAGGCAAATATTATCGGAACAAGCTTACTGGGGAAGCAGCTAGTAATTGCATGACTAGCTCATTAGCAGGCTTTCCAGGGAAAAGAATGGAGTTGGACCTAGGTCTCCTCCAGCAATCTTTTACCACTATGCCTCTGTGTGGCAACAACGCTTGCCTGAAAACAATGCTAGGGTAAAGCTCCAACTTGGTTTTTAATGCAAACTTCAGTTAGCATGTTATTCTGCTTCTTGACATAGAAATTGTTCTTGGTTTTCCTCACCTCTAGGAATTAAAGTGATTAGGTTAGATGAGACTCTGGGGTTTTGGGCACCTACATTTTTGTGAAAAGAATCAGCCCTAAGAACTGGCAAAAGAGCTTATATATTGCTTCTTTTTACCAAAGGTTTCAATTCCACAGTGGTCTGAAAAAAAGTGGCTTTATGATCAGATTGTATTGGTAGCCATTCTGTGATGGATCTATTATAGTCAATTCACATTTCTTTTCCTTGCATACTGGAAAACATACCAAAAGATGTCTTTAGAATAAGCTTCAGTTTCTGGTACCAGAAGGCTATCTTACTAAACAGAACATTTTGTTCAGCCTTCATAATGTCAACAAAGTGCTGCCTTAAGTCCAATAAGCAGTAGATTTATTGAAAGTGACTTGTGCAGTCAATATCTGGAATGAAACACCTAGTTTCATCTTGTCCAGTTTTTACATTTCTCTTCATTTTCTCAGAGAACTACAAAGCCGAAACACTTTCAGTAAAACACTTCCCTGTAAAATGATCTGTTATATCTGTCACTGAGAAGGAATACATTTTCACTGCTTTAGTATCAGAATATGCATCCTTCATTTTTATTTTAATTCATCCACTGGAACCCTAATGATCAAAAACATTTCAGAAAGTACCATCAATTACAACAGCCATCTCATTCACAAGTGAAAGATGAGTCTTTTTCCCTACTACTTAGGGACCAGCGATAATTCCCAGACCTCTTCTCTGTGCACAAATAATGCTGTACCTTTCATGTGCCCCTTCCATTTTTGTAACTGATGCAGTTTTATGACTTGTTGCAGACCTTGGTTATAATAACTTCATATTTTTGATGCCAGCATCCTCAAGACAGTCACAATCCAATCATTCTGCTTTCATCTACGTTGATTAATTCAATTGTACACAATCCTGACTTCTAGAGGAAAATTCTGCAGAATATAGATTGGATCTAAAAAGTTGAGTTTTCTTTGTGAAGTGTGTGCAGCACGTTATAGATAGGAGCAAACCATGTTAAAAACAATATTCATTTAGCATCTTATCAACTGTTTTGATACTGTTATTCAAAACAAGTGGAACTGCCCTTGGATATTCTTCATATGTTTATCTTCTGTGTACAGCATTTAGTCATTTGTAGTTAAATCTGTTGTGTGAAGGAGAAAGAGATCATTAGCAAATTTAGATAGAGAAAAGTGCTGTCCTATATAAGGCAGGCACACTCATGACTAACTTTTGGAAGCTGTACGTTTTTATTAAGTCCTGAGCTTCGTAATACTCAAATAAGGAAACTTAGCTGCCTCAAGATGGCAGCTGAAGCAGACAAGATGCAGAGCAAATTCTGTATTAAAAAATTGTTATCGATCTTTTAAACCTTTCTTTTTTCTTTTTAAAATAAATATACCTGTCACAGAGGGAGCCTGTGCTACTATTTCACCGTAGTGGTAATCTGAGTAGTTCAGTCCTTCCTTTTTACCTTGCCAGGAACACAGCAAAGTGCATGTGGCCTTTTCTTACTGAGGTTATCTTTCTCCTTTCGTGAAATAGTTCTGGTGTACTGAAACTATAAGGGAGCTGGTTATATTCCCTATGGAATATTTTTCTCCATTAATGCCAAAGGTGTCTAAGATCTTTGTGAATAAGGTTTTTCAAGGCTCAGATGACCATGGTGGGGAGAAGACAATCTAGTTTTCCTCTGCGGGGGTCATGGCTACATAGTATTGCAACCCTTGTATTGCAATCTCCCTTGTCTAAAAAATGTGCTTCATATCTTAAATTCTTTTTTGTATCCTGTATTCTACAGTATCTTAAGAGGTGTAAAGTGCAACCCTGTAAAGTGCAACAAATAAAGACCTCTAAAAATATAAATATTTTCACATTAAGAAGCATGTG
Source organism: Numenius arquata (assembly GCF_964106895.1). Classification (NCBI taxonomy): domain Eukaryota; kingdom Metazoa; phylum Chordata; class Aves; order Charadriiformes; family Scolopacidae; genus Numenius; species Numenius arquata. The sequence goes on along the minus strand of NC_133616.1, from coordinate 61,391,880 downwards.
ACTGTAATCTTGAAGGATGTGTAATACTTGTACTACTTGGTAAAATGTCCTTAAAGAAATTGGTGTCACTCGAAGTGTCTCTGCAAGGACAGAGTTGGGTGTGCAAATTTATTGGCAGACAAAGGGATTTTAAAGTCTTCAAAAATAAATCCACTTTTTTCTCACTGTCTAAAGCCACGTATTCAAAACACATACTAAACAGCACAGATCATTTACTAGCCACCTTGATAGCTTGTTTCCTTGTCCTCCTCTATAATCGATTTATCTCACTGCAGAGTTAAAAGCAGCATGTGGCAGAACTGAAATAAGGCAATTCAGAAATTAACTATATTACTGCTGTTTACATACACATTTAGATTGTTCTTGTGATAATGACCAAGATGTCATCCTTTTTCACCATATTTTCATATCAGTATGTGCGCCCAAACACCAGGAAATCATTGTAAGATTAAGAGTGCTTGTGTGAGCACTCCTTCAATACTAAATTTGAATCCAGCTATTTCCACTATTTCATTATCCACTGCACTTTTTTGAAAAGTACTCTGCCACACAGTATTTTATGTGGGGGAAAAATGGTAAACACTAAAATTACCTCTACTTACTCACTTAGCTTTAGTTAAAAACTTTTTTTTTTCTTCTTGCCAATTTTAGTGAACTCTCTTTTATAAGATATGATACTGGAACTGCTGTGTCCTAAGGTACAATTATGTATTTTCTTCATTACTCTCAAAGTGTTTGGCTCCCAAGGATAGTAACAAACTAGATTATTCATAAAACTAGCATTTAGAAGGCATGAATTGCTTTTTTTTTTTTAAAAAAAAAAAAAGAATTCCTACTAACACAATTCACTGTATTTGCTGGATCTAAAACCCTATGTGCTGTATTTCACCTTTCTACATATGTTGTACTAATCAGATTACATTAGGGTGATTCAAGGACAGGTTTTTCTACTTTTGACTTAGTAGCAGTGTTACAGCAAAAATATGTTTTAAATTCAGATGCCATAAGTTAGTAGCTCATTACTACAATATTGACAAAAAACCCAGTCCTTTGGCCAGTTCATGTGCAACTGTGTGCAGTGCATTGAAATATAATGACATGAGCAGTTTTGTCATTGTTTTTCAACTGACACACTGTTGGATGAAAAAATATATATTTTTTAATATGGAATAATATTTATAAATTATTTAAAATAATTTATAGTGAGTCCATCACTTTATATTCTTGGTAGAGCAGCATTTTTGTCCTTCGGGTAGCAATTATGATGTTGTAAACTACATAAAATTACTGTTGTCAAAGAGTTGCTCAAAGAGTATAGCCATGAATATTGTTAAATACCTACTGAAAACAAATAATGTGTAGTCTACAAATTCTCTTTTAGGTTTACATGAATTGAATTTATATATATATCACATAAGATATATAATCTTTGTTTGTATATTATATGTACCCTTTCCTATTAAAGTCTGAAAGGAAATATAGCTAATCCAAAGTATCAATGGTAAAAAATATCTTATTAGTAACTGAAGGCTCTCAATAACCTAGAAAAGGTGTCTAAGAGTGTATCTGATGTATAAACACATTATCGTAGCTGTGTAAGATATATATCTTTCAAATGCATATAAATAAGATATATATAACATAGAAAGTCATATATGTATGCATATATATAACCATATACGTGTATATATACATATATATAAAAACATATATATGTACATATATATACACACATATATAAAAACATATGTGTGTATATATATACACCCAAACACCTCCAAGGTTACCCTTGGCTGTTTTTATTGTTCAGGGAACAGAGTTATTCTCCTTTAGAAAGTTAGTGCCTATGCTATGTTAGTCTGGAGTGAAAGTCATTGCAGATGTCTGGCTTTCTTGGCTGGCAAGTAAGGAGGAAGACTTAGAGCCCCACTTCTCAAATATTAAAACTTTCTAGCTCTAAATTGATTTTACCATTTCCCCACACCCCATCTCTTCAAAAGTACAAGGGAAAAAAAAAAAAAAAAAAAAAGACAGAGATAAAAGAGCTTTTTCATGCATTTTAAACCGAAACAAAACTATTCCTATGGGAGGGGGGAAAGACTCAAAAATTCACTGTTTCCTGGACTGCCTATTGCCAAACTGTCAAAAACAATTTTTCTACTTTTATATTTAAAATGTAGGACTAGAAACATACTGGCCTGTATCTAAGGGGTTTCAAAGGAAGTAGGAATAAATTTGAAATGCCGTATGGGTATATCTATATTTGGTAGTCTACATTTGAAGATAATCTAATACAAATTTATATATAAAGTTCATTAAAAAAAGAAGTCATGCAGGTTCCTTTTTGGCTTTCAGCTTCCTGCCAGCTCTATCTGACTGCTTAGAGACAACTGACAGTAGAAATAGCTTTCTAGGTAGTGATCTTGAGAACCTAAGATTGAAAAAATGTAGTAGGTCATCCAATTCTCCTGTGACCAACCACAGCTTTTGAGCTTTGAATATGTCTCCAAGTATGCTCCATGATGAAGGCTCTAAGGATGTACTAACCAACTACTATATCAAGAAGCTATTATATCAGCTTGCATTGTTAGCGTCACACCAGGGCACAGCTCATAGATTGATCTACTAATACTGAAAGTGACCATGGACAGAGATTGAGATAATATTGCCAACCCTTTCTGCAATCTTTGGTGCAGTAGGTCACAGAGCAGGAGTCTTACTCCTACATGACCAACCTATCGGAGCAAACAGCTCAGTACCACAAGCTCTCAACACAAAGACATAAAAACTAGAAAGATATCTCACCCCTAAAGCTCTTCCATGGTATCTAAAAAACCTTGCCACGCCATTTCACACCCCCTTTAGCTACAAGACAGAAGAATAATATACAGGGAAGATGTCAGCTAGAGAAAGCAGAATACAATACTGTCTTTAATGAGAGGACTAGAGCAAGACGGGGAATGAGGGTTGCAGTCAGTTCATAGCACTTTGTCTCTGATGCTCCTTCCTCCTCACGCTCTTCCCCTGCTCCAGCGTGGGGTCTCTCCTATGCGATACAGTCCTTCATGAACTTCTCCAACATGGGCCCTTCTCATGGGCTGCATTTCTCCACAAACTGCTCCAGTGTGGGTCCTTTTCATGGGGTGCAGTTCTTCAGGAACAGACTGCTCTAGTGTGGGTACCCTGTGGTCCCACATGTCCTACCTGTGAGGTCTCCACAGGGTCACAGATTCCTTCAGGGCACATCTATCTGTTCCATTTTGGGGTACTCCAGGTGCTTAAAGTTTGATATCAGCTTCACTGTGGACCACCAAGCAGGGAGACAACCTGCTTCATCATGGTCTTCACCACAGGCTATAGGGGTGTCTTCTTCACCATGGTGTGTGCAGAGTTGTTTCTCTCACATATTTTCACTCCTCTCTCAGCTGCAGTTGCACAGCAGTCTTTACCCCTTCTCAAACATGTCATTACAGAGGGGCGACCACTGTTGCTGATTAGCTCAGCCTTGGCCAGCAGCAAGTCTGTCTTGGAGCCATCTGGCACTGGCACTAACATGGGAACAGCTTCTGGCATCTTTTCACAGAAGGCACCCTTGTAGACCCCCTGCTACAAAAACCTTGCCACTTTAACCCAATAAGACACAAATCTAGACAAAGGAATGAGTTAATCAAGAATTTGAAATTCTCAAGCAAAAGTGGTTTTATTCCCTCCTTATGTCCTACTTTAGTAAATCGAAAGGTATTTTAGAGGGGATTAGGATATGTTTTACATCTTTATTTCAGTAGGCTTTTTGATGAAGAATCATCTAGATGAACTTGCTCTATAGTAGGAGCAAGATTTAAACACCTACATACTTTCACAGAAAAAATTATTATTACATCTATTTGGAAGAGGCTAAGTACTTTGGAAGAGAGGGTTAAAATTAAGAACTGTTTTTATAAATTTGAGGAATTCCCTAAGAAAATACATTGGGTGGTGATAAGTGCTTATTTTATATCAATAAATGCATATGAATCAGCATCAAATTAGGCTGAAGAGTAACTGAATGTAAAAGTTTTGCAAAAAGCTACCTGGAAGCTATAATAAAGGAAATCATCAACATAGACCATGTTACATTACAGGGGAAAGAAAAACAAACAAATCAAAACCAAAACAAAACCAAAACCAGTCACAATAATTTGTGTATCCTAAGGGAAAATATGTCTGCAGCATGAATAACATAATCTTGTTCTATTCATTGTATACTAGTTATAGAAAAGTATGTTACCTAAAACGCTCTGGCCTTTAAAAAAAAAAACGTTAGTGAAGACAATTCAGTGAACAGAAAAAAGAATGATCAAAGGTTCACTAAAAATCATACAAAGGGGAAAAAAAGAAAAGATTTTATCTCCAAGACTGTAGTGAAGATCCAATTGTAGCAAAATAACTTCAGATTTCCTTAGCCAGGCACTAACAAAAAATGATCTTTTAAGATCTTCTTCAATGTAAATTGGTCTGATGCTAAGATATGCCTCATTTCCATCCACTGCTGCTGGCAAAGTGTCAAGACCTTTAATAGAATCTAGTTATGAATAAAGAAAATCTGTTTGAAGAATGAAATAATTTTAATTGGAAAAGAAATTGCTTTGAAGAACTAACTATGACATTTCTCTCACTTTTTAGGACAAGTAAATAGTCCTCACAACATGCAAGCAACCCAAAGCATTGGATTCTTATTTGAATCCTCTTTAAGCACAGCTAAATGAGGAGACTCATTTTCATTTAACTTCCATTGTATTCTGCTGCTTTCAGTTGGCTGGAAAGCTTTAATCTTTTTCTATGCAGAGGATCCTCCACCCTAGGTGAGATGACTGTAGGTGAGTGCCTCTGAATCTGTGTGTCAACGTTATGCACAAATTCCAGCTGGTACAAACGGTATCTATCACTTTCTCCATCTTCTAGTGATCATAAAAACATCAGGCTCTATTACCTACCGATACAAGGTGTAATTTTTAAAGCAATTAATAGATAAGTCTGGCAACTTTTGAGACTGACTTCTGACCTTTGTATGACTTTAACAGCTGTTTTGTTTTTTTTTTTCCTGGGCCAATGCAAGTCACTGAGCCAGAAGGAAGTGTATAATAGATGAGGGTGGAAAATTTTCTCAGAAGAAGTTTACACATAGGAGAAAAAAAAACTTCAAGACGTGGTCAGGAAGTTTCAGCTAAATCCTTTGTAGGTAAAGGCATGCATGTCTTCCCTCCTGTTTCCTCCCCAAATTCCCTAACATAATCAAGGATACCATTAGCAATAGAGTGAAAGGAGGGTCAGGTGTGCTTTGGAGAGACTTGTTTCTTATATAAAATACTTATGTAAAGCACATTTAGCTGGGCAGTAGACCAAAAGCTAGATAGACCTCCCTTTGGTTCTTGAGCATTGCAGCAAATGGAAGCACAAAAACTCTCATGAAGTAGAGTATAATCTCCACACATTTGCTGTGCAGTAATTAATCTTCCATTTAGCAGCATGATACACTGTGCAAAGTATGTATGTAACAGGGATAAAGAACAAGGACTTTAGTCAATTGAATTTATGCACAGTAAATGAAAGGAAGGGAGCAATACATTGTGTATTTATGTAATTCACATATTCCATGAATGTTATGTCAAATGTAAAGGAAAAAAAAATAGCTCTCACGATTTCTTTTTGCTACTGACATGCATTGTTCACAAATAATGCTCTTACTTGTCTGATTGCAGCCGTTCACCCTACTTTCTACACCCACAGCTGCAAAGCAAGAACAGCAATTTAGACCTGCTGTGTATGTTGTATTTTTCCTCTAGTATTGCCTATAAGCTCAGTAAACAAACTTTTCCTCAGGAATAAAATATGTTCTCACTGTTGTGAAGAAACTGAATAAAGTTGGAGTTGCTCCACAGTAACAGAGCAGAATTTAGTTTGTTGTCTTTCTAGTCCTTAAAAATAGTATTCCAAGGGGGATCAAATTTACAACAATAGAATGGCAGTCATGACAGTCTGGCTGCTTTTCAGTTTGTTTGTTGTTCTGAGTCATCGCTCTGTAGACTCCTCAAGTCCAGAGGGAGAAAAAGAATATGCTTTAATGGTTTCTTTCTCTCTGCACCCTAGCATTTGAAGAGAAAACCTAAAACTAATTTTAAAAAGTTTTCAAGCTGGCTGGAACAGCTGATCATTACATTTAGCCACTGCATATGTAAGCATGTTTGATGAAATGAACAAGCAAACCCATTTATTTTTATCCTTTATAAATATTTCTTGAAAAACAGGAATATAATAGAATGTTTATTGATAGAAATTCTAGGAACTGGATGTTGTGACTGTGTCAGTAAAGAGTATCTGAGACTACAGAAGTAATATTCTATTTCCACAGTTCACTCAGCACATAGTGGTTATTTTCATTAGGAAAAGGTTCATTGTGAATTTTTCTTATCAGTGCAAGCACTCATCTCAGTGGGACAATATTCAAGTTTCTGGAAATATATTAGAGTGATTGGCATATTTTTCTTAGGTCCTTTTATGATATTTCAGGATAGATCAGGTAGGGGATCTTTTCTGCCAGTATAATACTAACTGAGATTAGATTAGGGGTCTGCATGAGAAGAGATTTGGGTTGATCAGCTTGATCAGAAGAGGACCAAAAATGAGCAACTTTTGTAGGAAAAAGATTCTGTTGTCTTTTCCTGATACTGAAATACAAGAAGTGTAAATGACTTCTTCCTGACTCATAACTTCTGTAGTCAATCCGTAGGCAGATATCATAGGTTACAGTGCTAAAGACACCCATTTTAGGGTATAGCATGTGGCCCACTGGCTGCATGACACAAATACACATTTTTGCCCATAAAGGCTACGTGTCTCCAGTGTGGCTGCACCTCTACCACATTCTGTTTGCTACAAATTTCCTACTCTATTCATATGTTGTCCCCTAGTTCTCCCATATCAGGCCCAAAGACTGGTGGTGAATGGAGTTAAATCCAGTTGGTGACTGGTCACACATGGTGTCCCCCAGGACTTGGTATTGAGGCCTGTTTCTGTTTAATATCTTTATCAATGATCTGGATGAGGGGATCGAGTGTCCCCTCAGTAAGTTTGCAGACAACACCAAGATGAGCAGGGGTGTTGATCTGCTTGAGCGTAGAAAGGCTCTACAGAGGAATCTGATCAGGCTGGATCAATGGGCTGAGGCCAATGTATGAGATCCAACAAGGCCAAGCTCCAGGTCCTGCATTTGGATCACAACAATCCTATGCAACACTACAGTCTTGGGTAGACAGCAGGCTGAATATGAGCCAGCAGCATGCCCAGGTGGCCAAGAAGGTCCACAGGATCCTGACTTGTATCAGAAATAGTGTGGCCAGCAGAGTAGCGAAGTAATTGTACCCCTGTACTTGGCACTGGTGAGGCCACACCTTGAATACTGCATTCAGGTTTGAGTCCCTCGCTAAAAGGAACACATTGAGATTCTGGAGTGTGTCCAAAGAGGGCAACAAAGCTGGTGAGGGATCTGGAAGTCTTATGAGGAACAGCTGAGTGAACTGAAGTTGTCTAATCTGGAGAAAAGGAGGCTGAGGGGAAACTTTATCATTCTCTCTAACTGCCTGAAAGGAGATTGTAGCAAGGTGAATGTCAGTCTCTTTTCCCAAGTAGCAAGTGTTAGGACAAGAGGAAACAGCCTCAAGTTGCACCAGGAAAGGCTTAGATTGACTATTAGGAAAAATTTCTTCACCAAAAGGGTTATCAAGTACTGGAACAAGCGGCCCAGGGAAGTAGTTAAGTCGCCATCCTTGGAGGTATTTAAAAGGCATGTAGATGTAGCGTTGGGAAGTGGTTTAGTGGTGGTTCTGGCCAGTGTTAGGTTAATGGTTGGACTCAAAGATCTTCTCCAACCTAAACATCTATATAAGAAACTATGGGGGGCCTGCACACATTTTGAGGTGCTGCAACCACAGTTCTCCCTTGCTAAGGTTTTGATCCATACCAGGCAGTGTTGTGGACTACTTTTGAGGACAGTATGGGTCAGATGGCATTCCCAGAACACAGTGTAGATGACAGCACACTGGCTTGGATGGAAGAAGGAGTTTAATGACCCTGTGACTATAATACCTAAGGCTATTAGTGTGTGTAAGGGGCAGATCAAACTATCCTGATAACACTTCCTCAGTTTAATCTCAGAGTTAATTAATTAATTTCATCCAGTTACAGCCCTAGGTAAATCAACATACAGGTCACATGAATAAACAGGAGACCTGAAAACAAAATGAGGAGCGACTGGGCAGTGCAGATGCATCCTAGAAGAACATCTGTGGTTAGAATAGTGTTCACTGCCCTCACCACGTGCACTCAGACACATTCTAAATGGAATGGTGTAAGATTGATCAAATGAATGTATGGAAGACCATATTGATATGCTAATAGCCTTTTTTAAGGACCTTAGCACCAAAGTTTACGTCAAGAGAGTATATTCAGTGCACAGGTCTCTAGAACCATTAGGAAATTTGAGAGTTAAACCAGAATGGAAATCTATGGAAATCTAACTGTGATTCAGGCAGTAGCCTCTGTCCACAATAAAGAACACTCTGAGCAGTTATGAATATAGCCATAGAGATTATTTCCATCAAGAAATTAAGTTTTCAGTCCTTTCTTTTAAATTATGAATGCTAAATAGGAAGCTGTTTCCTGCCATACCTCTTCCTTCATTTTAAGTCTCATTTCCTTAGAACCTCCTGTAATCCAAAAATTTTATGCAGTTTTCTTGATTAGTGAAGGGAGTTCAGATCCTCCTTTAAGATAAAACACCCTAAATACACTGCTACAGACTATAAATATGATCCGTGCTCTAGACTTTTCTGTTGGATGCGTGTCCTTGTGAAGAAAATCCAGACTGATCAGGAAAAGAGAAGGTCTTCCTCTAGCCTAGTGATAAACCACTTGTAAAAAAAATCATAGTGACTCTTCCTGTACTTTCAGAGTTTTTCTGTATTTTACTCAATGACCATTTAAATTAAAATATGCTATGGTGAACAAACCACTGTGGTGGATGTGCCTGAAGGCTGCCCAGAGAATTCTGATAGAGCACATCACATTTCTAGATTGTGGCCGAGCTTATGTATGAGTGAAAAACTGATGTTTACTCTAGCCAGGATGGTAGCAGATCTACAGATGAATGGAAATGCAGCTCTAGGCATCTGATGAACCACTCCATCATCATCCACTCCATCAGCCAAAGTACAGCACCTGTGGAGTTAAGGCAATTTCAGGCTTAGATTCATGTGTGTCTTTATGATTTACAGGTACTTTATGGATAAATCTTTATTAATCAGATAATCCCATTACTTGTAGCAGACGTTAGTGTGATAAATTATCCTATATAAGAAAGTCTAACTTGGTATTTACCTTTCTTCATAGATACTCTTATGTTTTATGCAATATAGAATTTCTTATAGGTATTGTCACATCACTTAATTCTGCTACTCTATTGTAGATAAATTGTTTCTATTTGTCTATCTCACAACTGGAGAAACTCTTAGTAAGAACATATCTAAATTCTGGAGAAAAAAGCCTGAAAATTTGTGCAATTTACAGACATTTGATTTCTCTGCTGAATTTTCTCAATCAATTGACTATATCATCACATACAGAAAAACAATAAAAGAAGGTGAAAGAATGAAGTAAATTATCCGGACAGGAGAGATCCTACCTAGACAGAAAATTGGAATTCGAACCATGCTTTTCTGAAATTCATAAGAAAAAGTTAAAGATAGCAATTTGGTTTCCTATTTGGAACAATGACATATTTATACATACTACCAAAAACACACAAAAAAAAGAGTATTTTCTGATGTCTCTGTTAAGCTGACAGCACAGTACCTGCTGTCTAGTTCATTACTGAAGATGGCTGTGTTGCAAGTAGGTCTTGCACACACATTATTTCAACCAAAACATATATAAAGCTCAATTATGATTTATTAACAAAAAATAGTGAAGTCATGCTTAATAGACAAAATCTTGGAATATAACGGAAAGTCCAATAAGCAAATAATATAAATCTCATTTTGGAAACAAAAACTGGTTGGCTGATAACGGCATAATGATCAATTGAAATGTTTGTCAGAGAAATAATAATGTTTACATTAGCCCTTTTTAATTACATTGTTAGCACAATGGGCTTCATTTTATAGCAGCCAAGTAAAGTCTATTGGATAAAGTATTGGAAGCTTTCATAATACAGATACAGAAGAATTATCGGTTGATAGTTAACTATTTCTGATCAGAAAATCATATTTAAATTCTATGTTTTCTATTACTTAATATTTAGAGACTTTTCATATGTTTGAATCCTTTTTTCTTTTAATTTTTTTTTTGTTTACTTTTTCATTATGTCTTTTATCTTTCTTCAAGAATTGATGTGATATATACTAGCTAGACCTGTCAGTAAAATTGGAGGTGTATTCCCTAATTTTGTGGATTTCTGCTGTAATAGAATGATCTATTTTCCTTTAAAAAGGTGTGTGGAGGGAGAGTGTTTCAATTTAAGCATCATGCAGATTATTTAACTGTTCTTACTGTTACGCTGACAATATGTGGGTAACATGAAATCCATATCTTCTGCGCAAAGCCTAGTTTTCTAATTATGCATGGCGGCTTTACACAATGCAGCCACTAAGAGCAAATCTGCAGTGATGACAAACTCTTAGAACTCTCATATGCACTCCAAATCACAGCTGAGAGGGTTCAGCCCCTGAGGATTGGACTACAAATGAAGGAATTGTTTTTATTCTTTAATACCAGAATTATATAGGACTTCAGGGGAGATCTTAATACTGATGATAAAAATGTTATTCATGCATTTCCAGAATATCTAGGCTTCCATGGAACTCAACAATGAAAGCAAGAAATATTCAATACAGACATACAGACATTCAAAGCTGAAGGATGAAAGAACATTTTTGTTTCTATTTTACAAGAGCCTCGTATCTGCCATAGAAAATAAAGTACATACTGTTCTTCACTAGCTGTTATTTTTTTTTAAATCAGGCTACTATGTACTGGTGAAGAAATGCTCTATTAGTACCCCCCATTCTAGTCTTTCAGTCAAAAGGTTTTCAATTCGCCTATCTTCAAGTTAAGTAATTTGAACTTTACATAAATTGTAGAAAATTACTCAGAGTAGTCCTTGTCCATCATATCAGTGGTATAGTAGGAGTTTTAAGATATGTCAATGGCACAGAAAACAGACGGCATTTTCTAATAATGATTCTGTCCTTCACAGTACTGATTACTATTGTGCTTCTTTGCTTACTGTCCTTGTTCAGCTCCTGCACTTTTCACCTCTGTACTAGGTGTACCCAGCCATTTTAGAAAATGCAAGTGTGCTTTGTTTCCATCATCCTTTCCTCAGTGTTTCTCTTCTGTCTGTGTTATTGTTACCATAGAGACTGGAGGAGCAACAGTACATAGGGTTTTAATATACAAGAATCACTGCTTTCTTGCCAGGTAAACCGCAGTTCCTTATCCCTTCTTTACCCCTAGAGTTGTAGCTCTTCAAGCTCCTGCTTCTTTCTTCCGTTTTCAATAGGAGGAATACAAACATTCTCATGGCAGTTTCTCCTCCTCTTTGTACTGCATTCGCCCTTAGCTCTGTCAGCCCAAATCACCATTTTCAGTGGAAGACCCTGAGCCAATTGGGTGAGCAATGACATTAAGGAAAAATTAAAGGGAAAGGGAGGGAGAAGAGGAAGGAATGATAAGAAAAAGAAAGACTGCAAAAGAGAAAGAAGGAGAAAAAGAGAGAAAGAGAGAAAGGCCTTGTAATTTTAAGGACATTTTCACAGTACAAAAAACTCCAATTCAAGCAAAATTATAATCTCCTTGTATACTAGTTAATTTGTTTTACTTATGGAAAAGTTTCACTTTTTCACTGAGTTATTGATGCAAATTTTAGTTGCAATTCAGTTATTCAAATTCAGAAGTTTAGTTTGGCTTCCAAGACCAATGTTTGCTAACTATCAAGACAATCTGTTTTTAAAGTAGAGAAGATTGCTTTCTCCACCCAATTGTTCTTGCAGTAAAAAAAACATAAAAATTATAGCATTGTGCCTCTCTTTCCAAGAATATATGTCACAAATTCAAAAATACAGCAACATGACTTTGCAGAAGAGTAGGTTTTTAGTTATATCCATGTTCCTCTTTTAAATCACCTGTAAATAGAAATATTTTTCTTTTGTCTTCTTTCTGATAGTATAGCTCAGCTGTCACAATACACTATACCTCTTCTTCCATTGTTTCCATTCACATGACTCTCAAATAGCAACAAACCAGAATAATTATCATACTTCAGCCTTATGTGTCCCTGAAAAGTTTTTGTCATGACATTTTTCTGCAGGCCAATGGCGACAGCGTATTCTCATCTAGCGTCTTTCACTGAAGACTGACACAACTTAGTGTTTCACCTTCTTTATTTCTTGATGTGTTGTGAGATTTCCATAACTTCTAGGTCTAACACCTTTCTTTTGTTTCATTCTGCAGAGAAATTCTTATCTATGATTCTACTCTTTGATCCTATGGATTTGCTGATATCAGTACTTACAGAGATGCTACTTGAGTGGTTCTCATTGAAGATTAACACCAATAACCAATCACCTTACCATTAGTGAAGGTAACAGCAGAGAGTCTATTAAGGCTTTAGGTTCTGTGTCAAAACTCAGTTCTGCAACCAGTTTTGGATGATCAAGTGAATATGATAAATTCCTAATGTTAGTAAAGGATATGCTTTCAAGAATACCTCTGTATGTGCCCATGTGAACTTCAATATGTACTTTTTCAGCACGGCATCTGCGCTTATAGTTCACAGAATGTCTTATGCATGCCAGTGATTTTCATATGAACAATTCATCTGTGCAAAGTGTACAGGCTTCAAACAACAATACCTGTGATAACAAGCAATATATTTTGTATTCACAAAACTCATCATATTGACAGCTGCACGTGATTCTCCAGATTGCTATTTCACTTGAGCCTCCATTCTCCTCACAAACCATTAAAATAGAAACAATTTATTGCCCTCTATTACCCCCTGACCGCCTCTTCTGTCCTACCTTCCTCCTCTCGCCCAATCAATCCTGCTCATATCCCTGAGTGCGCATACAGTTTTCACATTGTAATGATTTTTCCCATTTTCTCAAGTTGCTGCTCTATCACCCCATCTCACCTCCTCATCCATTCATCTCTCCCCCCTTTGTCAACAAACTTCTTTGTTCTTTTCACCCACAACCATCTTGGGCAAATTGATTCAGGTCTGATAGAACTAAAAAAGGGCTACACAGAACTAAAATAACAGTAATGACAAAATTGGTTTTCTGCCCTTTTTGAATTTTATTGACTGTAAAAGATAATGTATAGCTCCAGCTTCCAGCTGTGGTTTAAGAACAATAAACTAGTGAAGTAACTCCCTTGTTAATGCATCACATTCTGGACTGAATACCCAAATATCCCTACATAACTGAAATGTTAATTCAATCCCTTCCACTAAGATAAAACCATACAATAAAGAAAAGGTGGTTTACTGAAGTCATCTGTTTTACATTATATGGTCTAGCCAGCCTGATCTTAGTTGAAAACTTTGGTTTACAAGGTAAACACATGAGCCAAAAAGTGTTTCTGGACAGAATGGGATCCCTAGTCTCAGAAGAAGAAGTATCATATTTTTTCTCATTCCCCTATGTACTGGACCGTGCTGTTGAAACTAGCTCAAAGCCTTATTTACTATACTTCACTACAACAATAATGGATAGAGTTATATAACATATGTCTTGAGAATAAATTGTTTCAATTATTTCATTCTGAGGAACAATGAGAATCACACTGATGATGTTCAAGCAATAAGAACAACAGCATTATTTTACTCTTTAGACAGTATCAGCTATGATTCAGAAGTCTTTATACATGTAGAGTTTACCTATACACTTCAGGGATTTAATTTCTGCCCATACACACCAGATTACAATTTACTTTCTTCATGAAATATATAGCCTTAAAAAACAAAATACACAACCCATCTAAATAGATAGCTGTATGTATGGGCACATTTTGTCAATGCTTGCTTAATGAAGGCCAGTGAAGAAATATTACACTAGGTCTTTATTCCTCATCAAGTGAAATATCAGAACTAAAGTTTTTACATTATATATATGTAAAGAGAAAGCTTGTAAACAAAACAGACATAAAACATGGAAGCATCTATCAGAGTTTACACAGATACATGAAAAAGTAAGTACAAGTGACCTGGAAACAAAGTGTTCCTATCAATACCTCAGTAACTCACAAAAACATGTGAATATCACAGTGGCTTAGCAAAAGCAAGCCTACCCATCTAATACATGCCTAGTAGTGAAATATATATTCAGAAGAATAAGAAGACTCTTAACATTCTCACCTTCCCCAACAGGGAGGAAGGACTTGACAGAATCCCATCTTGGATAATCTTCTCTGTCTGTGGTTGGAGAGCACCAAAACTTGCTCCTGTCACAAGATGGATCATCAATTGGCATTACAGTAGTACATGTCTACTGTGCATGTCATACCACAACTGTACTGTGACAAAAGCCTTGGATTGCCTTCATCCTGTCTAACTTCTAGGTTTCCCTTTTTTACACCTCAAGATCAAGAGATCTGTATTCCTCATAATTGTATATATTGGCACATAAAAGGCCCAAGTCAATAGCGTGGACCAGCAAATTAAGCTGAATCTTTGAAATGGATGCCAAATGCAAAAAAGAAAGTTGCTAAAAAGTAAAGTATGTCTAGTTTGGTACAAGGTCAGACACAGATCTTGATCATTCTCACAAAAGGATCTCAGAAAGCTATATTTATTATTTGACATAGCAATAAATAATACCAGTTATGCTTACATACTGCTTTCTCAATTACTGTTAGAGGTTGATCTACTTCTAAAGCTCTCAGATCAAAGACCCACTTCCTTGTCAATATGTTAGCTTAGCTACAAAAGGTATATGGAAACTATAGCTTACAGTATTTCAGGAAGATGTGTGACCTCAAGACAGAAAATGGTTTGGCAGCTCTAACATCTCTGTGATGAAGACCAGCAAAACAATTTATTCATGACTTCTTTTATCTTGTGCGTGGTTGTAGAAGCAGCAAAGGACAAAGTTAGGTTATTATTAGACTGAAAAGCAGAGGAAAATATAACAAAATTAAGGGAGAACACAGAAGTAATGAATATGGGAAAGAATGAAACGTGGATGAATCTTTTTTCTTTGCCCAAAGGGCTCAGATGATGAGGCTGAGAAGACTTATGTCTGATTGTCTGCTCTGTCGACAGAGTCTGGCAGTGCAGGACTCTGCATTCATTTCTGTGAAGTTGGCCAGTGGAAGCCCTTGTGATTAAATATCTTTAGCCTGAGTCTGGTGTTAAAAATCCTATAGCCTGCCTTTTATCTCTGTTTTGGCTGCTCGTTCTGCAGTTAGGCAAGAGCAGGAAATAAAATACATTCATTTGTAAGAGTTTGTCTACTCTAGTCCTAGTAGGTGAAAGATACATTTTGTCCTGCTGAGATGGCTTCTTGCAAAAGGTGAATTTGTTTCAGAAGAATTGTATTTAAGGTTGAAATTTTCGATGTTTTCCAAGGGGAGAAAGATTGGGATTTTTTTCTCCCACCTGTTAGACTATGAAAAAACCCTGTTGCTGCTTTGCTAGCTTAGAATTTAAGCAAACTTTTTAAATGTTTTAAGAAGGTACTAATTATCTCCATTTACAATCCCTGAGAAGATGGTAACGCAGTTATAATCTTTAGTAGGAATTGCAAGAGATCTAAATTATAAATTAGTAGGAATTGCAAGAGATCTATAGATCATGAGGTTAATTTTGCACCTGAAGAATCAGAAGACTGAAGCAAGTGCCTCTGAAGTTGCTGTATATCCAGTACTTTCTCTTTTACATGCTGTTTTGCAACTCCACACTTCACACATCCATATTCTGTGCCAGTGTTTTTTTATTCTGCATAGGTATAACTCGCCTCACAGAGAAAGAGGAGCATGATCTGAACTATCAGCAATTGTAAGTAGAGTTCATATGATTTCTAATTGATGTCTGACTGTACTAAAGTAGATATAAGAAAGCTTGAAATATAAAAATGCCCAAGACCTGAATGCTATTTATTTGATGAAATATTTTAAACAACCAGAAAAAAAATCCCTTCTTAGTAATGTTGACCTTACATAAAACCTTTATTTAATAAACAGGCAGAGTTTTATTTTGCATTTCAAGCATGGAAAAATAGTTCACCTCAGAAGTTAGTACACATGAAGGACAAGAATAGATTGAACTGATAATTTTTAATTTTTTTTTTCGCATTGTGCAGTATTGACAGTATTTAGGATTTATTGATTCATTCTTATGTGTCCAACAACCAGAAATGTAATCTTCATGTCTAATCATGTGATGGGTTATTTCACCCACATAAAGCAAATGGACCATATGTTTGACTTCAAAATTAATTGATTATCATATGAATTAATGCTACGTTTTGATTTTGGTTTTGAGCATAACATTCAGCAGGTGAGAAAAACATTGACATTGCGCACCTATTCTGTTGGAAAGTTAAAGGAAATAATTGTCGAGGTGGTGATTTATTTTGATTTAATTCCAAAAGAAATTAGTGGCTTGAATTTGCTTTACTTAATTCAAATAAATATGAATCAGACTCTACTACCTTCAACAATGCTACTTATGCATAACTCAACATATGTACACTATCAGTGCTCTCAATGTAACTGCTTATGTGATAAAATACTATTGAATCTGAATTAAGAAATGGCACGGTTCTACTTATCAGAGATTTTTAAAGTGCAGATCAGCATCTAGCTTTCACTGTTTCTCAGCAAACCCACTATGCTTGTTGCATGCTTGCAATCACTTGTGCATGTTAATAATTATTACAACCAAAATCATCATAACTGTAATAACCTCTAAAATCTGGGAAATTTAAATTTACTGTTGGAATATTGTATTATATCCTGTGAGAGTAAAGGTGTCTCAGGCTAGCAAAGTTGTGAAATCTTCAATGAGTAAGACCATTATTTAAACTGTCTTGAGACCTGGACCCACAGTAGGGTAGCCTCGGATTTTAAGGGCTGTATTTTATTGTCAAATTTGGTATATGAGGAGAGAATGGGATTTACTCAAAGATGAGTGGATCAAACCTCAGGAAATGGCTGAGAAACAGTGAGTGACTGGAGAAAGAAGGTGGTAGAGACAAGAAGCAATCACTGGAGTTTGAAAACAAGAATAATCCTGGTAAAATTTTAGTATCAATTGAAAAAGAAAGCTCTCAAGCTTTCAGGACACCTTTCTATTACTATAAGTCATCACCCAGTGAATTATTCCTTCTGAAAATACAAACCACCTGGAACAAATTACCAGGCATGTCTCCCCTCTCTGCTGAACCTCTATGACTGAACTGGTTCATAGCCTCACATCATACTCAGCTGAACCAGCTCAATGGAGTAGCTGCTAAAGAAATTTACAAAAGATGGTTAGATGTAAAGTTAACCAGGAAGTAGACACAATAATTTACTTGTTTGTTTGTTTCTTTATGTATTTATTTATTTTGTACTAGGAAATAAGCAAGAAAATACTCACTGTATTATCACTGTATTACTATTAATTATATGTCCTACCCGTATTATATGTATTACTACTACACCAAGATTCATCAGCTGAGGATCCACCTGAGACAGTGGACATTCATTTATTGCTCTATTTAAATGTATTGCTTGAACCATAAGAACTGACTGTAACATTTTACTTTCCCTGCAGATCTGCCTAACCTCATTTGTGGCTTTTTAGGAGATCACAAAGACTACTTAAATTCTAAGTGTTTTAAGAAATGACTGTCACAGAGCTGTGAGTTGCTGCCCTCTCAGCAGAGGTATTGTCATCAACAGTGCGAGCTGGTTACAGTCAAATAGTTGTGACTGATTTGCTCCATGGTTATTAGTTTCTATTCCCTCCACTGGAATTGACTGCTACCTCTGATGTGATTTAAGCTGAAACAGACCATTTGTGCTTACACTGTCAATGCTGCACTCCAGGACAGGTGTTGAAAGTACCTTGTGAGCAGCTCTGGAGAAACCAAAGGTGCTGGGTGGTGGCTTCCTAAGTATTTTCAAGTATATCACAAAAAAACCTATGAGGCACTGACCTCTCACCAGGGAAGGAACCTCAATAATTTTGAAGTCATCAAGAGTTTTGCTGCTGAGTGCAGCAAAGATTTGTATAGGCATGCTATTTTGCAACCAATTCAGTTACTAAACTGAAAAGATCTCTTCAGAGAAGTGTAATCCAACCATGTGCAAATTTTACTCAAAACTGAGTGAAAGGAGGAAGCAAAGTCATCGTTATAATATAAAGCTGGAATCCCATTCTAACTACAAATTAATTCCTGTAGATAAATTATGAAACAAAACTGATGTACTAGTCTGGGTTAGCTGTTGAAAAAATAGAATTATTTCACAAAGTACGCTGGAATAAAACAAGTCTCATGAATTATGCATAGATAAGTCACTGAGTTCCTTCTTCCTATCTTTTCTCTCATCCCTTCCTTCAATCCCTAATATTTTGTAGTAGTTTCAGGTGTTATAGGAAAATGTAATATTTCATTATACATTCAAACAGAAAGCACATGGAAAGGAAGCCCAGTTTAGCATAGTTTTTCTTGCTTTTTTTGAAAAATACACAGAACAGTTAGCAAATACTATTGGCAACAATTTAAGTTCTAAATCCCCATTTCATTTAAGGAAAGCTGAGTAGACCTCTAATGATTCATGTGTCTATGAACACTAAGAACAGTTTTCTTCTGGAAAGCTTGTTTCACTTCATGACTAACTTTGTGGTACATATTTACAATATTATGTGCAGGCTGATATCATATTTATATACTGAAAGTAAGCTTGAGCTCCCACCTAAATTAAAGAAGTTCTTTTATGGCTATAATTGGAAGTAGATTGATGTCCCAAATAAGAGTTTGCCTATTATTCATCTGGATAAAAGTTGCAGTTTTTTCTGTTAGCTTCATTACTCTTAACAGGGTAAATCAACTGATGGGAGGTTAAAGAACCTCTGAAATGCTCAAAAGGCTGTATTACATAAAATAAATGTATCTCTTAATGATGCAGAGTTTTCAAAAAGGAAAACATACCACACAGGCATGATTTTAATGAAGAAAGACGTTTCAAGTCATTGTGATTCATATTTTCTTTCTGCTGTTCCAGTAGGAACAGCTGCTCCATTGTTTTGGCTTTCACCCCTTGGCTTTCAGAATTGAAGTTTATCCAGTCAGTGCCTTTGGCACTAGCATTGAATTTTCTCAGAGCTCACACCAACAGCAATGAGGGGATGTGAGTGATTAACTGATCAGCCTTTAAGCAAACAAATGTGACCGAAGTCACTTTATGGAATAGATAATTTGTGGATGTTTGCAATGGAACTCTAATAGCACTAGCATTAGTCTTGTGAGAGAAAGCAAGGCGCACCATTGAATGAGTGTCTGTTGAGAAGCAGTAATTAGCAGGGAGAAAGGTAGATGAGATATTTTCAGCTACAGCTGCACTTCCCACCCCTTACTCTGCCTCACTGCTCCTGTATCTGCCATAATCCAACGCTCATATCAATGGTGTAGTCCAAATTCCCCACTTAGTTACACCAGTGCTCCTGAGTTAGCTCCAGTTGGCTTCCATCATGCTAACTGAAGCTGTGTAACTAAGAGGAGAATATGGCCCAGTAGTTGGTTAGATCAAATTCTGATTTCCCACTGCTGCCAGCTGAACAGAGGGGAAAAGCAAAGGGAAAAAAAGGTCAAGTATCATTGCTATCAATGTTAATTTTCCATCGTAGAATGGTATCAACCAAAGATGCCTTAGTGCTTCAGTTGCCTTTTTTGAAATGAACAAAGCTATTATGGGTTTTTATGGTATTAGAGAGGGGACATTTCTCTCTATCCATTTTCTCTGATGCTACCCCTCTTATTTTCCTCCATTGTTCCTGCTCTTGACTCAGTGACTCAGAGACCCAAGTCTTCTATCTTCTGCTAAACAAAATGGGTAGAAATAGCTTTTTCTCCTCCAGTGGACAGGAAAAGTAGACAGCAAAAAGAGCAAGTTAGGACACTGGAGTAGCAGAGGGCATTAAATTGTCCTGTGGTGCTGGAGACAGTGAAACAAAACTGGAATGAGCATTTGACAAAGGTATGTTAACTGAGTGAGAAGAAGAGAAAACGGAGGGAGGATCAGAAGGGAGGAAAGAGGGTTTCTCAGTAGGTCTGTAATTGTATAGTCTTCATGTCTTATTTTTATATACACGCTATTAAAAACTCTTGTTTTGAAAGATGAATAAAAGTTTGCGTATAAATAATGATTAAAGAACGAACCAAGGATGCAGGTGGGAACATGAGAAAAACAATTTGTAATCCAATTATCTATTTTTTAAAAAAGATTAAGAAAATTTACAGCTGTGACTGCTCACAGCCTACAAAGTCAGGTTACATACACATGGTGGTGAAAATACCACAGTCATGAAATCTGAGAATCAATTAATCAATTCTGTGAATACAATGAATTATGACTGAAGCACATAGAAAATGGAGACCGCTTTTTTTTTTTTACTGTCAGCTTACCTGTAGTATAACAATAGTTCACTTACCCAGTTCAAAAAGAAAAACTTTGTAACAAAGTAATATATTAATTTAGTTCCTGATAAACAATAATCCAGCGGCCCTACACAGTATGATTGAGGATTTTACAGTGCCTGACTAGTCTGCAGTTCTAGTGTTATAATGCTTTATATCAACAAAACATTAATCTGGAAAAAAAAAAAAAAAAAAAGAGAAAAGAGAAAAGGAAAACATGCAGGGTTTATTTGATTTTGGGTTTTTTCCTCCATGGTCTAGGTTTATGGCTTGTATATAAGTACTGTAGTGCAGGAACAATGGCTTAAGGCTATTTGTTGTCAACTGCCTGTCTCCCACTTCTCTCAAGTGAGAATTTCTAGCTATTTTGAAGGACAATCATCACCAAAATCTCTATACAAATATTCTTTTTTTTTCCTTCTGAGTTCTTTAGGTATCTCAACATCTCATCAGGCACTGAAATTCCAATACCGTTTTGGCAAATTTAATTTTCTACTATCTTGTTATTCTTAGCCAAATGGTTTAACACTTTTATCTACTTCTTAGATGCAAGCAGAAGATTATGTTATTCTGGCATACATCTAGCAAATGAGCCACTCCATGGATGGCTAAGCCTTCATTATCTATCACTGAGTCTGCTTAATTTGATTTTGGATATCTATGTGGACTTGTCAGAGGCATCAATTGACTCCTTGAAACTCTACCTGAACTTGATGTATTTGTTTTTTAAGCCCTTACTTGTCTTTTCCTGATATATACCATAATTGAGATGTGATTGAAAGTCATCATAGCTTGTTTTCCTGCACATAGATAAGTTTTAGAAAGTGTGGCCAACATTATTTTAGTTTTCAGATCATCTACTCCTGTACATAAAAATTATTCATAGAGTTTATCTGTTCTTCTGTGAGAAAACTAACCTTCGTACACTAAGCACTGACAGCTGTAACCCATAGAAAGACAATACTTTACTTACTATTTTTACTTTTTGTGTACTAAGTTGGGCTAACACTGTGAAACAACTACTTGTTTCCACCACCGGTGACGTGCAATCTTTGAATTTTCGTTTTATAGCTTAGACTGAGTGGAGATTTTTGCTCCTTTTGTTTCTTTGTTTTTCTTTTTTTTTTTTTTTTTTTTTTCAGGGATTTCTGCGGCCGTTCCCTGTGCATGAAGAAAAGCTTTTTATATAGATAGCTCCATAAAATCAATAAAATAAATGTAGTTAATGGATGGTGATTTTGCCAGGTTTATAGTTCTTAAAATGCTTTCATAATTATTAAAAGTGTTCCATTTTTGAGCCTTTTTGTGCTTAAATTAACAAAATACATCTTTATTATTAAGAATTCTCTCTATTCCTACAGCACCAGCTTAAAATGATTAGGGTTTGTGCTCTGACTGCGGTTTCTGCAGAATATTCCATTACAGATGTCGTCCTGCCACAGTAAATATCATTTGAAGGACCCACCTGAAGCGCCAATGTTATACAGGAGAAAAGAATCTGTAAACCTTTTCAGGTAAGGCTCCATGCTTACTCAAAGAGAGAAGAATAGGGGACCAGCTTAAAAAGAAATGTGGATTTCTGGCTCCCGTGCTAAAATCCAGAGTTTTGCATTACAACCCCATCATTTCTGGGGAAGTTTACACACTTTATAATAGAAAAGTAGTAGCAAAAATGGGGGAAAGCATTTTCCTTTAAAGTATAGCTGGAATTGACTGTTGGGAATTTGCTCTTGGGAGAAGAAGATCAAAGATTTATTTCCCACCCAGGACATTAATTCCTCCTACCCAAATGAATATCCAAACCTCCCACTTCTTTTGATCAGAAACCTCAAAGTCTGCCTACGTTTTTACTCATGTTCATAGATAGATAAATATATACATATATAGCTGGTAAAGATAGTAGATAAATATTGAAAGCTTTTTTGTTGTTTTTGTGAATGAGCTACTTCAATCAGAGGAAGTTGCTTTTATGGCATCATAGTCTACAGGCTGACAGTGCAGCTGACACTGCAGCTGCTGGAATATTGTAAAAGAGTACTATAGGACATTACCTACAACATGGATATATTCTTATTATTTTATTGCTAACCTAGACTAAAACTTTGGCTTTGAATCTCAAATACTTGCCCAAACTTAATCCTGACCCAGGATCCTGATCTTTTTCTTGCCTTCTGGTGAATCTTGAATGTACTGCTTAACTCTGCAATTTAAAAAAGGACATAAACTGAGATCTGAAAATTGGTTCTACTGCAGAATAACTCCATTACTCAAGGATAATGCTGTTGTTGCACCACTAAATAGCAAGTAATATTAAGGCAATTATCATTTGAACAGGTGTTTCCAGGGATAACTATCAGTGTGCCTTCTGGTATTTCAAATGTACAACTGCATTTTAATCCAAATAAAAAATCCTATCCACTAATATATTTGTATATAATGTTTATAATTTTTTTCCATGTATGTTTCTAAATATATTCAAATCTTTTAAACAAAAGCCCTAGCATTTTATGGGATGCTTTGTGTGCACGTATGAGGGAGATGGCGTTTCAAAACTGTTCTGAAAATTACAGATTCCTGCACTTACCAAGAATACAAGGTATTATAGCTTTTTCCATAATTTTAATTGGAGGACTGTGATGTACAATTTCCTTTTTCAAGGCCCTTGGTTAGGAAATGCACTGTGCAGCACCTCTTAGGCAATCAAGTATTTAATGCATCCCCTAGTGCCTCAGCAACTTTAATAATGTTTGGTGATGCAGTGCATCTACTATTCAGTAAAATAGAAAGAAGCTGCCCAGACTAATAAATGGGCAGGATTTTTTATTTATTTTTTTTTTCCATTTAGGGTTGAAACAGAGTGAATTGAAATTATTATTTTAATTATACCCAGCCTAGTAAGATGACAGCTAAAGAACCTGAAAAAAAGCATTGATGTAGAAAGTATCTTTAGGGAAATAATTCCATCTTTGATGTGTGTATCTTGAGAATTTCAGAGAAGTAAAAAATCTCATGCATTTTGTTGAAATAAAAGTGTTATATTGAACCCTTAAACCACTATTGTAAACTGCATTGACAATAACAGTCTAGATTTATTTCTCTATATAAGTGAACTATTTGTAATTTTTAGTTTGCATCCCTTCCACACTATATTCAATCTTGTTATGTGCATCCTTCTTTATGACACACCACTTATAATATACTTGACCTCCTAAAACAGGCATATATGAGTGTTACCATCTATTCTCTTAAGCAGTTATAGATGTTTTTACCATGAGAATCTATTTGTAACTTTCTCCCTGCTAGCAGATTAAATACATACAAAGGTTAACTTATTATAGAATAAATGAATGAAGTTAAGAGCTTATAAAAATACCTTACATGAGGAAATATATTTATTGCAAAGTTATTTCAGAAATTTATAGAAATTATCTCTCAGGTGTAACAGGGTTAGGTTTTAATTTTTTTGAAGTGTATCTAGAGTCACTATAGATCAATCAATTATATTGTTACTGTGAATTTCACCTCATGTAAAAGAAATGCTACTTATATAAATTATGTATCTGTGCTGTATTTTATTTATTGAAAAGTAAAATTATGCCACATAGGTCAATGACAAACAATATCATTTTTACTAGTTACTGGAAAAATAATAACAAAATAAACCAAGTAATCTAAAGAAAGATGATTTCAAATGATTGCACAATTAAACATATTGGGAAATATAAGCCAAATATTTTTCTTAAATGTACTCTTGTAAGTCTGTTTGCAAATTTGGACAAAGTACTAGATGAGGCCCGGCTCCATACTCTGTTGTAAATTCACTTCTTGAATTTTGAGACTGGTAAATCAATGTTAGCAAAAAATGAGCTTTCTTATATGAATTTTTTAAAGAAGAAAGTAAAACTGAATACAATGACTAGTTAGTATTGGAATTATGCACTATTCCAGTATAAAAAGACGTAAAAAAGAACATACCCAAACAAAATTCCTAATTTAACTTCTCTTCCTAATGACAGAACAGGCAACTAATACTCTGTAAAGCTTCTATAAGATAAGGAAAACAAAATCAAGACTGCTGATTCATGCAACATCCTTCTTTCAACCCTAAGTAGAATTGAAAAGTCAGTTCATAGCAGATCAAAATCAGTGGGTCCTATGTTATATATGCAAACAGTCTTTGAAATTTAAAGTAATTGTCACACAGAGAATGTTGTCCTGGTAAATAAATATTGAATAAAAACTTTTCTGAATGGTAAAATATTCATGGGGTGATTGCAGTATCTTTTTTATAGCTGAATTAATTAAAGCAGGAGAGGAAGAACACATATATAATACCTAATGTGTAATTCACTATCATATACAGAAAATTGCAAGGTGAAAAATGTATTTGTCAGGGTCAGTACTTCATGCCTGTGTTAACCTGTGTAAGCACCAACAGAATACACAGTGGGTTAGGCATCTCTCATTCCATTGGAACAAATAGAAATTTCCTTTTATGGCTGCATTTTTTTATTATGATCACAGTGTAAAAGCATTATGTTTACTTCATTTTTATCCATATCTTCAGAGCAAAATGAAATTATTTTTTTTAGAATGTTTTTTTGTAAAGTAATAATATTACTCTATCAGCACTCAGTGGGCAGACATATTTTTCAACATTCCTCTTTTAATTAACTTGTCTTACAAACAAAGACTACCAGATGAACACAATTTATCCACAGCATGTATTTTCAGCTAGAAGGCAGATAATTATTGCTTACTGAAGAAATGATGTTATTCTACTTGCCCATGTAAAACAAACTTTAAATGTCATTTTACAGTGATAAAGATTACACAGCAAACTGCTATCTTAAGATAGAGCAATTACACAGAGGAACTTCTCATTAACCTAAAGGTCAGAGGTGAGAGATGATCACCAATTCTTGCTAATACAAACTTAAATTGGTTTAAGCTAAATGCAATGATCTAGTAATCATGAAAACAGGGACTGTAAAAACTTAACAGCTATTGTCGTCCATTTCCAAACAGAATCATGCAATCTGTAAACATAAGAACAATGTCACTTCCAGCTCCTGTTTTCTCTTGCTATTGGGTATTTCGCTTTGTATATCCCAGGAAGAATCATAGTGCGCAAAGTAGCGGCTCCCTGTTACAGGCTAAAATTACCTTTTTTAATAAACTAGTGGCAGCTTTGTAACATTAAAATGTATTGTTTCAATTAAAAGAAACAAGCACAAACTAATCTTTAAACTTTAAGAGCAAATTGCGTTTTCAAACACAAGTGCTGCAATAGCTCTAAACATATTTACTTCATAACATTTAGCAGTTTATAGAATGCAGCAGATAAAGGCAGCAGTTTAGTTATTTTAATCTATAAGCTAAAATATGCTATGCTTGAAGTTCTGAATATCCTTTTCAGTGCAATACAGACAATCAGATTTCTTAAATCACTAGCTGATTTCTCTCCTTTTATTTTCTTTTTTTTTTTTTTTTTTCCCTCCCATAAAAACATAGATTTCATAGAGTTCCTACTTATTTCCAATCAAAGGTTTGGCTGATGGGCCTACATTTATTGACTAACAGCTCAGATGTGTATGGTCATACTGTAAAACAAATATTGACTTACAGCAAAGGCAAAAATACTACATCAGACAAAATTGTGTACAAGTTTTCTTCTAATACACCAGACATCAAAGCATCAGACAAGTCTTTTGGATCTTTGTGTATGTTCTGTAACTACTTAAAAAGCAAACAAAGGGAAGGAAGTTTCTAAGTAATATTTGTGTCCTAATATAGCTAGAGAGAAAGTATCCATGCTATGTGGCATGCTTTTTTCTGCACAATTTAAGTAATGCTATAGCAGTCTTGATAATCAGAATAGATGAGAAAAGGCTAAAGTAGAGCTTAGAACAAAACTGCTTTCTCCAGTGATTTTATCCCATTCCAAAAACTATGCCAACAAGACTACCACTGAGACAAAGAAAACTGAGCTTCAGGAAAATTTGTTCTGCCAACTCTTTGCTAGTCTGGAATTCCATGAGCTCTAGCCTTTTTCCAGCTTAAGGCACAGGCTGGTGTAGCAAAATATATAGGCAGCTTTCTTATGAACCCTAAGAAAAGTAATTTCTAGCAATATATTTCTCAAGCAACCACAGAATATGGCCACTCCAAAGCACATTGGGCTTTAAGGGCATTAAAAGGGCATTAAACACTGTGCTGGGGAGATACCACCTGTATTTGAAAGCAGGATGATACCATTTAAATTCCATGTGCATCCTGGAGATTGCTTGCACAATCACTGTTTAACAAATGGAAATATGATGGTCCTGGCTATGAAAGGGTTGCTTCAAAAAGCAACACGAGACATTTGAGCAAAATATTCACACATAAAATATTTCTGAGGTTTCTGTTGTTTCTCAGAATTACAATCTCTGGCAAAAAATAATACTACTGATCTTAAGTGGCATCTTTTCTATAAAGCCTATGCATGGGCCAGAAAATTATTTTAGTGATAAATTCAACAGTGAGTTAAAGAGGCACAATATACCTGACATATCCACCTGAAATATACACGTCACTGTTCCTCTCAGTGGAACAGCACCCATGTCACAGCAGATGGTACAGGAGGAGCAGGAAAGCAAAGCTTGTTTCTGACTTCACTTGGCCATTTTCTGCCTTCACACATCATGAGAAAATATCTTCTTATCCCATAGTAAATGATTTCACTATGAATAGTTCAGGATACTTTGAGTAGCCCAGAGCTGACTTACACCTAGTAAGCACATATGCTTAGAACCATCCCCAGGGAATTCGGCCACCAGGTATGCTATGGATTGCATGTACATCAACAAACTGCTCTTCCTACATCAGGTGGCTATTGTGGCAGCCCACAAACAGGCCCTGCCTTGTTTCCAGCTACAGGCATAGCCTGCCTGTGCTTTGTTTCACCTTCATAACCAATGACAGTGACAAATACTTCATAGTATGAATCATAATGAAAAACACTTGTTTTTCAAAGTTTCCTGTGTTATATTCCCAACTAAGATACAGTATAATGTAACTTGGTTACCTAGTTCCAGGTAAGTGAACGACTCTCACTTGCATTCCATCATATGATAAAATGAATTTTTGTGTTGAAAAGAACTTTTAATTCTGATGTACTGTACAAGGCCTTTCAAAACTCATCAATAAGGTTGAAAAGGGGAAACTTGACTGTCCTTCTGTTTGCTTAGTATTGGCAAAACATGTTCCTAAGAGCTGAAGTTTTCCTTAATCTTCTATCCTTTATTTCCAGGGCTTCCCAGGGGGGGCTGTTTTTTTTCTCATGGAACTCACTTATTTATTTGAGAATTATCCCCAAGGTTGAAGAAAACAGTACTTTATAGCAAACACACCAAAGACATTATCTTCAAACTCACAGAAGGTATTCTATTGATATGTGGGGGAATATCTATGCTTCAGAAGTGCTTTTTCCTTTTTTTTCCCCCTGCTTCTGGAGGTATCAGTTGTTTGCACTTATATGCATGAAAAAAAAAATCAGCAAGATATATCAGTAAATGAAAATCCATAGTATTACATACAGTTGCCAGGTTTATGAGCTGCAGGGGAGAATGACTAACATTTCCAAGTCATATTGCCCAAGACTGTACAGATACATATTATTTATAGTTCTCACAAGATTTTACATCAGGACATAAGATTTTGCACAGGCCTTTGAGCCCCATTACTTTCTAGGAAAAAAAAAAAATTCCTTTTTGACCACAGTCAGCAAACAAACTCCTTTTCCCATGCTCCTGCTAGTTCTGTGTACGCTACCGTAATTTATGAAAACATTTTGCAGACATAGCTCACTTTCTCTGTAACTCTTAGTACAGTTTTCTACTGCACAGTTGAAGTTCTCCTGTTCTGAAGTCAAGTCATTCATGTCACAAATGGGAAGTTATTTTAGAATAAGATCTCCTATCTTATTTTTTAATGTACTTTGAAGTGAGCTTCCAAACTATGAGTATTTCCTTGGAGATATAAGAAAGGAGTGCAAATAATATCAATCAGGCCACAGGGTATGAGAAATGTATGCATTTAGAGAACATGGTCAGAGTTGGAGAGGTTTATTTTTTTTATTGGGTATAAGGCTGATACATATATATTATAAAGTCAGTAGAAAAACATGTTCTACTTAGCAGAATCGCGGTATCTGTATGCTTGAAGACTCAGTGTTTACAGTTTGACCTGATTTATCCTGGAGCCACACATTGTCCTTTTTCTTTGCAGACTTTGATATCTAAAGCAGCAAGAGAATGTGTAAACTTCTGTTCTGTTATAGGTCCTTTAATCTAGTGAATGCCCAAAATACTCAGGAAAAAAAGCAATAAGCAATGAACAAAGAGGTCTGAATAAAAACCCAGAAATTTTAGCAAGTAAGAAGGTTATTTCTCTGAAAGGAGAAGAGGAATAGTATTCAAAGTGAATCTGAGAGAAAGGCTGTGTATACACAACCAAGGTAGGATATTTTAGACTGCAAAAGTGTCACAGATTTGAGGAGGCACCATCTTTTCTTCTCCAAAGCAGGGAGTGCAAACCTAAATAGACATGGCAAACACATTTAGGAATATTCAAATCCCTGAGTAGGTTACGTCTTTGGAAAATTGAAGAAGATCCAGGAAAACTATTCAAGTAACCAATAAATTAATAAAAATTGTTTTGTTTTGTTTTGTTTTTAAAAAAAAAACCAAAAACCACAATTAAAAAAATCATTCAATCTCTCAGCAAAGAATGAAGAAAAGATTTAAGGATCCAAACCTTTTGACAATTAACAAGCTTTTCCCATACGTGTGACATCCACAAGTCAGGAACCTACATAAGGAAACAGCAGAGGCTCTAAACCTACTTCAGTGAAAAAGATTTTGGCTAATTCTGGTAGGTCAGACTCTGAATGCCTGTATTATAGGCCTATGTTAACATAACAAATCACAAATGTGGCTTGATTTTTTTCTTGGATGGTCTGCTATTCTCTTTAAAATTAAACATTCAATAATATGGATCTTGTGTTATTTGCAATTCAGGTTAACTTTCCCTCAAAAATAGTTGTTAATCTTTCTTTAAGAATAAGATTTCATTATAAAAAATAAGATTTTATTTTTTCTTTTTTATTTCAACGGGAAAAGAAAGAAACCTTTGTGCTTTGTTTTGACAAAGGCAAGACAATACATATCATTTAATGCTTTGCTGTAGCAGTTATCATGAATTAATGGATTTACTTGTAGAATAATAATCCCCTCAAAACACATAGCTTAATTGAATGGAAGATTTCTGCCTAAATAAAGAACTCAATAGGAACTGATCATTTGTTAGAAAGTAGGTCCTGTGGATTATGAATGGAAACAATTCATGGTTAACAGTTACTGTTTTATTGGTTTTAGGTTATTTTTACTTTTGTAATGTAAAATGCATTCTCTCTAAAAATCTACCTCTGTAACATTAACGGATATCAATGCACTAAAAGGTGCATAAAAGTAGAAAGGTAAATATGAAATAAAATCAGAATCAGAACTCCAATGAAGCTTTAATATATGACTGGGTGTCATTAAAATCTGCGCTCAAGTATGTGTATACACACCTCTCACTTAAAGTATGGTGATAGATTTTCTAACGGTGATCACAAATCATATACTTTGAGTATGTATGGCTTTTCTTTCAGGTGGAAGAAACCAGCAAATAAAAAGGGACAAATAGTAGTTCTAGGAAAAAAGGCAAAGTGTAGTGTTGTACCCTGTCGGCTCACAGAAATAACCCAAAAACCAGGTAGATAAGATAGCATTAAAATTATGTAGTTCTGCCATACTTAGCAGCAGCCTGTCAAGTGCTTTGTAGCTCAGTGGCATTACCACCACAAGCACGGAAATACCACACTCAAGCAATCAGAGGTACAACCAAGTATTAATTGGCTTGGTGGTTAATATCTTCTGTGCAGTGAACATGGACCTAAGTCTCTCTCTCTCTCTACAGTCCCAAAGGTGTTGTACAGAGGACATCAACTATCCAGCTCACCTACATTTCCAGCACTATGTACTGCATGTCATCAACAGTCACGATGAGATTCCCAGAAGAATGCTGGGTTTTATCTTGTGCATTGAATGACACAGCTTTGTATTTGTTTGTTTTAAAATGTTGTATATCTATCTGAATTGCTTAAAGATTTAGTGGAATAAGAACGGTGTTTATCAGAAAATTAGTTTATTCAGTACCTACTCTTCTTGTTAAACCTGAGAAGTAACTTCTACTGTTTGCAAGCCTGTTTGTATAGTGATTGTGCAATTATAAAAATTAATTAGACTATAACAATTGCAATGTTTTCTAGTCAAGCTGTGATTACAAAATCTGGAAGAAACAAAAAGAGAAGAAATAATATTTGTTCAATGTATAAACAGGGAAAACAAAATTGTCTAAAGCAAGTATAAAACACGACGAGGTAACACCATCCAGTGGTCAAGCCCTGCAGCTCATACACACAGCATTCTTAAGGAATTACATGTAAGACTTCACTTTTGTTGATAGATTTTCCTTTCTACAGTCAAAATACATGACAACAGGATTAAAAATTATTTTCCTTTTTCCGTTTTTATAAAGCAGGCAGATTTTTAGTTACAGGACAGTCTGACATCATTACAGCAAAACATGAAAGGAAACAGGCAGACACACAGATTAGACAGATGCTTGCAATTACTGCAATGAGCTGTGTTTCAACAGTATGAGACATACGTTACGTTTTAACGTACACATCGCTTCCTTGAAATGGATTAAGTTCATCGGCATCCTATGGTAAACTCCAACTTGAGTTAAAGCCGTCAGCTTGAATAGTCTCTCTCATTAAATAGTTGTTGGGTGTAAGGATGTTTGGAGTGACTTTTTTTTTTTTTTTTCCAAATAGTTAAAAAAGGAAACTGGTCAAATAACAGGCATTTATAAGAAAGTTAAGGGCTCCTTTTCTTGTCTAACTACTCTCTTCTTCATTCTCTTGATACAAAATACCTATAGCTTCTGTCCTGAGAAACTTCTTTCACAGAAGTCTAGCATATTGTAGCTGTACAGAGTTAGATATGTGACCCTGGTACTGCCAAATAGTCTAAGTGTGCTAACAATTCTCTGTTCTCACAAATATTAGCAAAAATTTTTCTTTCCCATTTGTCACACAGTGTATTCACAGTCATCAAGTCATTCTTATCTGACAATAGAAACATTGGTGCAATATATTATTTTGTAAGTGGTTTTTATTTTCCTTTAGCAATACAAAAATCATCTACAGTGCATTTAAAATATGTCAGTTGCTGCTCAGGATTTCTAAGCCTTAGTCTACACTTTCCAACAAATGTCCTTTAAGCACTGTTAGAATATAGTAGCGTGGTTTTGCACTTACTTTGCAGGGTCGTCAGAAGGTGTGTTTGTAATATTAACACCTTGAAGTTCAGACCTATACTGTCTGGGCACAAGTGGAAATGGATTTCATTTTACTACATTACAGGCTACCAACACAATTGTCTCTTTTCAATTTGTCACACATTTTCTTTTTCTATCTCTCAGTGAATATGAATCTCAATTTTTTAACCCAATGCCATAGACTATCATGTCTGGGGAAAAAACAAAACAAAACAAAACCAAAAACCAAACAAACAAACCCCCAAAACAGGATAAAATACAATAAAAAAGGTCAAAATCAAGAAAGACTATGGTAATAGCCATATCTACTACCAAGGGTTCCATATGCTTATGCTCAATAAGCTCTTACAGTTCAGCTGGCCAAACTTCAGTTTTAACCTCCTCCTCCTGGTACATCTGGTGGTTTTTTTTATTTTTTCTTTCTGTGTTATGGAGACAGAAGTAAAGAAACACCCCTTCTATTTACTATTCTTCAGTTTCTGATGCTCAGAAGTCATCTGAAAGAAGATACCGCTACTTAGTTTCTTGATACAACAGCTCACTATGTAAAATTTTCTTCTTTAGCATATAAGAAATACATTATTTTTTTCCATTTACCCCTACTTTTCTGCTTGCTACTGCAGTTTAATCATATTTGACTGCTCTGTAGTTCACAGATAGTCACAGGCCCTTAACAAATAATATTTAAGGAAATACCAGTTCACCAGGCAAAAAAACAATAAATCCAAACTCTGACCCTCAAACACAACACACTCAAACACAAATTTATTCAGTAAAGTATTTAGTTTGTCTTCATAACCTGCTCTGCCTTACTCAAGATAAGAAATTACTAGTCTTCTTTTTACTCACTCAGCATGTATGTACAGATTGCATTAAGAAAAGAAAATAATTAAAAAATAGTAACAATCTATCAATTGCATAAGCAATTTTGGAGGAGTAAGAACTCTCAGGTTTTAGCCAAGTTAGTGGGAGGCAGCAAATGTTACAACATGCATGCCACTACTTGTTGGTTATCTAACCTCATCAAGATTTCTTTTCTGATGTATTATTCATTTGCATGTCTTTATGGTGTCTATTAGCAGAAATGCAAAAATTGCAGGAAACCACATTCATAAAAATTAAATTAATTACACTTACCCATCTTTGTCATCATATATTTAAATATTTAATAATAATAATTAATCATATTTGAAGTTTAGCCATCATAAAGGTATACTCCCACACACTTGTATATTTCATCCAGTCTTTCATTTTCTCCTAGATATATGTCCTATTCAGTGGGAAACTCATCTATAGAGAATGTATCAGGACAAGCATCAACCTTCAAGTCATCAGTTTGTTGACTGTATGCTCCCAAAGCTGTAGTTATATGTGCTCTTCACAACAAATATTTTTCTTATATTTGTGTGTTTATCTTCTGGTGAATAATCAGAAAAACAGTATTATCTAATTTCCTCAATACCACAGTAAAGACCATTCTTCCCTACAGATTTCTCTTCTTTTTTTAATTCATTTTAAGGTTGTTTTAGGGGACGTCAATTTTACATTCCCTAATCAGGCCTATACACATTTTTATGTTTTCTCTCATCCAGTAACTTTTTTAAAGTTCTTTATATTCTGAGTCCTTTCATTGTACATGCCACATATGCCTTTCCCTTGATATTTTTTTTTTTTTTTGGACTTTTTTAGACATCTTCTTCAGTAGTATTATTTTTCTAGTTTAATTCCCCAGCATGTACACTTGCTGTGCCTTACATGTAATGCATATATATTATATGTGTGTTTTATTTTGTAAATCATCATATCTTTTCTGTTACTGTTCCTGATTTCAGTATTCTGCCTGATCAACTTTAAATAATCCCTTCAGTTTGTAGAATTTTAACATTTTAAAACCAGTTACCAGCTCACACTTTTTTCTGATATTAACTCTTGCATTAGCCTTGAAAATTACTAGCCTATTCTTGTTGTTGTTTTGGTTTTCTCATTATTTTTATTTCACCATGAATGAATTCTCCAGTTCAGTCATGAATTGCTATTCATTATCAGAGATTCAAGGAGTTACGGGGATGTTTGAAAAAGAAGCATTGAATAATCTCAGGTTTTAAGCAAACATTTTCTTTCTTGGTAGGACATATTCCAAATAACTGAGCTGTCACTAAGAGCCGCACAATAACTGTCACAGAAGCAGCTAACATTTTTTTGTAGCATGCTCTGGGGAATTAAATTTTATTTGGTCTTTCTTAGATATTTATCTTGTAAACTCTGAGTACACTGTTATGAGTACACAGTACCGTTTAAAGCGGAGGAATGGTTTTAAGAACATTTTGAAGCTTAAGTAATGTTTCCTCCTCAAACATTTGAAGGACATAAACACCAAAGAGAGAGAAGAGTCAATTAGTATATTGCCTAGGGTAGGTAAAGGAGTAATGAGATGGAATTAGGAAAGGAATGTTTAAGTTAAATATCTAGAAAATCTTTCTGACACTGAGAACCACTAGCCTGTGAAATTGTTTCTTAAGGAAACAGGTTAAGAAATTATTTCTTGAGACAATTAGAAATATGTGGGCACAGCATGAAGAAATGCTGTAGAGAGAGGCAATGTCTTGTTGGAAGCAAAAAAGACCAGATAAACATTTTCTATCTTCATTTTTACCCGTGATTTTTCATTTTCAGTATTGAGTGTCAAGATGTTTTTGAGGAAAGCAACCTTTCTTCAAGATGAAATGACATGAAGGAGACATTCACGGATTTCTAGTCATCATATACTGTCATTAAATCACTAAGCTCTATAACATTTAAGAGTCTTTAACTCCTCTAGTCAGTCATTACATGACTGGTAAAGACTAAATACATCATTAATACTTAAATAGCTATCAGTGTTTTAAATTTCATACTGCAGAATTCAAAATGTCACTCATCCATAATTCAAAAGATGTTTAAGGACAGCAATTAATGGCTTGCAGTACCCCTCTAATCCATGCGCTGCAGTCCCACATAGGATTAAAGGCCAATGTAATTCAAATGAGATTATGAGTAATGTAACAATTGTATCTGAAAACGTAAGAAGGGTAAAAGACTTTCAGCTTGATTCTGAGGGAAAAAGCCTGTTTACATAAGCATGTAATTATTTTGTAAGATACTATGGATCATAGTTAATAGGACAAGAGGATAAATTTGTCCTTGAAGGTGGAATATAGATTTGCATTTAAGATATGTTTAGTAGCTGTCTGACAGAGCTTAATTCCATTTATTCAGTTTTGACAAATTCCTATGTAAAAAAATGTTGTACTCTAAGTCTAATCTATAAACCTTACTGTAGTTAAATATCCTTCTCAACATGGGTCCTCCACTATTCTCTTGACAATGCAGATGGATCTTACTCAATGATTAAAGGATACTTAAGATATTAAGTTCTCACTACTCATTTTGTCTTTCCTAAGCTATAAGGTATGCTGAACAAAAGGAAAAAAAAAAACAGTCTCAAGAACCAAATGCTTGTAAGAAACCATGGTTATCATAGGATATGTCTAAAAGAAAAGTAAAGTAGTTTGTGACTTAAAGAGTATTAGTCAACTGCATCCAATCAGTGAAACACTGTGAATCAGTAAATTAAGTATTATGTGTAGAGACAAAGAACACTTTGTTCAGCATATAACTGCTATAACAGATATTTAAAAAAATATACCAGCTAGTCTTTAAAATAATTGCCTGTAAACCAGAACTCACAGAAAAATAAAGGAAAAAAAATAAAAATAGTTGCTCAGTGTATAAACTGTTAAAAGCATCACTTAAGATAAAAAAAACCACAGGAAACTGGACTCCAAATCAAAAATATTTTTACTTATCTCAAGGTTTGTTTGCATTATAGCACAGCTGGAATGAAGTATTTATGAAAAAAAAAATGCATATTATTATGAATTTTATTAAAATTATCTTTTCATTTGTAGTATGAATACACAATAATTCCCCTTACATCAGTATTTTAATCATGTTATAAGATTGGTTTAATTATTACATTGTCAGGTGACATTAAATTAATATATATATGTGGACAAGATGTGGCAGCCTCAAGCTTGGATAAAATAATCCTTTAAAATGAGTGCTTCTTCCGAATGATACACTGTATCATCTGAGAATCTCTGCATAGTTGCCCAGAAAACAGTCATTTTGCACACACCTGCTAGAGGAATATAGCCATTTGTATGAAACCAATGTCCATAAGGTCATATGGACACTTCCATTTGCTGACTGAAGTATATTCATTAAGTACTTTTTCAGCTCAGAACTATAACTATTTTTTAGAAGTCTTTTCCTCCTTTACTTTGTTCATATACTTTAATAATAGTATATTGTAGCCACTGAAAATAGTACCAATCTGCACATACATTCATCTATAACATGATGTTGAAATTTCACATTCTGGAATTTTAAATCAATTTTACTGTTATCAGAGATCACAGAATCATAGAATGATTCGAGTTGGAAGGGACCTTAAAGACCACCTCATTCCACCCCTCCTGCCCTGGGCAGGGACACCTCCCACCAGTCTAGGTAGCTCAAACACGCATCCAGCCTGACCTTGAACACTTTCCTCACAGTAAAGAATTTCTTTCTTCTATATAATCTACTCTCTTTCAGTTTGAATCCATCTCCTCTTACCCTATCACTACATGTCCTTGTAAAAAGCCCCTCTCCAGCTTTCTTGTAGGTCCCCTTTAAGTGCTGGAAGGCTGCTATAAGGTTGCCATGAAGCCTTCTCTTCTCCAGGCTGAACAACCCCAACCCTCTCAGCCTGTTTTCACAGGAGAAGTACTCCAGCCCTCTGATCATCTTTGTGGCCCTCCGCTGGACCCGCTCCAACAGATCCATGTCCTTCTTGTGCTGGGGACTCAAGAGCTGGACACAGTACTCCAGGGGGGGTCTCACAAGAGCAAAGTGGCAGAATCACCTCCCCCGCTGTGCTGGCCACACTTCTGTCGACACAGCCCAGGATGCTGTTGGTTTTCTGGGCTGCAAGCGCACATTGCTGGCTCTTGTTGAGCTCCTCATCAACCTCAAGTCCTTCTCCTCAGGGCTGTTCTCAATACATTTTCTTTCCAGCCTGTAATTGTGATTGGGATTGCCCCAACCCACATGCAGGACCTTGCACCTGGCCTTGTTGAATTTTATGAGATTTGAATTTAACACGGGCCCACCTCTCAATTCTGTCCAGGTCCCTCTGGATGGCATCCCTTCCCTCTTGTCTGTCAACTGCACCACTCAGCTTTGTGTTGTCAGCAAACTTGCTGAGGGTGCACTCAATCCCACTGTCCATGTCGCTGACAAAGATGTTAAACAGCACCAGTCCCAGTACCAGCCCCTGAGGAATGCCACTCATCACTGGTCTCCATGAGTCATTGATGGCAACCCTTCAAGTGCGGCCATCCAGCCAATTCCTTATCCACTGAGTGTTCCAGCTCTCAAATCCATGTCTCTCCAATTTAAAGATCAGGATGTCATGTGAGACAGTGTCAAATGCTATGCATACGTCCAGGTAGATGGCATCTGTTGCTCTCCCCTTATCCGCTAAGGTTGTAAGCCTGTCATAGAAGGTCACCAAATTTGTCAGGCTGACTTGACTTTAGTGAAGCCATGGTGGCTGTCACCAATCACCGCCTTATTTTCCATGTGCCTTAGCAGAGTTTCCAGGAGGATCTGTTCCATGACCTTTCAGGCACAAAGGTGAGACTGACCAGCCTAGAGTTCCCCAAGTCTTCCTGTTTTCCCTTTTTAAAAAGGGGGTTATGTTTGCCCTTTTCCAATCAGTGGGAACTTCACCAGACTGCCACGACTTATCAAATGTAATGGAAAGTGGCTTAGAAACTTTATGGACCCATTCCCTCAGGACCCACGGATGTATTTCATCAGGTCCCATGGACTTGTGTAGATTGTGTAGATGGTCTTGTACTTGATCTTCACCTACAGCGGGCGGTTCTTCATTCTCATGGCTTCTGCCTTTGCAGGGTAGTGAGCTTGCTTTGCACCCTCCTCACTGCCCTAAGGATGTTGAACTCTACCATTTCATGATCACTGCAATCAAGGCTACCCTTGAGATTGACATTCCCCACTAGTGCCTCCTTCCTGGTGAGAGTAAGGTACAGCATAACTCCTCTCCTCATTGGTTCCTCTACCGCTTGGAGAAGGAAGTTGTCATTGATGCATTCCAAGAATTTCCCAGATTGCTTGCGCCTCTCTGTGTTGTCCCTCCAACAAATATCAGGATGGTTGAAGTCCCCCATGAGAACGAGGGCCTGTGAATGAGATGCTGCTCTTATCTGTCTATAGAGGGCCTTATTCACTCTGTCATCCTGGTCAGGTGGCCTGTAGCAGACCCCCACTGTAACATCACCTGCCCCTGAGTCCCCTTTAATCCTGACCCAAAGATGTTAGAGTTAAAATTAATGTGCATTTTCTATGCCAGAAATTAATAATCGACCAGTCATGAAATGCATATTATTGATCTCTGATTGCTATCTTAGTCTATGATTTTGTTCAATTTGGTTATCATATCTCTACTCCTGTCTACCAAGCCAACACTATAATGCTATGCTAGTAATACTAAGGCTGCATCTTGGGAAAAAAGCAAACATACAAAAACATCAATGAACTGTACTGGGTATGGCTGGGATGGATTTAATATTCCGCATAGCAGCCCTCATAGCATTGTGTTTTGTATTGGTAGCTAGAAAGGTGTTGAAAACACACCAGTGTTTTGGCTATTGCTGAGCAGTGCTTGCACAGCATCAAGGCTGTCTCTCCAACATTCCTCCCTACTAACCAGCAGGCTGGGGGTGGGCAAGATCTTGGGAGGGAATGCAGCCAGGACAGCTGACTCAAACTGACCAAAGGGATATTCCGTACCATATGACATATGCTCAGCAATAAAAGCTAGGAAAAGGAGGAGGAATGTTATCTACGTTTGTCTTCCAGAGCAACCTCTACATGAACTGAAGCTCTGCTTCCCAGGAAGTGGCTGGACAATTCCTGCTGATGGGAATTAGAGAATAAATCTTTTTTCTTTCTTTGCTTCCACGCATAGCCTTCACTTTTGCTTTATTAAACAGACTTTATCTTGATGCATGTGGGGTTTTTCCATTTCATTTTCTCCCCTGACTCCATCCTGCCGAGGAGGGCGGATATCAGCATACCGCTGATAGAGGGTCTTGGTGAGCACCTGGCATCCAGTCAAGGTCAATCCACCTCAGTCCTTTCTGACATCCAACATGGGGCACAAGAGAAGGGCAGTTTTGTATTAAGCATTCTGTAGCTAAAGTAGTTATTAAATGGCAAGCTTCTGTGTGGGTCACGGAGTTTGTTGGCTGCGTTGCTTATGTATTTTGCTGAGCTTGGGAACATGTTAGTACAAACAGCATCTATGAGCTTTGCCCTGTCATTGACCGCCTTCCTGTTCTGGTAGAGTTATCTTGTGGAGAGGATGAGGGAATACATCTCCTTCTTCCTACCTGGGATTGATGTGTGTGGGTTTATTATGCAGGTTCATGAGGTCCTTGTTCACCCTTATGTGAGCTGTTTAATACTACTAATTAACATTGTTAGCATATTATGGGTTTTGTGGAATCTGGTGTAAGAGAAGACAACTTTTGGGTGAGGCAATACTGAAATGTGCCCTGAGGTGGCTGGTTTCTGGGTGACAGGTGTGTGGAAGGATTTGGTCAGGTTATTACGTCTCGTAGCCTGGGACTATACACCTGAACATGCAAGTAACTGTGGCAAACTGACATGCCACTGCATAGAATGGTGCCTTGCCTAATCCAATGAAAACCAGCAGCTTCTATCACCATACTAGAGCTCCACTGTATTGGAGCTCTGTGCTTACTAAGCCACTGATCTTAGTCTCAGAGGACTGTAGTTAAGACAGGGACCTAAACCACCTCTGAAAATACCTTGACTGAGACCAAGGTGCAAACTCCATCTGAGGACATGATAGTAGAGATGGGGACCTGAACTACATCTGAGGACACCACGGTTCAGATAGGGACACAAACAACAATACCAACTGAAAAAAAACTGAAAACCAATCTTTTGGTTTTCAATGGTATAAATTACCAAAGTATAATGAATAGTTGGGATTTTGGAAATTCAGAAATGCCTCATTACCTAAAACTTTATGTCAGACAGGTAAATTAACAGTGATATGTCTAAAACATACTCAAAAATATTAATAATTTACATTATCTGTACTATATTACCACTAACCTTCAGATTACTCACAGTGACTGTAGTGATGGATAGAAAGAATTTCTAAATACTGCCAGAGGCTTGTTGCTGAAATTGATAATGTTGTAACAGGACCATCAGGTATGCTTTCCCTAGTCGTGTTTATAGACTGATTGAACACTGGTAATAATTCCTGGGACAAAGATGGAAAAAGTTGTGAGAGAAATTCTGAATGCTGTGAATACTCTGGTTTGCTCTGTTTATGTGTGCCTTTAGCACTGCCCAATGAAGTCAAAAGCATGGTCGGTCCAAGGTGCATGAAGGATAGATCTGTATGACATTTTTTCTTTGAAGTCATCACATTAATAACTGTCCTTGTCCTCTGTGAAACAGTCAGTGTCCTTGTCACAACACACACATCTCAGATACTTTTTGGAACATTTCCACTGTGCTTAGGAAGGGTAAGAAATACTGAGACAAAAGTAGCACTTTTAATATGCTTTCTCATTTACAGGTTATTTTTTCCCCAAAATCTCTTAACTTTCTAAAAAGGCAGCAAGAGTTTCTACTGTAGTAAGCAAACCACCAGCTGTATCCTTGTT
Organism: Numenius arquata; assembly: GCF_964106895.1. Lineage (NCBI taxonomy): Eukaryota > Metazoa > Chordata > Aves > Charadriiformes > Scolopacidae > Numenius > Numenius arquata. The sequence goes on along the minus strand of NC_133616.1, from coordinate 61,350,911 downwards.
ATCTGTCTTGACTGATGACAACATATTCATCCCTTTCCTGTCTGCTAGGAATCTTCTTTTTTGTATTTGACTTGAGCTGTCCTCTGAGAGCCACTTTTGCAGTATTTTGAAAGTTTAATTTGTTATTTCTCGGGTGCTGTGCTGCTGAGGCTATACTATCTCTGGAAGACCTTGAAATGTTAATTCTAACTCTGGTTGCATCAACATATTCTTGCTTGCTGAGACCTCTTGTTTCCTGAGCTGACAGAAGGCTGTTTGCATAATACACAGGTTGCTGAAAATTCAGCAACCAAAATGTCACATTACTGTAAATCTAGTCATTAGCTGGGCTCCCATTTTCAAAGTCAGAACCTTGGCTACAGTTGAATTGCTTTTAACTCAGTGTGCACAGTTCCTGAGTTACTCCCTAAAATTGAGAAGGTTACATCACCAAACTGCATAACCCCACTTATGAAAAGAACTGAGAGTAAGATGCAAGGTAAGAAACTAAAAATAAAACCACAAAATGTATAAGTTGAAACACAACACTGAAAAGGCACTGTGAGGTTTCTTGGTGTACGGTTTATGGTACCTTTTTATGTTGATGCTACAATGTGACAAAAACAATACAAAACTTGCAAAGTACTAAGACGTATTCTATCTGTTTGTCATTTTGTCCCTGATATAAGTTAATATAGAATAGAATTTTTCTGCAGAATTTTGTCTCACTCCTTGTGACCATCAGCATGGGAAATGCTCTAATATACTTTGTAAAACAGAATCAACATTTGTATGTGAAAAAGGTAGATAACCGTCAAACAGGTGGTTAGGTGACCTCATGTTTGAAAAAAAGTTTCTTCCCTTTTGGTTCTGTCTGAATGTGGGAAGGAAGACCTAAAGGAATAAACATGCAAAAATGTGATTTCCCCCTTTCCCCGCCATTTTTCATTTTGTGGTTGGGATTCATTTTCTGCGGAAAACAATAATTCCAGTCATTAAGCTTAAGTATGTATTTTAAATATTTTATTTCCATTTTGAATACACTTTAGCAAGAATGAAAATTAAAACCTGATACGAATTTTATCTATTTATTTATTTTTAAATGAGCCATTTCATTCTGAAAATACTTAAAAGCTTTCCATTTCCTTTAATTAAAAAGAATTGCTTAGGTGACAAGTTCCCACACAGAGTTTTCTTTTAACAAGCTGACTTCTTCTAATAAAACTACAAAGTGAATACTGACCAGTTCTGCTAATCATCACGTTAATTAATGCTTGTTTATGGAAATAAAGCTAGTGGCAGAGTGAGGCTGCCTAGCAGAAGTGTCAGTGTCATTTTTAATTCTGTTTCTGAAAATTCCAGGTAGACTGGACGGTTCACCCTCTGCAGATTTTTCAGGATGATGGAATATGGACAGACTAGCACAAGAATGATGGATCCGTGGCCACCTTAAATGTTCTAGCATAGGTGTTGTTTTGCACCAGGAAGTGCTGGTTCATTACAATCCAGGAGGAAAGGCACTCAGACTCTATAAAGTACCATTTAAAATGCTAGAGCTAACACTATAAAGGAGAACACATATAATCTTAGGTCTTTTCTGGAGGATGTCTGGAGACACTGACTGAACCACAGTGGGTGAATGCAATATGCAGTCACAGACTCAACTGCAACATTTGCAAGTCTGGTAAATTTGATGAGATACCTATTTTAACTAACCATGTATTTTTCTCACTGCAGGTTGCTTGCATATGTAGTGTGTCGTGGTTTCCAGTGCAGTACTAGCATCCAAAACCAGCCTATAAATGGTACTACAGAAACAGTAATGTTGCAGAATAGAAGAATGTCCAAGTACTAAAAACCACTTTTAAAAAGTTCAGAAGTCCTTAGGAAGAAGAGAGGGAAAAGAAATTGAACTTTAATTACACTGGACTGTTCACTCCAACTTAAAAAAATATCCCATTTTAACAGGTTACTCAGTAACATCTGAAAAGAATACTGCTAATTTTTTTGTGTTTCATTTCTCCATTTAAATATTCAACCTATGCTACCTTTCCTATCTCTGAAACTATTATGAGGATTAGAGTCCATTTTTTTAAATAGTTCAAAGTACTTCAGAAATACAAAATGTTATTAATACAAGTGTATTCTCACAAATATGTATAGTACCACCAGAATAGAACATAGATTTTTTTGTTTTAAAACTGCAACAAAGAATAAGTATTTGTGCAATACAGATTTCCTAATCAAATGGAACATTTAGTCACTTGCAATGTAACAGAGTGAATCACTCTGTTAAATGAAAAGCTTTCCAGAAAGAACAAAAGCTCATTTCTAAGGCAACTTTTAAAAAGCCATCAGTGAAATCTCTCATTTATGGCCAAAATTTAGTGAAGAAATGCCTGCTAACTGGGAAATCTGTCCACATTAGAAACAACAAATATATAGCAGGGATTGGAAGAAAAGTGCCATTTCCAGCTGACTGCAGCAACCTGCTAATAATTAGAAGTATAGGTAGTGAACCTACAAAGTAAAATGCTCAGGAAACATAGGCAGTTAATGAACATTCTACACAGGCTAACATACATAGCTGCCTTACTGAAGTTTTAAATAACTATAAATATATTTTTATTTTATCAACAAAATGTCCTTATTTCTGTAATACATTGATATCTGTGAAAATTAACCTTTTAAAGGAGTATTTTTCCCTGTGCTTTCTTTCAAAAATGAACTTAAAATTAAGACTAAACATGAAGCCAAGTAAGACATGAGAATTGTCAGTTACTTTCTAAATGCAAAACATTTAATGTTGACAATTTTTTTTCCCGGTAACATTCTAACCAGGAGAGACACAAGAAACAGCTTTAGCCAACTGATGGCTAAAAGATAGCTTTGAACAGAGATTTTAAAAATTCAAGGACATACACTTTAGCAAGTTCTCCCAAATCACAATTTGCAAATCACAGGCTGGAGCTAACATTGCCAGAGGACACAGCACATTTTATGAGACCCCATTTAGTGTTGGGTCACTAAATCCTTAAAAATGAACAAAGACGCATTTTTAATAAACTTTCAAATAATGTACATAATCTGACTATTCGAATAAGAATTTTGCTTATGAGCTTATGTTATTTAAGAAGCTCAGTTTTGAAATTATTCAAATTTAATAAGCAAGTCTTATACCAGAAATGTCCTTCTAGATGATATTAAGAATATGATTCCTGCTAAGTTTTATAGCTTTATAATCCCTCTTTTTTAATTCTAATTGTTTTGCTAGGAACTGAGAAGCTTACCAGATCAAAATAAATGTCCCATAGAGATCAAAGTAACAGAGCAAAAGTTTAAGTCAGTTTAAGAAGTATAATTCTAAAAGGTGGGTCTAAACCAGCCACATTTTGCCACATAAAGAAAAGTGATTTATCACATTAGGAAGCGATGCTTGCTATATCCTTTTCAAGACACTATATATAAAAAATAAATACTTTTTATGGTGCTTGCTATTAATCTCTTCATATCTCTTCATGCAATACTGTTCAAATAAGCCATTCCGGAGGAGACTTGATCTTATCCTCAAAAGGAATATATATGTTTGGTCTACCTAGCTGAAGGAAGTCAGGTACTTATGTACATATACTTGATGATTTCAACCTATCTTTGCAAACTGAGCTGCTGAAATAGTTTCTGTGCAAAACAAGATACATCAGTTAGCCTTCTCAGAGAAGGGAAAACAAGGAGATATTCTCTGGCTCATTGTAGTTGGATTCACCAATTCAGACCAGCAGCAACGGTACTGTGTTTTCATAATTTGACATGCCTTCAACACTTCTAACCAACTTTGTAACCACAGGCTCAACCAGAAAAGTACATGTACTGAAAGCAGTTTTAAGTGATCGCAAAGATGTGGTGAGATTTCTTGAATTATCCAACACAATCGCAATGTTACCTTTGCTGCAGTGAAACCAAAAGCCTTCCTTCTTTAATATGGGGAAGCGACAAGAGCAGGCAAACTCCAACTAGACTGAAACCACAGGAGACAGAGTGACACACCAGCTCACTATTTTACAGGAAATATGGTCACTTTTTTTTGGAGGGGGGGAGAAGGAAGGAAGATTGGGGAATTCAGTAAACAACATTAACTTAGCAACTATGTTAATTTACAGGTAAGTGTATTTTTTTTTCCCCCACATGGCTATTGTCAGAAGTCCCTGTAATCTCATGCAGATGCGATATTGATCTGTTGCTGATGTTCACTGAGCAGCCAAAGGGGAAGCACATTACCAGCTACAAACTCCATCAATCATAGTCTCCTTAATAACAGCACTTAAACGATCTCTCTTGGTATTAACTTATATTGTATCTCTGGCTAGAATCCAAGATTTAACAGAAAAGGGGCCTTTTGAAGAAGTAGTTCTGTGGCCACTGTGATCATTTAAATAAAAAGATTCCTGCTTTCTTTAGTGCTTTGTCCACACTAATTAGTCTGTATTAAGCTCATTAGCTTGATTTAATCCAATTAGTTCTACTGGAACAGAAAGAGAAAGAATGCCTTAATTTACTTACAAATATCAAAGAAACTTAATGTGATAACAGAATACTATATGGCTTTAATGCAGGAATACGACATCCAGTTTGTTAAGAACTTAGATTATGAGTCAGAATGGACTCTGGGACTTGAGACATTTTGTGCATTATTTATTACGCCAATGATTTCCCCATAATGGTTTATTTTTAGCTTGTAGGATAACATGTTTTAGCACAATGGGCCAAACTATAGCTTGATGTGTACATCTTGATGTGGTTGTATATAGAACTTCTTTGAAGATCATGATGTTTGCATATATATCAGAGAACAAACATATTTTTTCTGTTTAAAGACTTATTCTTTAGACTATGTCAGTCATCACATTTCACTCAATAGATGAATGTGACATGATTTAAATATGAAATTACAATTGTTAGAGTATTCCATATGAATATTATGAAGCCAGTATCTTGGCATCTCCAAAGACAATTCTTCGGTCCATCAGAATAAAGACAAAACAGGCAGCTAATTCCTTTAGCTGTTATTTTAAAATCAATTGTGTAGACTTTAAGATTCAAGTTTAACAAACAGCTAGAATATATATTGTAGCCCATTTTCCCTTCATTACACATTTTTCTTTTTCTGAATCACATTTCTCTGTTGGAGAGTTTGGAACATCTGATGTTGTGTAAACCTCAAAAGCAATTGACAAGAATAACACTCTCAGTGTCAAAACAATGTACTATGAGATGTTGGACTACACAGTACTGAATTATAATACCACAATGCATACTGAACTTCCCTTTAAATCTCACAAATGAAAATACTCTTTTCCAGTAGAGATCAATTATGAGAAAATCCAGTCATTGTACTTAGTTTTAAAATGTGTACTATAAAATAGTATTTACTGTGTCTTCATTTCAAAAAATTTTTATCATTTTAAACCTGGAATTATCCATCTTAATCTAAGATGTAAATAGAGCTAGACTAGTGGTCTCTCAATGAAGCTTAATGAAGCTCACTCCATTCAACCCTAATTTGCCTTTAGTTATACAAAAATTTTACCTCTATTATAATTTTACTTTGTTACTTAATTCAGTAACAAGAATGAAAGTGAAGTAACTGTAGTTTTAAGCATGGGAAAAGCACATAACTTTTCAGTAAACACAGACATAAATGGATAGGATTTATTTTCAGCATTTTGTTCTTTTAAATTTGTAAGAGCCTTGCTAATGTCTGAATTGTGTTATGTGTTAGAGCTGAAGGCAATACTATATATATGTAGCACACTCTTTCTCCTTGATAATATTTTTTTCTTGTTTTGATACTGTATTTCTTCTTAAATGAATCAGTCATATCCAGTGTGTGAAGTGAGTATGAAACTACAATTTACCCTAGGCTCCAAAGAAGTAGGAGACTACACTTAGTCATTGCCCCTCAGTAATCTGCTCACAATCTCAGCCTAACTCTCTGGGAAACACAAGCTACAAGAAGAAACCACGTTACATATAATCACACCTGTGGGACTTCAGTGGCACTGTTCCAAATTATAGAACATGCCTTTATATTTCAACAACGTTTGTCTCCTGTTAGCAACTTTTGAATGTGAAAGTATACAAGATCATTAATATTGATATTAGCTTAACTAGCAATTTCTATTAATTTTCCCTTTCTAATACATTGCCTGTGTAATTATTATTTTAATACAGATTTTAAAATGTTCAAAAAACAAACCATAATTTTGTAAAATTCTGACCAAATCTCTTTATGCCAAATGAAAGAGTGAACATAACAAAATTAATCATGAAATATAACTGTTTAGGACCTAATTCAAATAATTATTTTTAAAATGAGTAGTTCTGCCTGATTCAGTGTCCTTTGGATCAAACCTGAAAAGAATTTGTTATGTTTGCTATTTGACACTGTTTTGTATAGTCATATTTTTCAATGTGGTAAAATGAAGCAGTAATAGATACATACATTTTACTATATATAGAAAAAATACACGATTGCATAGTCTCTGACCCAAAATTATACCTTACAATTAATTAATTAATTTTTCTTTCAGGCGATGTTATTTTAATTAGTAAGTGAGAGAAACATATTTTAATACCAAAATTCATAGTACACATTTCTCTGTTCAATTCATTTGCAGACTGGCACAAAACATGTTGATATAGAAGACGAGACTGTTCAAGGTTTCTGAGAGCCTCTGGCTAAAATTCTGCCATGATATTAAAGGCAATATTAATATGATTTACCTCCTCCTGATGGGGTTCACTTTACTCCTATGTAGTCTTGATATTCTTTTGCAAGAATGATTAAAAAAAAAGTAAATCTGAATTAGGATTACAGTAAATGAATCCACATAATAAATGGCTGCATGCAATGGAAGTTAGTACTTGGCCCACAGTCAATAAATTCTGAACCCATAATAGTATATGCTTGAGGGACACAGACAGAGAGAGGTCCGCAGAAAATAGCTAGACATAGAAATCATCTGGCAAGAGCAGAGGACAAAGTTATGGAGCTTGGATATTCAGAAAACCCCTAGTATTTAGTCAAAGCTTTTTTCTGTCACATATTTATTGCAGTTTGTTCAAACCTTTCTTGAGCAGCAAAAATTGAACTGTGGAGATCCATAAACTTCAGCATTATTTTTTAAACTTTTCCTGTCCATCTTTACTATTTGCTCAAGCGTTTTTCTGTTACCTTTTAAGACCCTTGCCCTCATTTCCTCTCTGGAGCACTGCTCTGGGTTTACAGGTAACTGGTTGTGGGCCAAACTCACTATTTCTAAACAGTTCCCATATTGATTTATTCCCTAGCCTGCTACTTGCTCCGTCTCTTGTTTTCTTTTTCTTTTCTTTTTATATGTAGTGTATTGCTTCCTTGTTGATTCCATTTTTAGGTTCTCATTCTAAACTGATTCTCACTCCAGACACACAGAGAAAATCTTTCAAAACATCATTCACTACTATCACTTGTGCACTGTAATTTTCCCCTCATTTATGTTTATCTTGCATGTTCAGAGTGCAAACTCTTCCACATGGAAACCTAGACACTAATGCGTGCTCATACACCACGCAGGCAGTAGCCATCAAATTTTATTTTTTTAATTAAAAAATGAAAAGGAAAGTAAGTTGATTTGGTCATTTTTATCCTAAAAAAATACTGGATATTTATGGCAAATTTCTGAGTCTTAGTAATTTCCACGAAGAAATAATAGTGCCAACTATATGTAGCAAGTAGTCTTCCTCATCACACTTAAGGCGTCTTTACTGAATCACTGGCATCTTTACACAGTCACGCATCCTATGGTGCTGCTCTTTTATATAGTTTGAAACAACCTAGACGACATGAAATCATGTGAAACTAGAGAAAGCATTTTTTTAAAACAATTAAAAAAATATAAAAAATCCATCACTGGTAAAATGTTACAAAATAACTCAATTTCAGAAGACTGAGGAGGTGTTGGTAACTGTTATGTATATTCTCTATTTAAGACATCTTAAGGTTATAAAGTAGTAATAGTCAAACCAAGCATTATTTAAATTTATGTTATTCTTCTACCTTTGCTGCTGAACATTTTAAATAATGTCTTATAGAGCAGATCTACAGCAGGAAGCTTAATAGGGATGCTGTTTCCATAACAACAAATAGGATTTGAACAAAACCACAATACTCAACGGTTACTGTTCTTCACAGCACATAAAAGCAGTTATTCAAAATTGCAAGCAGCATGACATTGAAAAAAATAAATTAAAGGCAAAGGGTGCTAACAATCCTGTTCCATATTTAGTAAATGTTTAACTCATAAATACTAGAGGGGCAGCTATAAGAACCCAGAAATTTACTGTATTGTGTATGTCAAGCTAAATAATGACCCGAGAGAGGAGAGGTATTTTTTCTAATGTACAATTAAATGAAAAGACAGTAACACTTAGACAAGCCACAGAAACAAGCCACATAGTTAGATATAAATTGGCTCACACAATGAATAAATGAAAGGTCTAATTCTGCCTTCAGTGAGAGTCTTTACTTTTAACTTTTTAATTTGCCCTCATGGAACAGGGTGTTTAGGTTTTTTTGTATCTTTCTTTTCTATTTTATGATTTTCACCAACTACATTATACTTTTTGTAGTTTGTTTTATTCCGATTCCTACATTTTATTTTACCTCTAGGGTACATATTTTTATTTTCTTTCCAAAATTTAAATTTCTGTTCATGTTTTCATATATTAATACTGCATATTGATCAGTGATGATGGGAAATGTTATTAAGACTATTTCTTCACTGCAGGCAGTCCTTCTGCTTCTTCATGTTTTGTTTTGGGTTGTTTTTTTTTTTTTTCAGGGAATAAGACTTATGTTGAATTGATAAATAAAATGGCACAGACTACAGCTCTGTAGTGTAATCTATTTTTTCTGTCTTATGTATTATGAAATGCACAGGTCAGACAGAAACTGAATTTAAAAGCATAATAAGATCTGACTCATTAGGTCAGATTTCCAAAGCAGATTTTGGAAATGCAGCCTACTTGGATGGTTCTAATGTCAAACTGATACAACAGAACTAAAGTAGCCATATCCTTAGTGACATCTGATGGCAGTTTGATATGAAAAAGAGAATACTCAGTATCTCTTAAATTAAGAGAAATGTCAGCAGCTAGTGTTGTTTCGTTAGAATATCAAATTTCAAGTGTATATCTTTGGCACTGATTTCACCTGGTTATTATGGGTAAAATGAAACTGAACATTTTACTCAAGTGATTTGTTCACACTCACTTTGGGGATAAATGCTGAGAAGTTCTCAAAAAGTTCTTAAAAAGAAAAAAAGAAATGGAAGCCCTTAGAAAAGGGATTACAATGAAATCTTTATGATTCTAACCATGACTGGTCTAGTCCTACTGGGCTTCTACCTGCTAAGCTACATTTTGCAATGAAAAGTGGGAACCACTATTGACTTCTGCCTTGTTTTCTGAATTCACGGTATCACATGCTTCACATAAAAAACTTCTTGATATTCAGGCAGTATATTAGTTATAAATGCTCCTGTCAACAGAGTATGGAGGCCTCATAATTGCACAAGAGCAGATAATCAGGAAATGAGAACTATGAAAAGTTGATAAAGTACCATGACCAAATTAATTACATTCCCAGATCCTAAAGGACATAGCAAGAAGGAATAAAAGGACATCTGATTTTGAATGGTGGAGTTGTTTTACACACAGGCAGTGAATTGTATCCACAGGATATGAATGCTGTAAGATATATCACGAGAGCATCTCCACTTAAGAAATGGATCAAGGCATTTATGAGACTTTTGTCAGTGGTATGAATGACCATGAGAAAGGCCTGAAACACTTAGAAGTGTATTATTTAATATAGGTAGCCCAAGATTCAGATGCTTATCGTAATTCCCTGATTTTAACAAGGCAGTTTGCAGATTACCACAACACAATGGCCACAAAAGGCAAAAGTCTGGCATTAAGAATATTGACAGTGATCAATCTAAATTCAGTCTGAAGTAAATGATTGCTCTGGTAACAAGTGGAATGTGATTTGGACTGAATACTGGCAAGACACATTTTTGCCATATATCTTTCATTGTGTGAAATTTAAAACAATTATGAGAATTAATTTGGTATTAAGAAAAGCTTGTGGTTTGACATGCAGAGCCATTTAGAATAGAAAAATAGAGAAAAATACTTAGTAAAGACTCTTAAAACTACTGAAGATTACTTAGCTAATACAGCAAAGTATGCACAGTATTAGGCAGGAAAAAAAAAGGAAGCAGTATCTCGAGTCATAAGAATAAAGCTGAATTAGTAGTAGTTAATTTTAAAAACTAGTGAAATCACATTTAAAGTATTGAACACTGCTCATGACTGAAAATATGCCACTGAGAATTTTGATTAACTACACTTGGCACATAATGTGTGTCCTAAGCAAAAAGCAAAAAACTAAGTTTAGCCTTGGCTTCTATTTGGTTTTTTTTGTTTGTTTGTTTATTTGTTTTACTTCTGGAACAAGAGTAATATTTAAAAACCAAAACAACAACAACAAAAACCAACTAACACCCCAAAACCCAAAGTCATAGATTTTAAATGAATAATTAATTCATGCAGGTTTATTCATTTATGAAAAACAGGAAAAGTGGCCACAAAATTTGAAGTATGTGAATAATGTCTCCATCAAAATAAAATGCTTTATAAATCTGCTACTTAAGGATTAATAATTCAGCTACAAAGTTCTGGGAACACTTTTTTTTTTTATACATCTTCCTAAAGGAATAAATGTAGAAAATGGGATGCTCTGATAAAGAACTTGCCAAAACTCAACAGGTGAAAAAAACAACATCTAGAAATATCCTTGAAACCTTAAAAAACTGCAATTGCAGTTTTGCCTGAATTTCTCATCTAAATTTCTAAACAGCATAGAATGCTAGTTTCATAAAACACAGATTGATGTATATCCACTTTATGGGAATAAGAGTAAGATATTTACTTTTCCATTAGGTATATAACAGTCAAGATTAAAAGACTCAGTGAAATTAATGCAAGATGAGCAGCATCATTATAATAGTTCATGAAAGACTTTCACTTGACTTTAATGCAGTCACCTGACATTGTCTGGTTTTTCTCTTAAAGTCAAGAATATATACTAGTTTGAGTCAATGTGGAATTGGATAAGACAGGATTCCTGTTTTCACTTAACAATTTTAAATGGCAAATTTTAACAACTGAAACTGCACTAACTAATTCTGATAAAATAAAAAAAAAATTCTGAATCAAATCTCAACAGATCACATAAAATTACTAACCAAGGTTAGAAAAAAGAGAGGAAAAAAAAATTCTTAACAACATGAATTTACATAATTAAACACCTACTTTCATTTCACCCCAGTGAAACAAGAACAACCTGAGAAACAAGTTAAATTGCTTAAAGGACAAAAAATGAAATCGTAGCACTTTTTGTCATCCAGATGTACTTACTCATGCTCTTAAACAAACATAGATTGCTTCAAAAAGAACTTGCAAAATTAACTTATTTAAAAAAAAGTAGATGATTATTGTACATGAGAAAGATTTTGTAAAAATAGATGGAAGTGATACTAATAACACGATACTTAAAATTTAGATCTCAGAAATAAAACCCTGAGTTTTCAATGTTCCTGAAGTGGTGACTATTTATTGCATAGTAAAAATAGAATCAATGTTTTGGCTTAGATATGCATACATACGTCACAAATGTTTAGCAGGTAATGAAACACACTGGGTTTGAAGAAAGAAAAAGCAACAAAGCAGTTTATTCATTGTTGGGGGCAAGGGGTAGGGAGCTGGGGAGGGGAGGAGAAGGGAGGGGTAGGAAAAAAAACCAAACCATGACAGCAAGCAATCACTAAAACCTGTAATGGAAATCTTCTCACATACTAAGAGAATATTACAGAGAACTGGAAAGCACACTGGCTTTGGGGAATGTATTAATCCTGGAATTGCAAAATAATACAAAGCAGTGGTCAAAAACATTTAACAGTTGGCAAAAGAGGAGAATACTCTAAAAAAAAAATAGTAGAACAATCAAAAGGCAGAGAGCATATTTTAAAAAGAGAATCAAAAAAGCACCTGATAAGAGACATACAATTGAAATTATTTACTGGTTTATAACGAGTTTGGAAAACCAAAACAGAACAACGTATTTTGGCAGGTCCATGATTAAGAAGATAGGGAAATTATGACAAACATATCCTCAGGACTGAAAACTGTAGTCCCATCCTGCTGCATAACACAAACTTCAAAACAAAGCTCTGTTGGTACATTGGCCACTACAACAATAAACGTAGATGACATATAATGAAAACATGAGAAGTCCAGAAAACAAAAGTCAAATCAGGAATTTTGCCTACTGATATATCTCATCTGGAATACTGTATGCAATTCCTGCCAGAAACAAAACAAAACAAAACAAAGAAAAAAAAAAATCCAACCAAAAAAGCCACAAAACAAAAAAAAAAGAAAAAAGATCTTCAAAAAAAAAAAAAAGAACAGAAAAGGAGGCTTCAGACCTGATATATCAATTTAAATATAAATATAGACTTTCATAGAGGAAATGGAGGCAATGCAAATGTTTTTTCAAGGCAACTTTTGAAATAGTGGTGAAAAGAGCTGTTGTAATATAATTGCTCAGGGCAACAGTTCTATAATAGAATATGTAGAACATATCCTACCATCCAGTTCTTGTCCCTAATGTTTTGGCTAAACAGCTTTACAGCTTATTGTCTCACCTCACAATCTCCCAACCGTCGTCCATTATCTGCCTATTGCTGAGGTGATGTCTGGTTTTAGGAAACAGAAGCAGCAGACGCTGGCAGGTGATTCTCTGCCTCTTTTTGGTTTATAGCTTTCACAGAGTTGCCGGTTAGAGGTGACACAAATGCGCAACCACCCTTTTGTCCCCTTTCAATAGAAGGTGACAGATCATTCTATTACCTAGAATTTAGGGGTTTATAGAGTTACAACGTGGGAAGGGTGTATTAAAAGATTGAATAAAAAATTGAAAATGGCTCACATTTAGAAGACTGACTCAGTAGCTAATCACTAAAGGTACTGTGCATTTTTTCAAATGATACAGAAGTTTTTATTTGTATGTACTTATGCAGTAAAAGACAGACAAAAAAATTCTCCAGTTTTAACTTGGTGTATAATATAAATGAAGGAGTCTGACAATCAGGACTGGATCATTTTTTGCAGAGGCAATACTGGGGTTTGTGTTCAGATCCAAATTTGAACTTTATTATGGAGAAAACTGAATCCAGTTATCCAATTCGGCCTCACCTGCTACTGAGACTTTTCCCACTGCTGGAAAAAAAAAAAACAAAACAAAAAACCAACCACAAATAAATCAAACAATTTGTTAGTAGTGCAAATATTGCACAGGTGACAGCTACAAGGATCCATCAAATTGTTTTTTCAATATCTTTTAAGAAACAGCTGACAAGTATTTTCACAACAAATGTTTGATTCTCGTTTTCAAAAACAATATTTAAAATAAGTCAGGGTTTTTTTTGTTTACCTTTAAAAATTATTTTCTAGGGGGGAGGACATCTATTTCTTTCTAAACAGCCTTAGGTAGCTGGCGTTTTTTACCATCCAGCTCTAGTATTTCTGATGATTTTCTTTAGTCCTGTTTTATACCTATTAATGTAAGGGAAGGGGAGAAGAAAAAATAATACAATTAAAATGATACAAACTTCTTATGGTAAAGTCAAATAGGTAACAACTTTGTTACCTAAGTAAAAGATTTCTTCTTTCCTGAAAAAATAGAATATATTATACCTCTCTATACCACTCTTGACACAGTCCAAGCAGCTTCCATATTAACTATTTGAAAATAATCTATGATTTTACAATACCACATTGAATCATATACAATTAAGGTCACCAGATTTGCCAGTAACTCTTGCCACCTGAAGTTTGTCTTCAAACACGGCTAACAAAAAATTACTATAGTTTAGTAGTATAAGGATAAAAATATTGGTATTTTTAAATTTTCTTGTCTGTATCTTGGCAGGCAGACTTGTCTACTTCACAAAGTCAAAATGAAAAGAAAGCCTCTCTTTCTGCTCAGAGTCAAATCTCAAAGGATGTTTCCAAGGGGTATATTGGGCAAGATTTTCAAAGGTGGAAGATGAGAAAGGTTCTGAAAATCCATCTGGATAATCCATGGTTTATTCCTACCTTATATTGCAATATGCATCTATAAATAACTGATTGAACTAGCTGCAATAAAACAGAGAAAGCTTTATACGTCAGCTAATTCACCTTGTGTCTTCAAATGAAAATTAAAAATGTGAGTGTCCTCTAACTTGTTGCAATAGGGTTTGTGAAAGTTCATCTTTCAGATATTACTGCCAAATTGAAAGTATAGCTTAAATGTATTTTCCAGTCTGTGACAAAATTTTTTAGCTTTAGGAATAATGGTTTCTTAGCTCTTCCCTGGGGCTAGTCCAAAGAAAACAAGGTGAAAAGTTTGGAATGCATTAGATGTCTGAAAATAAATACATAGTGCTTTCGTTACAGCTGTAAAATAAATTTTGGCTGACTTGGGAGCCAAGATTAGATTCCTCCCATTATGTAAATAATTCCACCCTGCTTCTAAGTACCAGACTTTTAGGGCAAACTTTTAAAAATGCGTTGACTGACTGCTGTAAATATTACATTTTTTCTCAGCAGTTTTGTGAGAAGTGAGTCATCAAACCATCTTCAGACATGAATGTGACATGAATATAATCATGTAAAATGCCATAAAGCCTCCTCTGCTGCCTGTCTGGGTAGGTCCTGCTCTGCCCTGCCTGCCCCAGCCGCACCCCCACCTCTCTGAGGTCTCAAACACCTCACCCTATTTCCACCTTTGCTGGTGGTTAAAACTCTGTTTAGGAACACCCTTTTATTTGTGCTGTTGATGTAAAAATCTGATGCACAGAACAAGTCTGGGTCTGATTCAGATGAAAATAAAAGTTGGAGATGCATTCCTAAGCAGCACTCCTATGGATCTATTTTATTTCTTTTGGCTTTAGATTAAATAATCCCAGTGAATAAAGAAATTTTTTTGAGTAGCAATTGAGGTCATTTGATTGTAGAATTTATGAAACTACCAGAGCAATTTGTTTAGTCAGTCATATCAATCTCTGCAAGGACTAAGACAAGAGAAGCAAAATTAATCAAGCTTAAGCCTTATTACGCATATTTCTCTCTCTAATAGTTTCCAAAGGTCTTCTGCTGTACCACAAGAATATTAAATATATGTTATAAAATAAATAAGCAAAGGAGGTAATGCTGGGGAGGTGGGTGAGAATTAATGCACAGTTTTATATTTAAAGAAAGATTGGAAATGGATAGAAATATTTTTGTCTCAAGTTGGAGTTGCCCAGAGATGCACATGATTAAAATCAGCAGTTATACACTTCTCTTTATGGACACTGATACCCTCTTTAATATTTCATCACTATGTCTCCAAATAAGTGCACTCCTTACATTTCATACTGTTCATGTGGTTATTTGGATTTTATTTCAATTTACTGCCTAATAACAACCTCTTAATCACTTAGGTCATTCTCTTCCTTGTTTTCACTGTATCTTCAGTTCAAGTCCTCTCATTTACAGTTTTCTGTCCAAAGGAGCTTACTGGTAACAATCTCCCCTTTACAGATCCTTGTTCATCATCCAGAATTATACTTAGCCAAATAATTTCTTAAGGTGCCTAGAACAATCTGGAGACTCTTCAACATACAATCTGAATAAACGTTATTTCTGATTTCACTCCATTTGTCATGGTCCTTTTACCCTAACCTTCCTTCTGAGCCATGTGTATAAAAAGGGAGCTCTCTCTACAGTGAGGATTTGCCTGTCATGCTGCATAGAAAGGTACCACTCATGCAGCCATATGTCATAGTTTCACAATCACTCTTATGACTCTGGAAAAAAACTGATTTCAAACAATGTGTGGATAACAGTCTTTGATTTATAACCACCTTAATGTTTCCTGTCCGTCAGTTTCAGGGTTATTTTTCTGATGTGCTGGACAAAAAAACCCCCACAGGAATACTGTTTTTGAAAACTGCTCATTTAACACAAGAGTAGTACTTAGCAGTTTAGAGCTTAGCCGCAGAAGTAACTAATTCAGTAGATCCATTTAATTCTTCGCCTATGATTTTTCCTTTCAAAGCATAAAAGCATTTCAGTGTCCTTTGTCTCTTTTTTTTTTTTTTTTTTTTTTTTGACTGGCACAGACATATTTTGATCCTAATACACCTTAAAGCTGATGGTAATGAAATTCATCCCTGATTTCCCTAACAGCCTAATAGTTACTGTCTTTTTATTTTTGTTTCTCATTTCAAAGGCAAAAAACTTATGTTTTAAGTACTGATGTCTTTCAAACTTACCTTTATCTTGAAAATTTAGATAGTTTGAGAAATGTAATGTTTGTTTCCCTTATTGTCACATTTCTTCATAAAAGTAATATGGATAAATCTCAGACAAGAATTTGAATTTTGGACGTTTCATACAAACTTCATACAAACTTCATACAAAAAATCTTCTGAGATTCTTCCCTGAATCAAAATTTCCATGTTTCTGGAAGATGCACTTCTTTGGGGCATTTGGTAGACTTGTTTTGTTTTGATTTGTTTGGTTTATTTTGAGGTTTTTTCTTGTTTTGAATGATCTTTTTTTTCAGGACAATACTATAGTACTTCTCCTCACTTGTAAAATATCTTTTCTTTGGAAGACAAAGCTCCTCACCTCCATGCCTTCCTATCAGAATCTTAAAGTCCAGTCTTTGCCAGTTTTGTGCTGTCAATTTTTTAACTTCAAATTAATAAGAATAGATCAACCTATGGGAAACAATTTCCTATTCCATAGTCCTCTTACTCTAAGAATAACAGTGTTGTCATAGAGACAGATTAGAGGTTTCAGTGACCACTCTAACTTCAGATTTGACTTGTGAAGGGTAAGTGAATAAGAGGCCTCAGTAGTATGTATTGAAGATGATAGTGAGAACATCATTAAAACATCTTCTAAGTGGTTATTTGCTGTAGCAAGATGTAACCTGTTGCAGTCTGAAAACACATAACAATTTACCACCTCTTCAAGCATCCAATAATTTTTAAAACCACATGTAAATGAAACCTTTATATATTGTGAGGTTGTTGCAGGACAAGTCATTCCTGTTTACAAAGGATCAGACCATATCACCCTATAATACCATTCTATAATATCTGGCTTGAGAAGAAGAAGGGAGAATATGTCTAAAACCCTCACCTTCTCTTTGCTACTTCTGAGGCCTTTCCAGCTGTCTTTCAGACAAGAGTACCTTACTCCTGCTGTTTCCTTAAAACATGCAGGAACCAAATAGACATTGAAAAGTTGATAGAGGTCTTTAGGACATCTGTACAGATCAATATTTCTGTTCTTACAGTCTCCTCTACCAAATAAACTTATATTCAAAGATTTGATCATGATGTTACGAGGAATATGACCTCATAACAGTGGTTTCTGCTAATGGAATATGGATTAACCTGTGGTCTCATTGCTGTAATGCTTCCAGCTGTTTTTTCTTGAATGGACTGAAATTTTAGTCCTCCTCCAGTGCAGCTCTGACTGTAAAAGTCTAAGAAGCTCCAAGTTTTATAATGTTCTAAGGAATTCTGTAGTCAGTAAATGCCAGATATTAATTGCTGTTATTTATTGCTAAGATATGATAATGAATTCAGTAGGAATTGATAGGAAATAAACACTTCATTTTCTTTGCAATGTAGAATTAGTGCTTCTCCTTTGAATACTGTTTCAAACCACATTCACAATGCAAGGAAATGCTGACATGACCCCTC
This sequence comes from Numenius arquata, assembly GCF_964106895.1. Taxonomy (NCBI): domain Eukaryota; kingdom Metazoa; phylum Chordata; class Aves; order Charadriiformes; family Scolopacidae; genus Numenius; species Numenius arquata. The sequence continues at coordinate 61,333,023 of NC_133616.1, read as the reverse complement.
TCTAGCAAATTCATGGTAAATGTCCTTTACCAAATTAACATTGAATTCCAAGAGCTGAGGAGGTTTGATCAATTTCAGCCACTTACTTTTAAGGTTGAGTTAATTATTTTAGGGAGCTGATATTAATTAAATTCTTTGGGCTTGGTTTTTAGAACAAAAATTTGGGACTATAGTAGCTTGTAAATGGTTCTGTTGAATTTCATTATGAAAAAGATCCACTACTTCCTAATTGACTGAGTATTACTAAAACAACCTAAGAGAATTAGATTTTGTTAAAGTATTCCCAGATGTTTTCACTGGTTACTGCTCTGTTTTCAATAGAAAATCAGTTGTTTCAAACTGCTCATAGATGAGAAACGAATGAGAATGAAGAATTCTCAGTGTCTACTCAGATAGATTCCTGAGACATTAACTGGAAATTATTGGAATAAATGAGAAACAAATGAGAATGAAGAATTCTCAGTGTCTACTCAGATAGATTCCTGAGACATTAACTGGAAATTATTGGAACAATTTTAATAAATGATATTGATTACCCAAGGAAGTTTGCACAGCTGTGTGTGACAATTTGAGATAAGCTTGTTGTTGTTTGAAAAACCAAAAGACCAGAATGAATCTGAGAAACTTTTGAGTCAACCCCTAGCAGAAATCATATGGGAAACCTTTTCTTTCAGTTATAATATAAAGAATCTTAGAGAAAAATAGGGCAATTTCAAGGGGAAGATGGAAGGCCTAAAGGAAACTTTCAGAACTCAGATAACACAGCTGATGAAGGCAGAGTAACGAGTTGAGGTGATTAAATGGGACTCTGCAACTGAGGAGGAATACAGAGAATCTATTTGGTATTTGCAGGAGGTGATTTATGTTTTCACACCTGCCGTGTGGAACATGAGGAGGCCTATCCAAAGGTACTGCATCATGCTGAGAAACAATATATTTTTAGTTAGCTCCAAGGGGATCATCTTATAACATCAATGTGGATAAACAGCCTTTAGTGGCTAAAGAACACCCTAACATTCTGCCCATCCTTTTAGAGCAACCAGTTAGGGATGCTGGATGCAAATATGGTCCTGTCGTATGTAGAAATCTGTTGGAAATTGAAACAAATCCAATATGATTTCTTTTATGGCCAGCTGCAGAAACTTTTTTTCTCCCTCCTTTTTTTTTCTTTTTTTTTTTTTGACTCCTGTGCATTGAAAATTGTTTGATAAGGAGTGTTAGGGAAGACTCAGACGGTAGTGCTTCTTACCTAGGTTCCAGTGGCAGAATTCTGGTCGTGTGCATTAAGGTTATTATATTATTTTAAAAGTATGATAGATATAGCTGACACAATAGGTGTTCAGTATGAAGAGTTTATACTTTGGGCCTATTATGGTTTAACAAATTATGTTCTCTTTACTTGTTTGGACAACTAGTGTTTTGCATGCAGATAATTAAAACTTCTATATAAGATATACAGCTAATGAATTAATGCCAAGATAGCTAATGTGTTTTGGGGAGTCCAATGATACAATGATACACCTGCAAAAGGATCTTTGACAGCTCTGTGTTCTGATGAATTATCAGTGACTTCTTCACATTAGTTTGAAGCACATAGCAGAACTTAAGAATTAACTTATATCTGTAAAATGCCAAGGTCAAAAATGGTTATTATGATTCTTCTACCTGATCTACTTCTGTGAGCATTATATTCCAAACAATGCCAGTAAGTACTGCTATAGAAGTGATATATTTCACTGTTTGTGAATGGCAAATCTGGCTTATCAAGAGCAAGATCCTAGATCTATGGTGGAACTAAGAATGTTTTGAATAAAGTAACATGAAGAAATTGAAGAAGTTTGGTTCTGAAATGCTGATGCTTCTAGTTAAGATAAAGGATTCTTTGGCAGATACTCACCTCACTGTAAAAAAAAAAAAAAAAACCAAAAAAAAAAAACAAACCAAACCCAACATATGAATGCAATGTAACATTCTAAAATACTATTGATGTTTTCATGTGTAAAGAAGCTCCATTTTTTCAGATGATAAAATATTTTATATAGCTGCTTCAGTTTGCTTTTAATTGCAGATCTCAGAAATACGGACTATGGTGACAAAATGGTAAAGATTCTCTGTTTCTAATCTGTAAGTACTGAGTCTGAGCCTTTTTTTGCAGGAGTGCTGAACAGTGGTCACTGCCTGCATTGCTGCAAGCATATTCATCTGGGCTAAGAATTCCAAGACATCTGGATGTGGTACTAACTGCATAGGCATGACATGGGTTGCTGGCTACAAGAAACTGGCACACTTACTTGAATTTTGCTAGCCAGGTTTTGAAACTAAAGTTTTCTGCACATAAAAGAGGGAATATTAACCTATAAAGAGTAGATATTGTTGGGCAGTTGAAGTCTCATGATGCTTAATGTCAGATAACCCAAATCCAGGGAGACATCTTTTTTGCTAATGAAAATGCTGAACATGTCAACTATGTACAATGAATCTTACAGGGGTGGATCAAGGAACGTGATGTACATAAATGAGGATTCATTAACTCTGTACATATACTGGTTATTGGGTTACTGTAAAGTTATATTGGAGTGTTTGGGCACTTACTCTTGAATGATTTATTTAGGTTACTGGCAAAGTTATTAGAAAATTAACAAGTGAATCCATACAATAGATCCAGATAAAGCATCTGGTAAAGTGGGACAACACCGAAGCTAATAGCTGTGACAAAGCTAATTTCAGGCTTCGGATAAAGTTACCCAGCTGTTTTGCCAAGGCTGAAAACTCACATAGCAAAAGAATTCTAATAGTTAGGAAGCTATACTATAGAAAGAAAAAAAAAAAAAAAAAAAAAAAAAAAAAAAGCAGTATTCAGTAGTTTACACGAGTTTTTAATAAGGAGAAATAGTAAAGCTTTGAATAAGTTATGCTGTAGGTAAACTGGTGCTTGTTGATTTCTGAAGCTTTATTGCTCCTTTTAGAAATAAAAATATTTTGTTTAAGGAGATTACCTGATCTCCCTTTCCACAAGTCACAGTTCATGACAGGAAACCTGTCAGTAGCCAGTGAGGTTTGATGAGTTATTATGGTTGGAAGCAGCTGACATTGAGTGAAAGATGTGATTCCAAATGGAAGTGAGTAAGAAAAGGGTCTTATATGTGAAGAAAATAGAAGAGTTCTAAAAGACTTGAAAGTGTTTTCCTTAGATCAAGTTCTAGGCTACAGCTGCAGCCCTAATGTTCACAATTCCCTCTGCTGTCCTCCTTGCTTTGCCAAAGTATAGATATTTCAACCTGGGCACTGATCTGAACAATTAGTGCACAAGGACTGTGGTTCCCACTACAGTTGTGCAGTCTAGAAACAGCTTCACACATCAAAGTGAGCAAAAGACAAAAGGTCCCTCTATCTTCTACAGAACAATTATACAAATCAACATGTATTTCTCTGGAAATGAAAATATTTTCTTTGCTCTGGATGTTTTCTGTAACATGAATTTTAAACATACCATAAATTCAGAATTTAATTTAGATTTAGTACCTGCAGATGAGAGTTTCTAGAAATAAAACCTGTTAATCTATATGTTATCTGTGTGAGTTTTAGCTTGTCATTCATTCTATTTTCCTTTCTAACTAATCCACTGTTCATTTAAACATACAAATACACAACTACCACAACTAAATATTCTGATATCTTATCTTCTCATGACAAAGCCTGTAATGAGAACTGGTAATGGCACAGCTTGAGTCCATTCCTGTCACAATTACAGGGGGAGTAGGAAATGTCAGGAACAAACTTGCTGGAGTCAAGTTCTGAAGAGAAAGATCTGGGGGTCCTGGTAGACAGCAAAATGACAATGAGCAAGCAGTGTGCTCTTGTGGCCAGGAAGGCCAATGGAATCCTGGGCTGCATAGGGAAGAGTGCAGCTAGTAGGTTGAGGGAAGTCATTCTCCCCCTCTACTCTGCACTGGTGAGGCCACAACTGGAATACTGCATCCAGTTCTGGGCTCCCCAATTCAAGAGGGATAGGGAACTACTGGAAACAGTCCAGCGAAGGGCAACGAGGATGATTCAAAGATTGGAGCATCTCCCTTATGAAGAAAGGCTGAGAGAGCTGGGACTCTTTAGCCTGGAGAAGAGATGGCTGAGGGGAGACCTTATCAATGCTTCTAAGTATCTGAAGGGTGGGTTGAAGGAGGAGGGAGCCAGACTCTTTTCAGTGGTTGCCAGTGAGAGGATGAGGGGCAATGGGCACAAGTTGGAACATAGGAGGTTCCACTCAAATATGAGAAGAAACTTCTTCACGGTGAGGGTGACAGAGCCCTGGAACAGGCTGCCCAGGGAGGTTGTGGAGTCCCCTTCTTTGGAGATTTTCAAGACCCGCCTGGACGCAATCCTGAGTAACATGCTCTGACATGCTCTGGGCAATCCTGCTTCAGCAGGGGAGTTGGACTAGATGATCTTTATGGTCCCTTCCAACTCTAAAAATTCAGTGAAATTCAGTGAAATTCAGTGAAAAACTTACGCTTCAGGTTTGTAATCATGACTGATGAAGGTCAGGTGCTGCAATGAAATGTGTCCTCCCCATCAGAGAAATGCATTTCAAACCAAATTTGAGACCTAACCCCAAAGCAGAAGGAAGCTGAATAAGTTTCAGAAAAATTATTACAAGCAACATAGTTAACATTACAGTTCTTAATTCACAGAGAGAGCCACTGTAATCAAATCAAGATATTGTTACTTACTTGTATGTACTTCTGACCAGAGGTGAAGGCCAACAGTAGGATAAACAAAGAAAACAAGGTAGACGAAAAAGCCATGGAGTGAAATACATTTTCTGGATTAAAAACACAGAGTTTCTTCATTTTGTGAAATCTATTCACAATCAGACACTTAGCTAATCCTTCTGCCTAAAACACATATGTGAATTTTTAGGGCAATTAAAGTGAAATTGATTTAATTTCCTGGTTTTCTAATAACTTTCATTGTTTTCCTTACTAGGCTTAAGTTCCTGAAATCAGAGTTCTCTTAGTTCTTTTCCATATTAATAGATGAAGATTTTTAACATTACTATGAATCATTTATCCCTAACTGCTAAAGTGATGACAGATCAGAAATAAGAATGATTTTTAAAACTATTGTTATTTTTTTCTACTTACAACTTCAAAAAGCTCATGGATAATCCTCTTTATTCACTCTCACTCCTTTTCTACAAAGTAAAAGGAAACTTCCTTGGTAGAGTACCAGCAATGTTCCAAAGCTTTAAAGTGTAATAGTGAAATAGGGCTGTTAAGCCATTGATCACAAAGACTAATAGACAGAGGTGCTAGAGATACTGTGATACCTTAGAAAACTAGAGATTTCTTAAGCATTGCTGCAAAGGTGTTAGAGACCAGTGACGTGTCAGTTTAAAAAAAAAAAAAAAAAAAGCATAGATGTCTTGATTAAAGGATGATTATCATTTATTGACAGAAAAAGAACTATTCATTCAAATTTCAACTGCAGTGCTCTGGAAAGCTCTCTGAAGGTAGGCATTGAAGCCTATATACAAAGTTAAGTTAAGGGTGTGGCTTTATGCATAATCACTTCATTATCAGTAGCTTCAAAGTTGCCACTTCTTCAGTTGCTAACACAACTGTTCTAGGGGTCTTTTGTCTGGGGTCTGTTAAAAGCAAGCCATGAAGAAATCCTCATGTGATTTATTGCAGCAGGAGGAGGGAAGAGTTGCTGAAATTGTAATCGTTTATGCAACAATGTAGGTGATGCTCTGAAATCCACCACGGTGAGCTACCTAACGCACTTGTAACTATGAAGTGTCTACCTTGTCTCCATTGCTCTGTCTGATCCTTGTGATAATTTGGAATATAGGTATTGAGACAAATGCCATGACAGCTTCCGAAAAGTAATCCAAACTCATTTTCTCCAGGAAGGCTGTGACAAAATGCCCACTCTCTACAGATGTCCCACTGGGTTTTTGTCCGTATCTCCTATGACCAACTCACCCTCCAGCAGATGCAGGTCAGGAGTACCCACAGGAATGTAAATGGACTGCAAGCTGCATTTAGATGAAATGAAGAGTTCCCTCCCCACCCCCAGATTCTTCAGAAGGAAGATCAGGAGTCAGCACTGAGAAATCACACTGGAAGAGACAGGAGAAGAAAGGTGTTTAAGAGTATATCTCAGTAACTGCCATTCCCTGTTAAGAACCTTTCCATTACAAAAAACTCCTACTTGGTTACAATAAACTGCCGGATAGGTAGTTTCTGATGAGCCACTCTGCTCTCATTTTTCTTGGTGAAGAGGTGAAAAGGGCCATTTCTTTCTCTCTTTTCTGAGAAACAGGGTTGCACTATCCCCTATTAAGCCATTTCTTTCCCAATGAAGTATCTCCATATCATCTGTCTGACTTTTAAACCATCTAGATGATTGCTTTAAGTTATGTCAACAAATAGTTTTATATCTCCACATTGGAGTTCAATTCAATCTGTGCTTGCAGAATCTTCCACATCTTCTGTGGGCCATACTCCCTATCAGTGTCATGACGGATGGATTTGTAACTACTTCAAATAAACAAGAATTTGTAAATAAGATTCCCTACTTTGGAAAACAACTGTTTATTTCTTTTCCTGTGATTGAGTATGAATATTTTTTCAGCAGAAAAGTTAGAGTAAAATGAACATGAAAATGATTGCCTTGTTCAAATAAATATTTTTTATTTGAAAATAAGTTATTAACAAAGTTTCGTCGAGATATTAAATTGACTTGCATTTACATTTAGATCTTCGCTCCCCAGACAACTTTGTACTTTCTAAGTATCTTGCTTCAGTAATTTTTTATGTTCATTATGTGTTTAAATTTAAATCCTTAGCATAATTACAATAGTTTCTGTTTTTATTTTTTTCTGAACTTTCTGCCTGTTTTTAGGTAGCTAGCATACACATATTCCCCTGCTGTGTTACTGATCAACTGGACCTCTGATCCTCCAACCATAGGACAAGATGCTCTATACCTGAGGGAAAATCTAGATTTGACCCATTAAATAGTTATTCCGTGACATTCTGTTTTAGTTTTGAAATCAAACTTGTTGCCAGAATTTTGGGTTTCATGAGTTCCTCAATTCTTTCCCTCCAGTAATATACACCTATATATAAAATTACAAGGCTACTCTTCTGTCACTGAGAGTGGAATATTCATCTTGTCAAATCTCACATAAGTAAATAAAGTGACCAGGTCTCAGTTTAGGACAATTGCTTGTATTTAAGCTGACAGGGAGCTTTTGCCCTGCAGCTTAACCAAGCTGATGGTAAATGCTCTTTTTTAATTATTTTTTTTTTTTTAAATTACCTCCTCTAAATAAATTTATACAAAGCTATTAAAAGAGCTTTGTTGCACTCTTCTGTCTTTCCCACTATAGCTCACCACTGACATTATTTGTGTGGCAAACGTTACTAGAAAAGTCAGGATCCTCTAACCTTGCAGTATCTGATAGCTAGACTGATTGCTGCTTGGACAGAATACAACTTTGATTTACTCTAGACAGGAGGCTGAACCCCCTAGTGTTATTTTTGTCCTTTTAGACTCTAACATAATTTTCTCTTCCTTTGTACAAGCCACATGTTTCATATCAGGCAAGCAGACATGCAATAAAGGTATCTTCCTGAATTCTGTAAAAAGAAGTTACGTTTTTTGCCAATCAAAACCACATCCATCAATATGACAGAAAGAAAACAGGCGAGGTAGTTTAAAAATCTCTAGCAAATCTGTATCATCCTTTAAGACCACTAAAACTTTCTTATAAAATGAGGAAGTTGCTGAGATTACATTCTCACAACATAAATTCCACTGGGCTTAGTTTCAGGTAATTTTAAGTCATATGTACGTGTTGAGCATGTTATACACCTAGAAGATGATTACAGTACAGATTGTTTGTATTTCTACTCAGTGTCTTGCTAATATTCAACCATGGCCAATCACTAACTGTCTTCTGGTAGACATCCTCTTGGGTATTTAATAAATAATGTCAAACCGTACTAAGATATCTGATATAATTTCCTTGCCTTTTTTTTTTTTTTAATTATTCTTTTTTATTTTAACTTATTTCCAGCATTGGCAAAGCTGCCTCTCTATTCTGAAAATTGGAATATTTTAAAGGATCTCAAACTAGCCAAGACATCCAAGCACTGTAATTTGTATATTCTCTTACATAATACATCTAGAATTTGATAATATCCTTTCATTTCCATTGTAAAAATTATTCTATTTAGAATTTCCTTACTGTCATATTACCTATTTCAATCCAGTATTTTCTTGTTATCTAACTACTCTCATTCCCTTCTCACCAATCTAACCAAACCTTGAGTGGTTTACTTTGTCCCATTTCTAAGTGCTTCTCGTCACACTTCAATAGCACTCATACTTCAGTTTCATTTCCTATTTCCTTGTCTGTTTCCTTCACATCTGTTCCACTCAAGCTCTGTCATCACACTTAATCCTTCTCTACCTGATTTTTTTATACTAGTGGCAAATTGATGACTAGTTGCATCTGATTTTGTTGAAACCATACATTTTTGGCACTTTTTTTCCATAGTCTTCCAATACCTAGCATGTAATGCTCAAACTAACAACATAAAGATGATGAATCAATTGGACTGTTCATGAGTAATTTCAGTCTCCCAACTTTAAACGTCCATACTACATCATTGGCATCATTAATTGTGTGTAGGGACAGAGTGAGCAACGTAGTGTGCTTGTAGGACCTCAGAAAGCTTAGGCAAGGAATAGGAACCTCAAATTGAGCCTTACAGCTCTTTACACAGCAAACAAAAAACAATTCAGTGCTTTACTAGCAAGATATATTGAGTGTTGAAACCTTCTCACTGTGTAGAAAACCACAATGCTTTTCTGAATCCAGCTCTTCTTATCCAGCTCTTCTTATTCAGCCAGGCGGGAAACACAGTGCCAAAACACTGGTGGTCCATCAAGCTGCTTCCTAGAGAGCTAGGAAAGACAAAATACAGTGAGAAATGCAAGATGTTCTCCAGAACAGGGGAAATATTGTACACTTGGGAACTTGGTCAGAACAATAAGGAAATTATTCATACTCAAAATTAGCATTCAAATGTGTACAACACAATACAGGTATGAACCTTGCTATTTTAGAAATAACAGTATCAGCAGTTGAGGGTAGTAACAGTCCTTAGGGATGCACCCAGAAGAAAAAAAATATGCTGATTAATACTGTTATATAGCTAATTTCCAACTTGCATCAAGTAAGCAGTAAAGTTAAATGTAATCAGCAAATGTTTTCATATTTTCAATAGTTATGATTTTCAGTGCTGAACAGTTTTCATCTTTCTTATGATGAAGTGATATATCAAGATAGACCACAGTGTGAAATCAGAGGCAAGCCAGACTTCTACTTACAATTTCTATACGTCCCTCACACTACACTCTAGCCAGGGATTACCTGAGCAGGATGTCAGGCTACGGATATCTGTAACTCTGATCCATCTTGACAGAGATATTTCAGAATGGGGAGGCAGAGCAGGGCAGTGGAGCACCATCACACTAGCTCCCTAGTGCAGAGAAATTATCAATGATTCTATATTAGTGCCACAAACAGCAGCAGCTACGGCAAAGACTGAGATTTGCATATTTTCTGGTCATCTGTTTTCAGTAACAGAGACAGCCATCCAGGTGCCAGGTGCTGAAGCCTTCCATGTCCAAAAGTTCAGTTTGGCATCTAGCTGCTTTGTGTAAAGATGTTCTCCTTACATATTTAATCAGCCATAACTTGTTATGGTTTATGCTGCTAGACTATAGCTCACTTGCCAGGACAATCAGCTCCAGCTCAAGCATGTTCCACAGTGGAGGACAGCATCACAGCATACAGGGGATTTCCTGAGCTTGGGAAACCCCAGGGGAGCACAGAGACCTCCCAGGAGCCAACAGGTCTCACCAGAGTAGCTGACAAGGTCTGGTCAGGACCAGGACTAAGGGTGGCCACCCCCCACTCTCACAAAAAGCAGCTATAGGGAGGGCGAGCAACCAGGAGCACTGCTAACAGAGCTGACAAACAGGGTGTGAGGCGACACTCAGGGCCTGGCATGGCAGTTCATGCATGAGGGCACTCAGGGAGGACACCTCTTTGAAGGAGAGGCATTCCACTGGCTAAGTGACAGACTTGGAGGACATATAACCCAACAACCAGGCACATTTCTGTAGCCATCTGGACAGGTCAAGGGCACTCAACCTACCTGATTCTCAAGGCAGAATGGTGGGCACTCATCTGAGAGCAAAAGCTGCATCTCCAGCTGGCGGTTCTGAATCTTTTACCCCAGTGGTGGGTGATGCCTCCACCCAGATAGAGCTGCTGAAGGAAGAGGTTCCAGAGCAGACCTCAGACTGCTGGAGGAGCCTTGAACTTTCTCCTGGGGCAGGGATAGATGACAGTCTTTCCTGCAAAAGGTGTGCCAAGATGGAGGACATCCTGCCACAGATGGCTGAGTGACAGGAATCATAGAATGGTTTGTGTTGGAAGGGACCTTAAAGATCATCTAGTTCCAACTTCCCTTCCCCGGGCTGGAACACCTTCCACAAGACTAGGTTGCTCAGTTCCCCCAGGTCCTGCACGTGGGTTGGGGTGATCTCAAGCACAAATACAAGCTGGGTAGAGAATGGATTGAGAGCAGCCCTGAGGAGAAACACTTAGAGTGTTGATTGATGAGAAGCTCAATGTGGGCCAGCAATGTGCCCCTGCAGCCCAGAAAGCCAACCACATCCTGCGCTGCATGAAAAGAAGTGTGGCCAGCTGGTCAAGGGTGGTGATTCTGCCCCTCCACTCCATTTTGCTGTGAAGACAGGCTGAGAGAGTTGGGGTTGTTCAGCCTGGAGCAGAGAAGGCTCCAAGCAGATATTATAGCAGCCTTCCAGTACTTAAAGGGGGCCTACAGGAAAGCTGGAGAGGGAGTTTTTACCAGAGCATGTAGAGATAGGACAAGGGGTAATTGTTTAAAACTGAAAGACAGTAGACTTACATTAGACATAAGGAAGAAATTTTTCACTATGCAGGTGATGAGGCACTGGAACAGGTTGCCCAGAGAAGTTGTGGATGTCCCATCCCTGGAAGTGTTAAAGGCCAGGCTGGATGGGGCTTTGAGCAACCTGGTTTAGTGGAATGCGTCCCTGCCCACAGCAGGTGATTTTTTAACTAGATGATCTTTAAGGTCACTTCCAGTCCAAACCGTTCATGATTCTATGATTAGCTATTGAAGGCTTGTGCTATAAAAAACAATACCAGGTGTATCTTTGTACTTGGAGGACAAAAATAGCTACACATACTGAAACTGACAACAACTGATTGAGAGCAGCACAGGGGTCAGGATAAATAAGTCTCAACAGCTGTTGAAACACTTGCCACATGTGCACTAACAGTATGACAAAATACCCAACATCATGCAGGAATGCCGCTAAATAAGGTTACTTGTCAGCTTTTCAATTTTCATGTATATTCTATCCTTTCTTCATTTTTTCAAACTGAACAATTCTAGTCAGGTGTCTACTCTCAAACAGAATATATATGAGACCTGACTGAAAAAATAATTTCTAAATTTTCCATGTTTGTTACAACAAGCTAATCAGGTGGTATAACTTCAGATTATTTCACATTAAATAACAGAACAGATAGTTCAGTATTATGGTGGTAAGTGTGTTATAATGTCTGATTTTTATGAACTGCTTTTTTCCAGCATTGGAAAGAAAACGATGCTTCTGAGAAGTTTAATGCCATTTCACAAGGACAGACTCTGGCTGTGTTCACAAGATTTCATATTTGAGGAATATGAACATATGCATATACAACACTTGAAGTCAGCAGAATATTGCTGGATTCTGAGAATCCAGGAAATTTCTACAGCAGTTATGAGATAAGCAAATAACGCAAGCGAATCTTTCATAGTTTATTCTAAAGGCTGATATATACTTGTCCTGGTTTCATGTGGGAAAGAGCTAGTTTTTGTTCTAGTGATTGCTGTAAAAGGAATGTCAATAATGCATATTGGTTTTGTTGTCGCAAAGCGATGCTTATACTATGGAAGGACTCTTTTCAGCCTCCCATAGAAGCTAAGAAGGAGCACAGACAGAACAATGGAATGGCCAATGGGGGTTTTTTTTGTACCATAGACATCATGCTCAGTATATACACAGGGGTTGGCCTGACAGGTTGGAGTCTATGATCACTGCTCCAGAAGGTATCAATTCAGTGGGTGGTGAGGGTGACTTGTGTCATCATTGACATTATTATTATTGTTGTTGTTGTTGTATTTTTTTTTGTTGTTCTATTAAACTGTCTTTATCTCAGTCCACAAGGTTTTTTTCTTTCCCTTTCCCCTCCTTTTCTCTCTCTTCTCCCTGCCCTTCTCAGGGGAAGGAGGAGAACTGCACAAGCAGCTGTGTGGTCCTAGCTGCTGGCTGGGGTTAAACCACAACAATACTCCAGGTCAATTTATAAAGGTATTAATGAAAAAATACGTGTTGTTTTTAAGGCAAAAAACTAAGCAGTACTTTGTGAATCAGAATTTGAGAAAGTACTTAAATCTTGTGAAGTTCTTGGGCTTCTTTCTTCTTCTTTAGAAATTTTAAAAGGTTCCTGACCATAAAGTGAATTGTTTAACAAGTATATTCAAATTCATTTTGGCCAGTATAGAAAAGCAGTAAGACTTTAAAATATAGTAAGTGTAAATGAGAAAAGAGATATTTATTATTAAGAGAATTATTAAGAGCAATACAACAACATCATTTTGCTGTCAGAGAACAGAAAAGCTGAGAAGTAGGAGAAATTAGAGAAAGAAGAATATCCTTTGTTTTTTAACTCAAACCAATATGATTGGAAATAAAACATTTTAAAAATACATTGATTTCCATGTGGGCAGAATAAGTAGTGACCAATAATTATGCTAGAACACTCCTAGGTACAGCTGACAGAGTTTCTCCCCTGGAAAACTCTTCCATAAAATAAATAAGAGAGAGTTTGAAGAAAAATCCAGTGTGTATATAAAGCTATATATTATGCTGCATTTACAACTCTGCTGTTAACCACTGCAATCTTCTTCATTAGCATGATACAAAAATTAATTTTAAAAAAACTTGTGTTGTATAGGAAAACAGACAAAAGAACAATAAATATTGCTATACCTTGTTATATATGATTGCTACAGTTTCAAAGGGAACATTATTATTATCTAAATTGGACTGTCTAGTCTTCTAAGAGAAAAAAAAAAAGAAGCACTATAAAATATTGTAGCAACAACTTTGCAGCAGAACCTTAAAAATGAAATATACTTGATCATTTCTACATGACTTGCAGCCCTCCCTATCTGTGGCAGAAAAAGAAAAATAACAGTCAGAAATGTGTTTTCCTCTTCTAAAGATCCTAAAGAAGTTTTTGTGTTTAGGCAGCCTTGAAAGTTAACTCTTTCCCATTCCTATACTCTGCAGTCATTTTCTCTTTTTTCTTGGCTTTATCCTCTAAGTTTCCCATATTCCTTTACTGACTCTCTTCTTTACTGAACTTTATGTTGAAGACTGACAAGACTCTTAGTACTAGATCATGTGGTGACAAAAAATACCTCCCTCTTAATCCTGTTTTTCTTATTGTGTGTCTCTGCTGTGGTATCCTAACTGAAAACTCTTGTTGGTTTTTTTTAGTGATGCTTTTAGAGGCCAACAAGTGTTAAGATGTGAACCTTTCATGCTTGAGTTGAAGACTGTCTTCTAGTTGAAAATAATTTTGGAATGCCAAAAGGATAGACTTTGTTATTCTAGGCTCTTTGGGGATAGTACTTTGTAAGATTTTGGGCAAAATATAGAGATTTTTTTCTCTTACTAAATACAGATTTATTACATAAAGCAGAGCTGTGAGATCTTAGCATGAATACACAGCAGAAATATTTCAAAAAACCCACCTTGAATCTGGGCATAGAACAGACATGCCAAGCACAAATTTCTCCACTCCTTCAATTTCTGAGCCAGATGAGTGCATTTATTACTTAATGATATATAATATTTGGTAAGCCTTTCAGAAATCTACACATATTTGAATCTCCATGCTCCTTAAAGCCACCAAACCTTAGCTTCACTGGAACAGAGAAGACTGAAGACAGGCACTGTCTGCAGGGAGTCAGTGATGAACACTTTATCAGAGTTTAATTATATTTTTCTCTTTGCATGCGAGGATTCAACATGCCTTTCGTAGCACACTGAATTGAAGGACTTAGCTTGCACGAGCTCCAGATACCTTTGTAGGGCAATATGTCACCCACTGGCAAGAGGAAATCAGAGAAAAGCATCTGAAACATAGTAACATAAAGAGGATATTTTCAACAAGTAATTAAATATTTGATGTATGGATTTCCACTGTTATTCTTCAGGTTGTGATACTGACGCCAGAGCTAACTTCACTTCTCAGTATATCTCACATTAATGTTGAAAGTTATGTCAGCAATGCAGGAAAATATAAAGCAGAGTAATGCTAAGAACTGTATCTTTTATCACCACTACAGGGCTGCATCACAACAAATCAAACAAAGTCAGTATGATCAAGCTATTCTATCTGTGCAGTAAAAAAATTATACCACCACAGGAAGATCTGTGCACAAAAAATAAATGTTTTTTTTGCCTATGGGCAGATATTCTTTTTGGTCTGCTTTTTGCTTAAGAACAGTGACAGACTAGAGCTATATTGGAGCCAGTTCAAAGACAGATATTTTTCAGATATCCCTTTCTTACACAAACAGTACACTGTTAAGAACCACAGGTGTCTTTACAACATTAAGGTTATGCACAAAATACTTATCAATAAGATCTACTGTAGACTATTTCTAAAGCTCTAAACTAAGGTAAAACCTTAAAGTCTGGCCAATAGACCACAGTCACAGGTACTCTAGGTACACAGGTCTATATATGCCAAACCTTGCCACTGCTGTAGTCTCTCCATTCCTGTCTTATTTATAAACTGAGTCTTGGTACTACAGTATCATGGCTCTGTTCTTTTCTCACAGTCCGGCAGCCTTGCTGAGACAATGTTCAACCAAATTTGGATGAGTTGGCGGAAAAATTGAAATTGAGGCATTATCTTACAGAGAACTGTGCTGAGGATCAGTTAAAGTAAATGGAAAAACTCCCAAAGGGCTTAGGCTGTATTCAATTAAAGCTTAATTATAACTAGATGAGTAACCCCAAAGAGGTGTCAGTTCACTAAGGAACTAAGGAGTGAACAAATATGTCTGGTGATGAAGTCTGTCTTTATTAGCGCTATGGTCTGTTTCTAGTGCAGTGGTCCTCAGCAAGCTGTGGTGTGCCTGTTTCTCCATCCATTAGTCATTTAAATTCATTATTCCTTAGAAATAATAAAATTCTGATGTCTTGCAGGGCACTGTCAGAAAATATTACACCTTGTCTTGGCTTTTAAAGTACATATATCAAATGAAGCTAGTGGAACCAGGAGTGAAATCAGGCTGAACACAAATGAAAGTATCTTTGCATGGCAGAAAGCACACTGCCAAATAATTCCTGCTAAAGGATGCTGTGAACAAAGTTTCCAGGAAAGCCTAGGCAAGCTCAAGCAACAGAAATCCAGTGCAGGTTACTAAGGACAGAGAAGTCATGTGAGGCTCATATATCCTCTGAGATGAAAGCAGCCATAGATTGGGAGAGCACTGGAGGGTGGGGAGAGTACCAGCTCGTGTTTTTTGCCACTACTATATGGCTATGGACTTTGCAATCCTTTGCTTCTGTATGCAACATAAGGAATAAATTATGATGATTTTTCACCTAAGTGGAACTATCAGGTAGATACTTTGGAAATATCAACAACTATGTTTAAGGATGAGAGATTGTGAGTGCTAAACAAAAAATGTTAAATCTTCCCAGATGAAAGCTTTTTTCAAAATACCTTGTAATTTAAAGGTGGAATATCAAGTCTGGACTCCTATATTGCACTGAGATTCAATAGAAAGTAGAAACTACTATGATTAAGACTATCATATAACTTGGAACTTGTGTAAAATAGTAAGAATTTAGACATTGCTGCTACAACTTAGGGTAAGAAATACATTTGAGAAGCTCTGAATCAGACTAATAGCAATGTTGCCTAATGATTTACAACAGTGTAGGGAAGCAATGACAAATTGTCAGTTACTATGATCCACAGCTTCCCATGCAAACTACATATCAACAAGAGACTTGAAACCTTATTGATATTCTTCTTTCTGTTACTATTTTTGACAATGCTTTGTTTCTGATGTTGTTTAATGCAGAGAGTTAGGTGTCTTTGTGGCATTATTTATAAAGTTAAGTCAACAAAGATAAATTCCCTAATGTTTGTTTATTTCCTAAATACTCATACTCGGTTACCAGTTATTTTTTCCTTAAGATGGCCTATAAAGTTGACACTGGTCTTCCTTTTTTTTTTCTTTTTTTTCTGTAGAAATAAATTCAAAAATAATTTAAAGCCTAAATATAATCTTTGAATTAAGCTATCCGTAGGAAGAATAACATATTTATAGAGGAATGAAGAAGCAAGAGAGGGAAATAAAGAGGGAAATTTAAGAGCGGCCACACCGCAAGCCTTCCTCAGACCGCGCGGAGAGCGGCAGCGGTCAGCGCCGTGTCTTTAAATTTGGGCTAGATTGAGGCGGAGAGGGCCCCCCAGGAGGCGGAGAAGCCGAGGGAGAGCGGAGAGGCCCGAAGAGACTCGGGAACCTCGCGAGGGAGCCGCGAGGCTGACGTGCCCGGGGGCGAGCCGCGCCAAATTTAAAAGGGGCTACGGCCGCTACTCAGCGGCGCGCGGTGGGCGCAAGGCGAGGAACGTCAGCGTGCAGACGCAGAGCGCGCGGGAAGCAGCCGGAAGTGACTGGTCCCGTCCCGGCACCAGAGAAGAACACGGCCACAAAACGGCCAAAAACCGCTGCCAGAAAGGATGTGGGAACTCAGACTGAGCTCCCGCGCAAACAGGCGGCTGTGCAGGCCTTGGGCTGCCGCGAGCGCCTGAGCCTGGCACTGGTACCAGAGGGAGCCAGAGACACCGCCTGTGTGCGCTGTGACCAGATAAACGATCAGCTCAGGCAGGTGGTGGAACTGAGGGAGGAGATAGGAAGGTTAAGAACCATCAGAGAATATGAAAGTGAAATAGATCGGTGGAGCCATACCCTGAGGCAAAGCTAGCAGGTAGAGGCTCTACAAGAAGTGGATGATCCCCTTCCCTCCTGTCGGTGGGTAGAAGGGGGGGACTTCAGGGACAGGGGAGAATGGAGATGGGTCCCTCCTCGGAGGGGCAAGCGAAACCCCTCTTGGGCCCCCTCACCTACCCCGTTGCCCTTGCACAATAGGGTAGGAGCTCTGGAAATTGAGGGCCAGGTAAATGAGGATAGAGAGCAAGATCCATCCAGTGAGTCGCCCAGGGCTACACACTCACCCCCATGCCTGAGGAGTTCCTCAACTAAGAAAAAAAGAAAGGTATTTGTAGTAGGTTACTCCCTTCTGAGGGGAAAAGATGGGCCCGTTTGTCGACCTGACCCAGCCCACAGGGAAGTCACCTGCCTCCCTGGGGCCAGGATTAAGGGTATACAGAGAAATCTCCCTACCCTAATCCAACCTTCAGATTACTACCCGTTACTGGTATTTCAAACAGGCAGTGATGAGGTATGTACCAGAAGTCTAAAGGCAATAAAGAGAGACTTTAGGGTCCTGGGACGGCTGGTTAAGGGATCAGGAGCACAAGTAGTGTTCTCCTCTGACCCACCAGTAGCAGGAATCGATGAGGAGATAAACAGGAAGAGCCAGTAGATGAACTCCTGGCTCCGAGACTGGTGCAACCAGCAGGACTTTGGTTTCTTTGATCATGGCTTGATCTGCAGGACAGCAGGCAACAGGTGGGGAAAACCTAACCCAAAGGGGAAGAAGGATCCTGGGGCAAAAATTAGCAGGGCTCATTGAAAGGGCTTTAAACTAGGTTTGAAGGGGGATGGGGATGAACCCAGGTTTACTAAAATGGAGCCTGGGAGCAGCATGCCAGTGCTTGTGGGTAAAAGTACTAGCAAGGTCTTGCAGTCTGTCGTCTCAGTGGAGGCGGGCGATGGTGATCCATGTGGTAGCAAAGACATGGGGGGTAACGACTACAGAAGGGTCTGAACATAGTCAGGTGAGAATTAGGGCTTGTTCCCCCAAAAAAGTGGCAGGACAATTAGCCCAGCTGAAGTGCATCTCTACGAATGCACACAGCATGGGCAACAGAGAGGAGGAGCTGGAGGCCATCATACAGCAGGAAAGCTATGATATAGTTGCCATCACAGAAACGTGGTGGGAAGACTTGCACAACTGGAGTGCTGTGGTTGATGGCTACCAGCTTTTCAGAAGGGACAGGCATGGGAGAAGAGGCGGGGGGGTAGCCCTCTATGTTAGGGACAGATTTGATTGCCTAGAACTCAACAATGTGAATGACAGCGTTGAGTGTTTATGGGTAAGAATCAAGGGGAAGGCCAGTAAGGCAGACACCGTCGTGGGAGTCTGTTATAGCCCCCCCAACCAAGATCTAGTGATTGATGAAATATTCTATAAACAGCTGGCACAGATCTCGCAATCGCTCACCCTTGTTATCATGGGGGACTTCAACTTCCCCAATGTCTGCTGGAAATATAACACAGCAGAGAGGGAACAGTCCCGGAGGTTCCTGGAGTGTGTGGAACACAACTTCCTAACACAGCTGGTGAGGGAGCCAACTAGGGAAAGCGCCTTACTGGACCTGCTGCTTGTTAACAGAGAAAGTCTTGTGGGGAACATAAAGGTTGGAGGTTGTGTTGGGCAGAGTGATCACAAAATGATAGAGTTTTCAATTCTTGGAGAAGCAAGGCAGGGAGCCAGCAGAACTGCTACCCTGGAGTTCTGAAGGGCAGACTTTGCCTGTTTAGGAGCATGGTTGAGAGACATCCCTTGCTCCCTGTCCCTAAGGGAAGGGAGACAGTCTTGAAGGGCGCAGGTGCCCAGGAAGGCTGGTCATGCTTCAAGGAGGAGCTCCAAAAGCACAGGAGAAGGCCATCCCCAGGTCCTGAAAAACGAGCTGATGGGGAAGAAGAGCAGCCTGGCTAAATAGAGAGCTTTGGCTGGACCTCAGGAATAAAAGGAAAGTTTATGGTCTTTGGAAAAGGGGATTGGCAACTTATGAGGAATATCAAGATGTGGTAAAGCTTTGCAGGGGGAAAATTTGAATGGCAAAAGCTCAAGCAGAACTCAGCTTGGCCACTACGGTTAAAGACAACAAGTAAAGTTTTTTTCAGTATATCAGCAGAAAAAGGAAGACTAGGGAAAATGGAGGCCTACTGATGAATGAGGTGGGCACCCTAGTGGTGGAAGACACGGAGAAGGCGGAGTTGCTGAATGCCTTCTTTGCTTTGGTCTTCACTGCTAAAGCTGTCCCTCATGAATCCCAGACCCTGGAGACAAGGGGGGAGGTCTGGAGAGAGGAAGATTTTCCCTCTGTAGGGGAGGCCTGGGTTAGAGGCCACTTGGCCAAACTAGACATCCATAAGTCCATGGGCCCAGATATGATGCACCCGCTAGTGCTGAGAGAACTAGCAGATGTTATTGCTGGGCCACTCTCTATCATCTTCAAAAGGTCATGGAGAACAGGAGAGGTACCTGAGGACTGGAGGAAGGCAAATATCACTCCAGTCTTCAAAAAGAGCAAAATGGAGGACACAGGAAACTACAGGCCAGTTAGCCTCACCTCTGTCCCTGGGAAGGTAATAGAGCTATTCATTCTGGAAGTCATCTCCAAACACGTTGAAGAACAGGAAGTTATTGGAAGTGGTCAGCATGGATTTACCAAGGGTAAATCATGCTTGACCAATCTGATAGCCTTCTATGATGTTATAACTGATGGCTGGATGAGGGAAGAGCAGCAGATGCCATCTACCTTGACTTCAGCAAGGCTTTTGACACTGTCTCCCATAACATCCTCATTAGGAAACTGAGGAAGTGTGGGCTAGATGAGGGGACAGTGAGGTGGATTGGGAGCTGGTTGTGTGACAGGACTCAGAGAGTTGTTAATTAATGGAGCAGGTTCAAGCTGGAGGCCTGTAACCAGTGGTGTCCCCCAGGGGTCAACACTCGGCCCAATCCTGTTCAACATATTCATCAATGACCTGGACGAGAGGACAGAGTGTATCTTTAGCAAGTTTGCTGATGATACCAAACTGGGAGGACTGGCTGGCACTCCAGAGGGCTGTGCTGCCATCCAGCGTGACCTGGACAGGCTGGAGAGCTGGGCAGAGAAGAAACTAATGAAGTTCAACAAAGGCAAATGTAGGGTCCTGCACCTGGGGAGGAAGAACCCCAGGCACCAATATGGGATAGGGATGGACCTGCTGGAAAGCACTTCTGAGGAGAAGGATCTGGGGATCCTGGTGGATAGTAAACTATCCATGATCCAGCAATGTGCCCTTGTCACCAAGAGGGCCAATGGGATCCCGGGCTGCATAAGGAAGAGTGTGGCTAGTAGGTCGAGGGAAGTCATTCTCCTCCTCTACTCTGCACTGGTGAGGCCACAACTGGAATACTGCATCCAGTTCTGGGCTCTCCAGTTCAAGAGAGACAGGGAACTACTGGAAAGAGTCCAACGTAGGGCAACTAAGATGATTAAGGGATTGGAGTATCTCCCTTATGAGGAAAGGCTGAGAGAGCTGGGACTCTTTAGCCTGGAGAAGAGACGGCTGAGGGGAGACCTAATTAATGCTTATAAGTATCTAAAGGGTGGTTTGAGGGAGGATGGAGCCAGACTCTCTTCAGTGGTTCCCAGTGACAGGACGAACGGCAACAGGCACAAGCTGGAACATAGGAAGTTCCATTCAAATATGAGGAAGAACTTCTTTATGGTGAGAGTGACAGAGCCCTGGAACAGGCTGCCCAGGGAGGTCGTGGAGTCCCCTTCTTTGGAGATTTTCAAGACCCGCCTGGATGCAGTCCTGAGTAATGTGCTTTTGGCAATCCTGCAGGGGAGTTGGACCAGATGACCTCTAGAAAGTCTCTTCCAACTCCAACAATGCTGTGATTCCGTGATTCCGTGATAAGCTTTGAGGAAAGAAACAGAAAAAAAATCAAATTTTAGCTTTCTAAAACAGTTTAATTTATAAACTTATATCTGGTCATTGTTGTTATGTTTTTTTTACGTCTGTTTGGATCCTGACATGCTGAGACCTTTACAGAAGTAAAAAAAAAAAAAAAAAAGGGGGCAATATATTCCAGAAGAACGATGCTTCAGCATTACAAAAAAAGGTAGCATACAAGTGTCACTACACCTACTTCAAATAACATGCAAAGGAACTTTGACTAGACAGTCACTGAAAACTGGTGAAAGATAAAGCTCAATGTGGTGTTCAGATAATTTCCAAATAAATTTCATTTTAAAACATCTAAAAAGACTGAAATTGTAACAGGAAGTAAGTCAAACAAACAAAAAAAAACTATCTGGCTTTTCTCTCTGACTTTGTGATTCATGTTTTTGTAGTCTGTTACAAGAACCTTTGTTTGCTACAACACAGATTCCACTCTCCCATATGTTTGCAGTTCTGTAGTTCAGACCTATTGCAATAGCCATAACTGTTACTGAGTGACACTAGGTTCAGATGTTTGCACTGTGATTTCTTCGGTATCTATAGGTGTGCCAGTTAAGTGCAAATGCCTGTGTGCAACTAGCTATGCAGATTTAATAATTTTTTTATTAATTTCACTACATTTTTAATAATGGTCTCCATTTCATTTGACCTGTAATTTTATGGGTATTTTCATTTACATGTTTAATAATTTTTGCATTATTTTATAATTTCACTGAATTTCACTGAATTTTTGGAGTTGGAAGGGACCATAAAGATCATCCAGTCCAACTCCCCTGCTGAAGCAGGATTGCCTAGAGCATGTTAGAGCATGTTACTCAGGACATCGTCCAGGCGGGTCTTGAAAATCTCCAAAGAAGGGGATTCCACAACCTCCCTGGGCAGCCTGTTCCAGGGCTCTGTCACCCTCACCGTGAAGAAGTTTTTTCTCATATTTGAGTGGAACCTCCTATGTTCCAACTTGTGCCCGTTGCCCCTCGTCCTCTCACTAGCAACCACTGAAGAGAGTCTGGCTCCCTCCTCCTTCAACCCACCCTTCAGATACTTAGAAGCATTAATTAGGTCTCCCCTCAGCCGTCTCTTCTCCAGGCTAAGGAGTCCCAGCTCTCTCAGCCTTTCTTCATAAAGGAGATGCTCCAATCCTTGAATCATCCTTGTTGCCCTTCGCTGGACTCTTTCCAGTAGTTCCCTATCCCTCTTGAATTGGGGAGCCCAGAACTGGATGCAGTATTCCAGTTGTGGCCTCACCAGTGCAGAGTAGAGGGGGAGAATGACTTCCCTCAACCTACTAGCCGCACTCTTCCCTATGCAGCCCAGGATTCAATTGGCCTTCCTGTCAACAAGAGCACACTGCTTGCTCATTGTCATTTTGCTGTCTACCAGGACCCCCAGATCTTTCTCTTCAGAACTTGACTCCAGCAGGTCCACGCCTAACCTGTATTGGTGCCTGACGTTCTTCTTCCCCAGGTGCAGGACCCTACACTTTTCCCTGTTGAACCTCATGAGGTTCTTCCTTGGCCAGCTCTCCAGCCTGTCCAGGTCTCGCTGGATGGCAGCACGGCCCTCCAGGGTGTCAGCCACCCCTCCCAGTTTGGTATCATCAGCAAACTTGCTAAGGATACACTCTGTCCCCTCGTCCAGGTCATTGATGAATATATTGAACAGGACTGGACCAGGTATTGACCCCTGGGGGACACCACTGGTTACAGGCCTCCAGCTTGAACCTGCTCCATTAATCATTACCCTTTGGGTCCTGTCACACAGCCAGTTCTCAGTCCACCTCACTGTCCCCTCATCTAGCCCACACTTCCTTAGTTTCCCAATGAGGATGCTATGGGAGGCAGTGTCAAAAGCCTTGCTGAAGTCAAGGTAGATGACATCTGCTGCCCTCCCCTCATCCAACCAACCAGTTATAGCATCGTAGAAAGCTATCAGATTGGTCAAACATGATTTACCCTTGGTAAACCCATGTTGCCCACTTCCAATAACCCCCTGCTCTTCAACTTGTTTGGAGACAACATCTAGAATGAGTCTCTCCATTACCTTCCCAGGGTTGGAGGTGAGACTAACTGGTCTGTAGTTTCCTGTGTCCTCCTTCTTGCCCTTTTTGAAGACTGGAGTGATGTTGGCCTTCCTCCAGTCTTCAGGCTCCTCTCCTCTTCTCTATGACCTTTCAAAGGATAGAGAGTGGCCCAGCGATAACATCTGCCAGCTCTCTCAGCACTCGTGGGTGCATCCCATCAGGGCCCATGGACTTATGAATGTCCAGTTTGGCCAAGTGGTCCCGAACCTGGTCCTTATCTACTGGAGGAAAAACTTCCTCTCTCCGTACCCTCCCCCTGGCCTCCAAGGCCAGAGATTCATGAGGGACAGCCTTAGCAGTGAAGACTGAAGAAAAGAAGGCATTCAGCAACTCTGCTTTCTCCGTGTCTTCCACCACTAGGGTGCCCATCTCATTCATCAGTGGGCCCACATTATCCCTAATCTTCCTTTTACTGTTTACATACCGAAAAAACCCCTTTTTTTTATTCTTAACTGTAGTGGCCAAGATGAGCTCGGCTTGAGCCTTGGCCCTTCTAATTTTCCCCCTGCATATCTTCACCACTTCCTGGTATTTCTCCTTGCCTGCCAGGCCCCTTTTCCAAAGATCATAAACTTTCTTTTTGTTCCTGAGCTCCAGCCAAATCTCTCTATCTAGCCTGGCTGGTCTTCTTCCCTTCCTGCTTGTTTTTTGGGATTTGGGTATGGCTCTTTCCTGCGCTTTTAAGAGTGCCTCCTTGAAGTACGACCAGCCTTCCTGGGCACCTTTGCCCTTCAGGACTGTCTCCCAAGGGACACTTTCAACCATGCTCCTGAAGAGGCCAAAGTCTGCCCTTCGGAAGTCCAAGGTGGCAGTTTTGCTGGCCCCCCGCCTTGCTTCAGCAAGAATTCAAAATTGTATCATTTCATGATCACTCTGTCCAAGACGACCTCCAACGTTTACATCCCCCACAAGACCTTCTGAGTTAACTATCAGCAGGTCCAGTAGGGCACTTTCCCTAGTCGGTTCCCTCACCAGCTGCATTAGGAAGTTGTCTTCCATGCACTCCAAGAATCTCCAGGACTGTTGCCTCTCTGCTGTGTTATATTTCCACCAGATGTCTGGGAAGTTGAAGTCCCCCATGAGTACAAGGGGGACTGATTGTGAGGCCTCTGCCAGCTGCTTATAGAATATTTCATCAGCCTTTATATCCTGGTTTGGGGGTCTATAACAAATTCCTACCACGATGTCTGCCTTATTGGTCTTCCCCTTAATTCTTATCCATAGACACTCAATGCTGTCATCGTGTGTAGTGCTAAGTTCGAGGCATACAGTACTGCTCTTAACATAAAGGGCCACCCCACCACCTCTCTTTCCTTGCCTGTCCCTTCTGAAACGTTGGTAGCCATCAACCACAGCACTCCAGTTATGCGAGTCCTCCCACCACGTTTCTGTGATGGCAACTAAATCATAGTTTTCTTGCTGTACGATGGCCTCCAGCTCCTCCTGTTTGTTACCCATGCTGTGTGCATTCATGTAGATACACTTCAGCTGGGCTAATCATCCCACTATTTTTCTGGGAGGGCAAGCACTAATTCCCACCTGTCCATGTGCAGACATTTCTGCAGTTACCATCTTATCACTACTCTTCATGTCTTCACTGCCACACGTGTCTTTCTCTCCCACATCAACTGCTGCAACAGGTTGCAAGGCCTTGCTGGCACCTTACCTACTAGCACTGGCACGCTACTCCCGGGCACCACTTTAGTAACCCTGGTTCCAACCCCGTCCCCCTTCAAATCTAGTTTAAAGCTCTCTCAATGAGCCCTGCTAATTCTTGTCCCAGTATCCCTTTTCCCCTTTGGGTTAGGCTTCCCCCACCTGCTGCCAGCATGCCTGGTGAGCTGTAGATCTGCCCATGATCAAAGAATCCAATGTCCTACCGTTTACACCAGTCTTTCAGCCATGAGTTGATCTTTTGATTCTTCCTATTCATTCATCCATCCCTGTGACTGGTGGGATAGAAGAGAACACCACTTGTGCTCCTGATCCCTTGACCAGTCATCCCAGCACTCTGAAGTCCCTTTTCATTGCCTTTAGGCTTCTGGTGGCTACCTCCTCATTGCCTACTTGAAATATGAGTAGTGGTTAATAATCTGAGGGCTGAACCAGGGAGTGAATTTCCCTCTGTATATCCTTAATCCTGGCCCCAGGGAGGCAGGTGACTTCCCTGTGGGACGGGTCTGGTCTGCAGATTGGACCCTCTGTTCCACTCAGAAGGGAGTCACCTATTACAATCACCTTTCTTTTTTTCTTAGTTGATGAGGTCCTGAGGCATGGGGGTGGGTTACTAGTCCTGGGTGACTCACTGGGTAGATCGTCCTCTTTGTTCTCATTTACCTCGTCCCAAAAATCTAGAACTCTGAACCTATTATGCAGATGTAACTGGGAAGGTGAGGGAGGCTGTTGGGGGTTCCGCTTGCCTCTCCGAGGGAGGACCAGCCTCCATTCCCCCCTTTCTGTTAAGTCCCCTCTCTCTGCCTGGTGACAGGGTGGGAGGGAATCATCTACTTTTCTTAGAGCCTCTTCTTGCTGCCTTTGCCTCAGGGGACGGCTCCACCAGTCTATTTCACTTTCGCATTCTCTAATGCTTCTTAACCTTTCCACCTCTTCTCTCAGTTCCACCACCTGCCTGAGCAGGTCGTTTATCTGCTCACATCGCACACAATGGGTGTCTCTGGGTCCCTGTGGTACCACAGCCAGGCTCAGGCATTCGGTGCAGCCAGGGCCCTGTACGGCCGCGTCTTGGTGCGGGAGCTCGGTCTGAGTTCCCACATTCTTCTTCACAGGGGCTTTAGGGTGTTTCGTTGCCATTTCCTCTCCTGAGCCTGAATGGACCATTGTAATAATGGTCCCATAATAAGTGGGTACCAATGAATATAAGTTCTGCATATGTATTGATATGGGTAAGTAGATTTCTTACGGTACCATCTAGTTTTGATACCTGTTTTATTGGCCTGCAGTGACTTTGGTAAAATATTGAAAGAATTAGAACTAAACTAATTAGTTTAGCAAGAGCTTAATTTCCTCCTCAAACTGTTTGACTGTTGAAAATTTATAAAATTACATGATGTTGCTATCAAGCTACAAATCAGTACTGAAATAATTGAAGCAACATTGTAAAAACTAAAATTTGGAAATAAAATTTAATCTTAGCATGATGGAAAATATTTCTGAGCTGAAGCTTCCAAAATCATCCATCTGTCTGTCTGTCTGTCTCTCTGTATTTTTGCATTGGGAGTTCCATTAAATCCATATGACTTTATGAAGGAAAATCACTGTTACCCAGATGCATTTTTTATTTTAATAACTCGAGCTTGTTTTTATTTATTTTGAATTGGCTTAAAAGACGAATAAAGATAAGATCTTCTTCATATTAGATAGAACTACACTTTCCACTAGAGAGCTCATACTAACAGTAACTTCCAAAGAGTTTCGGATCAGAAGAGCTAATTCTCTCGATCCTCTCATTTTGGGATATTATTTATTTGCAGCACTTTTCCCAGCAGAAATAGTATCTGACCTGAGATAATCTTCATTTTTATATAATACATTATGGCTTTGAAAAAAAATTGAAATAAAAATTTGAAATTAATTTTTTCTCCCGTTTTAATTTATCTCCTAGTTTACAAGTTCTTCAGCTGTTACGTCCTACTTCCCAATGAGTTTACACTTCCAAACCTAGTCATGTAGCAAAACAAAAGTGGACATAAGCTAAAAGCATACATTTGTTATTAATGGTCTTACTCTTTCCTGACCTTGAAATGTATTCATGTTGTTCAATATGCACAGGGTCTTTAACCTCTTAATTACCTGAGAATAATGTTCCCATTCTTTCTGTAGGTAAATGAATTTGAAATTATTAACTTGTCAGAGGATCAACTAGCACAGTAAACATTTTCTGTTATTTACACTGGGTAAGATTGCTTTTTAATTAAAACGACAGTTATGGTGCTACTCATTAGAAAGTGAAGTAAAATACAGTCACCTCTGAGGTTTTCTTGTGATGTTGACAGTTTAATAACCATTTGTTGCTAAATGTTTTCTAATACTCTGACATTTCTGAGCAGCTTTATTATTTTAAGGCACTCATTCTGTCACTGCTATGTAAGAATATATTATATGCTATGCCATAAAGAATTCATCTGTCTATTTGTAATTATTGTGGCAAAGTGCTAATATGTGGATTAGGTTTAAATTGTGTAAAAGGAGGATGGGGGAAGGAAAGATTTATGTTTACTTATCCACTTTGTTATTTAGAAACATTTTTGTAGCACTCAGCTCTATAGAGTCTAAGTGCCAAAGTTGTCATTTTTTTATACATATAATATTCATGTGCACTTAAAGTAAGGAAGTGGTTTTACAACTTTTTAAAAAGTGTTTCC
This sequence comes from Numenius arquata, assembly GCF_964106895.1. Lineage (NCBI taxonomy): Eukaryota > Metazoa > Chordata > Aves > Charadriiformes > Scolopacidae > Numenius > Numenius arquata. The sequence goes on along the minus strand of NC_133616.1, from coordinate 61,305,415 downwards.
AAAAAAAGGAGAAGCAACAAAAGAGAAGCAAATTACGTATATATTGCTTTCAGCTCACTATAAAAATGGCAAGGCTTTATGGCTGCTGTTTCCAGGGGACTTTTGTCATTTTTGTAATTTGTAGTCATGATAATCCTCGTTACAATAATAAAAAAGAAGGAAATTATTTCTGCTCAATTCATTTTTTCCTATAGAAATTTATATATACTATTCTTTTATTACTGCCTTTTTACTTATCTTTCCTGTTCCCTACACTTGTCATTTCTGCATGGACAGCATATGAGAAAAAGTGCTTAAGGCTTAAGGCTTTAAAGACTAAACTAGTCACTTAATTGTGTGTCTTTAATGTACAATAATCTTGAAAAAAATTAGTTTGTACACATTTATGATGATGAATAAACTATTCCACTCGTCCATTTATAAAAAAAAAAATATAATTGTTTTTGGAGAATTGGTTAATAAAGTATTGTGTTGTGTATCTAGTCTAAACTTGCCATAAACTGAGCTTTCCCTTTGCGCTCTAGGAAAGTGTGGATCCATTAAGATTAGTTCATGTCACCGCTGAAATTTTTCAGTCTAAAATACTTTTTTATGGTTCTTTGTAAGGGCTTTCAGCTGTGTCTTTCAATCTTGGAAGTGTTTGCCAAAAAAAAAACAAGAAATGCAGTGAATTATTAAATAATTCTGGTTTGTTACTGTACAGGTGCTTACTCTGTTCAGAGCTGTTACAAGGAAACCTGATTGAAATCAATTGAAATTCCTTCATACGTGTAAACAGAATTTACTCTACCAAATTTTCCAAGTAGCTCAATCACTGTATGGCCTTTTTTTTTTTTTTCATTGTTTGTCCTTCTTTTGCAGTCTTATGCCAGCTCAAGTAAAGCAGAAATAAGCAGTGACAGTGACCATAAATGAGATGTGTGTCACTAAATGCAAGGTTTCACGGTGCAACATTTGTCAGGAAAGAAAACAGAGCACCTCTGTTTCACAAAAAACTCGGACTTCATCATGGTCTCTGGGAAACATCTACTTCAAATTTAGTGTGTTCATACTTCTAACATGCTATCATCCTGTTTGCACAACAAATAAGTTTGTACTTATCTTCACAAGTTCCAATAGTATCTTTTTAGGCCTGCCAGAAGAGGAAGTGCTTATATTCTTATAATAGGTATTCTTTCTTTTCTCAGAATATAACAAAAGCATTGGTCTTTTAATACCCCTGTAAATGTAATGTCCCTGTTAATTCAAACAAGAAAAAGGTATTCTTCTGTATTTTCAGCATAGAAGCCTACTCCTACCTTTCCCTATTTGCAGCAAAGGTAAAAAGAAGTGGTGTAGTATCTACCAATATGTCACAGTAATGACATTTAGAGAGGTAGTCTTAGATGAGCAAGCAATATCAAAGATTAACCAAATTATTTTAGAAAACTGCTTGAGACTTATGAGCTGACCTCATACTCAGAAAAGAGTAAGTGTGCTGCAGTCTGAATAACAACCCAATTAGGTTCCAAACGTGATTAAAACAAATATGCCAAGAATGATCTTGCTTGTAATACAAAATAACTTCTATTAAAAGCACAAGAGCTCTTAGTTCCCGTGTATAAGAAATCAGGTAATGACAGCAGAAGACTAGAATGGTTGCATAAGGACCTCCTGGACAAACTAAAGTGTAAGAAGGAAATGCATGGGCAGTGGAACCAGGCACATGTATGCTGAGAAGAGTATAGGGACACTGCATGTACATGTAGGGCTGGGATCAGGAAAGATAAGGCACAGTCGCTGCCAAGTTTGGCAAGGAGTGTGAAGAATAATAAGGGTTTCTACAGGTACATGGGTCATGAAAGGAAGATTAAAGAAAATGTACTCCCCCAATAAATAAAACAGGGGAACAGATGACAATTAAAATGGAGAAGGCTGATGTACTAAACATTTTTTTTGCTTTAGTTTTCACTGGGAATCACTCATCCCACATTTCTCAAGTCCCCGAACCTCAAGGCAGGACTGAAGAAACAAAGTGCCTCCCACCATAAAAAAGACCAAGTCTGTGACCAACTGAATAACATTAATATACCCAAGTCCACAGGACCTGAAGACACACATCCCAGAATTCTGAGCGAACCGGCAGACATATTTGCTAAGCCACTCTCCATCATATTTGAAAAGTCATGGCAGTCAGGCAAAGTCCTCAGTCACTGGAGAAATGGGAATATCACACCCCACATTTTTTAAAAGGGTAGTAAGAAAGGGAATATTACACCCATTTTTTAAAAGGGTAATAAGGGAACCCCTGAGAACTACTGACCAGTCAGCCTCACCTCAGTGCCCGAAAGATCATAGAACAGATCCTCCTGGAAGTTATTTTGAAGCATAGGGAAGTCAGGGCCATGGTTAGAGACAGGCAACATAGCTTCAACAAGGGCAAATCATGCTGGTCTTATCTGGTGGCCTTCTGTGCAATTTGGATAATGAGGTGAAGTCTCTATTCTCAAAGAGCAATTAAAGACTGGCTTTGCTATCTCTTGTGCAACCCAGGGGAGTGAAGACTTGTCTGGCTAGCACAGGATGTATAAATAATGGGGAGTCCTGAGGAGCCAGGACAGTCCTGCTTTCTGTCGGCAAAGACAGTAAAATCAAGATAACAGAGACTTTTTGTAGTTCTTTGTTTCCTCGAGAGGCTACCATGCTCAATAATTGACCTTTGCCTCATTACCTGTGAAATGCGGATTAAAGTTGACACCCCTGTATATGCTAGTAAAGATTTTAGACATCATGCTAAACATATATGATTGTAGCACTCATCTCTCCACCCAAATCATACTACATGTCACTTAGGGGAGGGAAACCTCATAATTTTGGGGATAAAAGACAGAGAAAATGACTGTTAAATGGGGAGAGAAGAAACTTGACACCTGATGGACCAGTCAAGGGGCTGCGTTCTCTTCCTCCACCCCAGGCAGGGATGCCTTTCTGTGTAAGCACTGCACCTTTCACCCTCTGATGAATATTAACGTCAGGTTATTTTGCTATTATAATTTTTGCTAGCAATATTAACCTTAATAATTAGCACTATTGTAGTTACTGACTTTATCAAAGGCAATCTGAAATCTGTTCTGTTGCTATCAATAAAATAACTAATTTCAATTATTTGTGAGTCTGACTCAGGGAAAGTCCTTTACTAGGACTCTGACAGACAAATATCAAAACTATAGTGCCTCTAACACAACACCTTCTACAATAGAGTAACTGCCTGAGTGGACAAATGAAGAGCTACCTGGACTCCTGTAAGACCTTTAATATGGTCCATCCCAATATTCTTGCCTCTAAACTGCAGACATATGGGTTTGATGGACAGACTGTTAGATAAGGAATGGGCGGGATGGCTGTTCCAGTAACAGTCAATGGCTCAATGTTCAAGAGGAAAACAGTAATGAGTGGTGTCCTCACGAGTCTGTACTGGGACCAATATTATTTAATATTTTCATCAATGTTATAGACAGTGGGACCAAGAACACTCTCAGCAAGTTTGCAGCTGACACCAAGCTGAGTGGCATGATTGACATGCCTGAGGGTCGGGATGCCATCCAGAGGAACCTTGACAGATGGGGAGAAGGCCCATGTGAACCTTATGAAGTTCAACAAGGCCCAGTGCAAGGTCCTGCACCTGGGTCAGGGCAATCCCCAGTATGAGTACAGACTGGAGGATGAACTGATTGAGAGAAGCCCTGTGGAGAAGAACTTGGGGATAACGCTTAATGCAAAATTGGACATGAGCCAGCAATGTACACTCACAGCCCAGAAAGCCAACTGTATCCTGGTCTGCATCAAAAGAAGCGTGGGTGGCCAGCAGGTCAACGGAGGTGATTTTCCCGGTCTATTCCGCTCTCATTATTCTCCACCAGGAGTAACATGACCAGCTTTGGGGTCCCCAGAACAAGAAGGACATGGAGCTGTTTGAGTTGGTCCAGAGGAGGGCCACAAAGATGATCAGAGGGCTGGAGCACCTCTGCTTGGAAGATAGGATGAGAGAGTTGGGATTGTTCAGCCTGCAGAAGAGAAGGCTCCAGGGAGACGTCTTTGTGGTCTTTCAAGGTATAAAAGGGTCTTATAAAAAAGATGGAGACTTTTTACCAAGGCCTGTAGTGACAGAACAAGGGGCAATTTTTTTAAACTAAAAAAAGGGTCAGTTTAGATTGGATATTAAGAAGAAAATTTTTTATGATGAGGATGGTGAGACACTGGAACAGGTCGGTCAGAGAAGTTGCGGATGCCCCATCACTGGTAGTGTTTAAAGTCAGACTGGACGGGGCTTGGAAATAGTCTGATCTAGTGAAATATATTCCTGTCCATGGCCGGGAGGTTAGACTAGGTGACCTTTAAGTTCCCCTCCAAATCAAACCATTCTATGTTTCTATGAAAGACATCTATTTTTATCAAATTTTAAGAAACGGAATTGGTAGGTAGCAACACTGTGGGTCTTTAGGTTACCAGGGCTTTTAAACTTACAGAATCAAATGAAAGAAGTTTTCACTTGTAGTTGTGTGGTAGTCTGTGAATTGACCTGATAATGTCGCTCTCACTTTTAATGGAGAAATGTCCACTTCACAAGCATCATATAGCAGACAGCTTTCATAAGCGTCAGCCTCATTAAAAATATCAAAGACTGAGTGGGCTTGAAAGTGATCCAAAAGTTAGTTCCTCCAAACCTTGATTTATACTTGTTGCTAGAGTAATCCCATGCTCCACCAACAAATCAATATCCTCAGTCCCTTATTCTATCTATCCGACAACTTTCATAATAATTTTATCTTCCTCTTTTGGAAAAATGAAATAATTTTGTTCTCCACGAAGCTTTACAAATTCATACTGTTAGGCACATACAAGAGGCAATAGCTGTATCATGAAAAAAAAAAATAAAGCCAAACGTACAAAATAAGCCCACTATCCACTCACAAAGCTGCATGCAAGCTTTCCTACAGCTTTATCTACAGTTATCTAACTATCTGTTTTCTAATTCTATATAAGACAGATTTAAAATAAAAATTTCTCTAAAACAGTCCTATCCAGCTTCACAAAGTTAATATTCCTCCTTCCTTGTTTTTAGATTGGAGTAGGAAATGATTTTATGTTCTCCCTCTTTCATATGAATTTTGAAGATTGAATACTGGGCCTGTGAATGTCACATGACCACATCTCTACTGTTTTACAATAGGTATACATCTGAACTTCTGTGAATTTTCCCATCCCCATGCAGCTGCTGTCCGAAATTTAATCTCCAAATGGCTGCTGCAGCTTCCTTCCTCTTCTTTGTCATCAGTGAGTAGCCCTGCTTTTGTTTTAAAGATGAAAAATGTAAGGCAATTTGTGTGGTATATTGAGATATTCAGTCATGGAAGACATTGCAAAGGCTGAAAAAGGTCTATTTCTGTCTGTTGGCATAAAATGCAGTATATTGACTCAAAATCAAATGTATCTACGTCTTCAGTAGCACAATATTCAGAAATATCAGACTTGGTACAGCTGAGAACTAGGCAGTTACAATTCCTGTTCTCTCTCTCCACCCTTTTCCCCCTTGTTAATCTCTTTTCCAATTCAGATTCCAATCCCAGGAAGAAAGCAGAAGTTACATACTTGCCAGTTACAAAGCCGTGAACGTCATGAGGAACTCTCTTTTTATTATTTCATCCTTTCTTGGTATGCAGCATGGTTGAATGTATGCCGAGAGACATTGCTTAATAAAAAGAAGTATTTTTCCTCCACAAAATAAAATTAGGAGAATAAAAATAATTATGTCTCCCAAGCAAGATGATTCTCTGGTTTGTTTTTGATTAAAGGTGCTGAGATCTTGACTGTAAATCTACTGCTCCAGTGATGGAGTACAACAAAATGATGCTGTTTGCATGTTGTAGCTTTCTATAGCACTCAACATCTGAATGTAATGGCTTAGCTCTACAAGACAAAGCTATGTATTCTAACAGACAACCTTAAAGTGTCTGAAGGCTAGAAGAAACAACAGTGGGCAAAAATAGGCTGAGACTGCAAACAGGGAAGAGACATAGAGATGTTATTTTCAGGAAATGAGAGGACTAAAGAAAACCAACATTGCTAATGGATTTAAATCAAACACAAGTTGCAGTTTACATCTGAGATTGTAGTCCGAATACTTTTTGAAATATCTAAATCTTATCTCCCATTTTGTGAAGATATTGAAGTGAACCTATCTGTCACTTGATGGTGTCATTTAAAAGCTGTGAATAATCCTTAAGAAAATTTCCTGCTTCTGTATCAAAGAAAGAAAGGGAATGATCAAATTTCCAGCTTTTGCCAGAATTGTCTTCTCCAATATGATTAGCAACGGTATTCTGACAGGAAAATAGAAAATTTTAACAGGTATAAAATAATGAAGAAAAAAGAATCCATCCGTTTAAAACACGAGGAAACTTTAAAACCCTGAGGTCAAAGCACAGATTAGTAGGGAAGAATAGTGATTGCATATAACAAAAGTGAAGCAAACAAACAGGAAACAGATTTTTGCTTTCATTTTAGTACTGAAATACAACATTTCATTTTCCATCTAACTTTCTGTACATTTATTTATTTAATAAATAGTGTCTTTCACAGAGAAGTAATAGAACACTCCATAGATGTATTAGTATGCAGACCATAACAAATCATATAAATCCGGGTCTCTAGGCTATATATCAGCATACCGTCATCAAGAAATGTGGTAGAGTGTATATAGAAAGGGGAAGAGAGGGCAAATTCTTTAGAGATTTATGGAGCAGGTAAACCTGGGAGATTTGAGGAACAGACCATGAAAAGCAAATCTAAAGAGGATAGAGTTTTGCAAATATATGTATGCAGGCACAAACTCTTCTGCAAATTGTCTGTCTGGCTTTACATCATGAAACACAGAGTCATTTTAGACAGGTGAGGATAACAAACACAAATATATTTTATGAATGCTGCTTGAATATTGAATTCCTGCTTGCATTGTTTGGTGTTTTATTTGATCTGAAAAGCTTGATTATAGTCTCAAGTACTGAACAAATGATGATGCACAGCTATTCTTATTTTATAAGAATCATATTTGTAGTAAGATCATTTTAAGCTTTCAGGTTTCCACACCTCATATTTAATATGATAATATTAACATATTCACTTAATATGTTAAGTGACCATATGTTCTGATTTGAGGGGCAAAAGTATAGAATCATTATATAAATATTCTGAAAATGTTTTATATTTAAGCTTAAGTAATTTGGATGAAATGTTACCTGAGATGAATGACTTGTGCCTTGATCCTAAAGCATTCTCTCCCAGTTGTGGATTTAGCACTGAGTGACTATTGCCTGACTTTAAAATAAGAACTGCAGAGCAGTTTTTTAAAGGACAAAATAAGATTGTAAAACCATTACTGGAATACTACTGAAATGTTGACTCCCTGCTTGGGTTGTTCAACATTTTAATTGATCTGAAAATATTGATTATACCCTCAAGTCCTTAACAAATGGCAGAACAGGTTACTGATATTTTCTTAAATTCAGCCATTGACAGTAGAATTATCAAAAGATTACTTTTTGCTAGCAAGGGCCCATGGCCTGTTGCTCTGAGATATGCTGGCTACACTGCAGCACACATGAAGCCACAACATCCTTCTCTCTATATTGGAGAGATAGGGATTTGATGGGTTAACTGTCAGTGGATGAGGAATTGGCTGGATGGTCACATCCAGAGAGTAGTGGTCAACAGCTTAATGTCCAGATGGAGATCAGTGACGAGTGGTGTCCCTCAGGGGACCGTATTGGGACCAGTACTGTTTATTATCTTCATCATAGACAGTGAGATCAAGTGAACCTTCAGCAAGTTTGCAGCTGACACCAAGCTAAGTGGTGCAGTTGACACACCTGAGGGACGGGATGCCATTCAGAGGCACCTGGACAAACTTGAGAACCTCATGAGGTTCAGCAAGGGCAAGTGGGTGGTTCTGCACCTAGGATGGGCAAGCTGCATTATCAGTACAGGCTGGGGTATGAAGGTATTGAGAGCAGCCCTGAGGAGAAGGACTTGGGCGTGTTGGTTGATGACAAGTTGGACATGAGCTAATAATGTGCCTATTCTGCCCCTCTACTCTGCTCTTGTGAGACCCCACCTGAAGTACTGTGTCCAGCTCTGGAGCCCTCAGCAAAAGAAAGACATAAACATGTTGGAGCAGGTCCAGAGCATGGTCACAAAAACAATCGGAGGGCTGGAACACCTCTCCTATGAAGAAAGGCTAAGAGAGTTGGGTTTATTCAGCCCAGAGAAGAGAAGGCTCAGACAAGACCTTAATGTGGCCTTTCAATACTTAAAGGGGCCTACAGAAAAGTTGGGGACAAGCTTTCTAGCAGGGCCTGTTCTGATAAGACAAGGGGTAACTGTTTTAAATTAAAAACCGGTAGATTTAGGCTGAATGTAAGGAAGAAAATTTTTTCAATGAGGGTGATGAAACGCTGGACCAGGTTGGCCGGAGAGGTGGTAGATGCCCCATCCCTGGAAACATTCAAGGTCAGGTTGGATGGGGCTGTGAGCAACCTCATCTAGTTGAAGATGTCCCTGCTCGTTGCAGGGAGGGTTGGACTAGATGACTCTAAAAGGTCCCTTCCAACTCAAACTGTTCTATGATTCTATGGGCTAGGTTTTAGAGTTTGGCATGAGACTCATACTGCCTGCTTGAGGTGGCCACCCCAAGTTTTTCTACTCTCTGTAAGGAGCTGCTCCCAGTAGACTGATTAGCGCTCTTTGATGGCCTATCAAGTCAATGGAAACATTTCAGTCCTTCAGATAATTAACTCCACATTTTTGCTGAGCACATGTTAGCCACAAGCCTATATCTACTATATCACCTTGTGTGATGTTTCTTTCCAACTTTATGTTTAAGGGTAATATGCTTTTTAGGGTTTACTGGGGTTACTTTCTCTACGTATATGCCTGGGCACAGGGATGAATTTCTTGAAAGATGTTATGTGGGTACATAAGCCTAGGCCAGGGAGACCTAGAAGAATGCTTTGTTCTGTCTGGAGCATGTTAGAACTACAACAGCATGTCAGGTCCTTCAAGGTTCCGAAGTCTGAGTCCTCCTCTGAGTAACATCATTGTCATGTTGAAACAGAACCTCTTAAAAGGTTGTATTCCACAGGTACTTCCACATACGGCATAATGTGAGAAAGCTCATCTATGTGTTTGGAAACCTAGGGGTAGGTGAGGTAGGAAACCTAACTCTTGAGGGTTTCAACTCACAGCCTGAGAAAAAGCACCATCTAACAGATCATGGAATCATAGAATGGTTAGAGTTGGAATGGACCTTCAAATCATCTAGTTCCAAACACCCTTCTATGGGCAGTGACACCTTCCACTAAACCAGGTTGCTCAAAGCCCCATCAAACCTGAACACTTGTATACTTCCAGGGATAGGGCATCCACAACTTTTCTGGGCAACATGTTCCAGTGTTTCACCACCCTCAGAGTGAAGAATTTCTTCCTAATATCTAATTTAAATCTACCCTCTTTCAGTTTAAAACTGTTACCCCTGATCCTTTCATTACGCTCCCCAATAAAAGAGTCTCTCCTCATCTTTCCTGGTGGCCCTCTCTAGGTACTGCAAAAAAGTCTCCTCAGAACCTTCTCTTTTCCAGGCTGAACAAGCCCAACTCTCTCAGTCTGGCTTCATAGCAGATGTGCTCCAGCCCTCTGATCATCTTTGTGTCCCTCCTCTGAACATGCTTCAACAGGTCCATGTCCTTTTTTTGTTGGAGGCCTCAGAGCTGGACGCAGTACTCCAGGTGGGTACTCCAGAGCGCAGTAGAGGGACAGAATCACCTCCCTCACCCTTCTGGCCATGCTTTTTTTCCTGCAGCCCAGGCTTTCTGGGCTGTGAGCACGCATTACCAGCTCATGTTGAGCTTCTCATCAACCAATATCCCCAAGTCTTTTTCCTCAGGGCTGTGCTCAAGCCATTAATCCCCAGCCTGTGTTTGTGCTTGGGATTGCTCTGATCCAGGTGCAGGACCTTGCACTTGGCCTGGGGTTTCATTGGATCTGCATGGGCCCACCTCTCAAGACCATCCTCGTCCCTCTGCATGGCAGCATGGCACCCTTTCCCTCCAGCATGTCAACCACACCACACAGCCTAGTGTCATCAGCAAACTTGCTGAGGGTGCACTGAATCCCACTGTCTGTGTCACTGACAAAGATGTTAAACAGCGCTGGTCCTTATAGCGAACCCTGAGGAACCCTGCTCATCACTGGTCTCCACTTGGACTTTGAGCCGCTGACCACAACTCTTTGAGTGCAACAATCCAGCCAGTTCGTTATCCACTGAGTGATCCAGCTGTCGAATCCATACCTCTCCAATTTAGAGACAGGGATGTGTGGGACAGTGTCAAATGCTTTGCACAAGTTGAGGTAGATGATGTCAGTTGTTCTTCCTTATCCACCAACACTGTAACCCTGTTGTAGAAGGCCACCAAGTTTGTCAGGTACGATTTTCCCTTGGTGAAGCCATGTTGACTGTCACTAATGACCTCCTTATTTTCCATGTGCTTTAGCATGGTTTCCATGCTCCATGATCTTGCCAGGCACAGAGGTGAGGCTGAGTGGCTTGTAGTTCCCCAGGTCTTCCATTTTTCCCTTTTTAAAAATGGGGGATTATGTTTCCCCTTGTCCAGTCAGCAGGACTCCACTGGACTGCCACAACTTCTCAAATATGTACAGATAGTGGCTTGGCAACTTCATCTGCCAGGTCCCTCAGGACCCGCAGATGAATTTTATCGGGTTGCATCGACTTGTGCACTTTCAGGTTCCTCAGATGGTCTCAAACCTGATCTTCTCCTACCATGGTCAGTTCCTCATTTTCCTGGTCCTTGCCTTTGCCTTCTGCAACTTGGGCGGTGTGGTTAGAGCCCTTGCTGGAGAAGACCAAGGCAAAAAAGTCATTGAATACGTCAGCCTTCTCCATGACCCAGATAACCAGGTATTCTGTTTCCTTCCAGAGAGGGCCCACGTTTTCCCTAGTCTCACTTTTATCACCGACATAACTATAGAAGCTTTTCTTGTTGCCCTTGATGTCCCTGGCCAGATTAAATTCTATCAGGGCTTTAGCTTTTCTAACCTGATCCCTGGCTGTTCAGACAACTTCTTGGTATTACTCTCAGGCCACCTGTCCTTTCTTCCACCCTCTGTAGGCTTCCTTTTTGAGTTTGAGTTTCTCCCAGAACTTCTTGTTCATCCATGCAGGTCTCCTGGCTTTTTTGCCTGACTTCCTCTTTGTGGGGGTGCATTGCTCCTCACCTTGGAGGAGGGCATCCTTGAATATTAACCAGCTTTTTTGGTCCCCTCTTTCCTCCAGCCCTTTTCCCCACAGTATTCTACCAAGAAGATCCCTGAAGAGGCCAGATAATATGAAGGAAGGGAATATTGTTTACAGCAGTTCTGCACTATAAAAACAAAACTAACAGAGTCAGAAAAAAGCATCTGAAACTTTAAAGGGAGGCAAGGGCTCCAGAATCCAGATTCTGCTCCAAGGAAATTTAGGTTTTTAGGTTTGTTGCTAAAGTTGTTGTGGTGTGTTTTTTTGTTTTGGGGTTTTTTTTTAATATTCTGTATGTCAAGCTGGAATAAAACAAAATAGAAAAAAAAAAAATCCCAACAACGACAACAACAACAAAAACCCTCACAGCCAAATCCAATGATTAAAGGTAGAGTGAAGAATATAACAAAAACTGTACACCTACATAGTTGGTAATGACTGAGATCACTGGTGATAGGGTAAAAGAGACATAGGAAAGTAGGTAGGACTGACCAAGAAATGGAGAGTTGTGAGCACATTAACACCATTAAAACTTTTTAATGCATAGTAACACAGCAACAGTTTCAGATGATAAAAGAGTAAGACCATGGAAACAAATCCAGGAACTAAAGTAAATTTCCTAAAAACACAGACTGCAGAAGCAGCAAGATGGAAAGAAATGTAAAACATATTTCAAAAAGGAATCTAAGAAAATAAGCCTCAATACTCTAACTCAATTGTCTATGTCTTAAGCATGTATACAATTTCTTTATTATAACACAGAAAAATACTGACACAGGACTAAATGCACTGTGAGAACAGAAGAGATATGTAGGTCACTTTTCTATTCTAGGGGAGAGAAGAAAGAAATATTTTCATAACTGCTTCAATTTTCCTAACTCTTCCCCAGACTTCTTTTCATACCTGTGATAGGATATGAAATCCTAAGAGACAGTATAAATAATTGTTTCAAATACAGGGAGAGAAGGAAAATATGGATGAGGATACAGTAAGTATTAATAGAATCTGGTTTTATAACCTAAAAATGTGGTCAAGTGACTCTAGGTTCATCTGCTAATATATGATTCATAGTTCCTTTTTTTGCTATTTAGAATTACAACACCAACATCTCCACAATTTCTGAGAAGCAGTTTATGCATTTACACTTTAATGTTTATGGGTCAATAAAAATGAAAGGGATTTTAATCAATATTACTTTCACTTTATTTGATTGAATTACTTCAGCAGCACCTTACAATTTTACAACTTAACAGGCCAAGCAATAAAATATGATACAGCAAGTGACACCAAAGCATACTTTCATTTGCAGTTGCAGGACTGAATGAGTTCCTTCTGAATTCTTTTTAAGTTTTTCCTATCAATAAAATAGAAAATGTCAAATGAATGACTAATCAAGGATATTTATAATATATGAAACATAATTTTAGTATTTTTAAAAATTATATTAGAAAATCTTTTATAATGGCTATCTTATATAAAGAAATCTGGACAATACCAGCCTACTTTAAGGTGCTGCACTGGTTTCTTACTCATTACTTCATTCATTTGTACATGTGAGGTTGTTTACTTTGTTCATTCTGCAACTTTGAGAACAGCAAATAATTCCCATAAGTCCAAGAGTCAAGCCATGAAATGTAAGCTGGCCAGTCAGATGATAACAGTTTAAATTTGTACAGTTTCTTGCATTGCCAACATAGTCAGTACACCATTCTATTACATGTCATACTCCCGTAGGCTTCAAAGGAGTTATAAGCAGAAAAGTGACCCTATAAAAATGCCCACATATTTGTGATTGTAGAAGGGCTTCCCACTCATTCCTGTTCTCTCTACTTCATAACTTATTATCAGCAAAATATTTTTTAAATTCCATTCAAGATTCTGTACTTTGGAAATGATGATGAGGGGGAAGGGATGGGTGTGAAGGACGAAATCCTTGAGTCTAAGGGGTCATTTTATGCTCGGGTGATGGTTAAAAGATTGGAGGGGAGTGGGCTCGTTACTACTGAGCCACTTAAGTTCATGTTTAGTATAAATTGACACTCTTCATGCAGAGCAATGAGCTATAAAATTACCAAAGCTACATCACAGTTAGCTTTTCCTACTGCTGGTCTGCTTGACATTTAAGAAAGTGAATTTCCTTTTGCCAGTTTTATTCAAACTCATAAGATTCATACAACACAAAAATTTATCACACAATCTAGTCCCTTCACTCTTCCAAGGTGAAATTGTTTCCTACTGTATATTTACCAATGCACTGTCCCAACAGACATATAGTTTAGTCTCATTTTAAATATCCTGAGGGAAGTTATTCCATGGCCTAATAGATCTCACTGTCAAGAAGCTTTTACATGAAATTCAGCTTGAGTTTTGCCTTTCTTAATCTCATCTCATTACTCAAGAGTTATGCACCCTAAACAAATGTAAATATTTCTTCTCTTACCCAGCAGTTAAACCCCTCCAGGAGTTGTGGGCTGTCATCATGTTTCTTTATTACTCACACAAACTATCGAGGTAGCCTCAAAGTCTGACATTTTATCATAGGAGAAGATATTAATAGTACTAGCCAAGGTTCCATTCCAACTGCAGATAGCAACTACTGTTATCCATACTGTTAATAAGTGCTCAGAGTTTATACATCTAGTTTTCATCTCTTACTGTACTTAAAATTCTACAAAATGCATTCCTTCAATTTTCCTTTCATATTTTATTATTGCTATATTTTTTCATTTTCTTTTTTTTACATTATACACTATGAAACACAAGCTAAAAAGCCAAATGGCACAGTCACGTCTTCAAAGATATTATAAAATAAAAAGCTAAGTGACATATGAAATAAGTTACAGACTGAAAGACTGTTTACTGCACAATTTATGTACTAAAGTCTTGTAATATAAAATGACAAATAACTCCCAGATGCACCTCTTAACACATTAAGGCCTTCTCAGTTTCATAAGTGAAGTGGAAATTAAACAATTTGGCAAGAAGAGCCCGATGGTAGGTTAGGAAAGAATTGCCATGTGCTTAGGAATGACTCTAGAACTGGTGACCATGGCCAGTGGTACTGATCTTGGCTTTTGTAGTGTGGACCAGATGTTAAGACACATACAGCAGAGTTAGGACTGGCTTTGGAGGCAAGGAGGAGATTACTGACTTTGAGGTGATAAAAATGCAGAAGAGTCTGGAAAGGCTGACAGGCTCAGGAAATGGAGTCTCACTTTTCTTACACATTGAAGGAATATTTACACTTGGGAGTATCAAAGAAGGGGTATTCCCAGTAATCGGATAGAAATTGCTGAGGTCTGGTATAAAGGTTTTAGGCTAAAATAAAAATTTGTGTAGGACAAACTCCAATCCAGAAAAAGAACAACCCCACTGAAGATGACAGAGCAATCTTTGAGAAAGTGAACCAGGCTCCATGAAGGCAACTGCCTTAAGTGTTAACTGGCAATACACATGGCAAATACACATTGCAAAGTAGAAGCAACTTCTTCAGTGAGACAATATAATATTTCTGTTCTGTCCTTAGTATATATTATGTTGTGGTCTCTCTCTGTGACTGACCTCCGGTTATAGCTTACCCATCAATGAAAAAAACACTTCTGAAATGAAAAAAAACATCCTTTGTGCTCAAAGCAGAGCATATTGTGGGACTGTCTAAAGCCTTCCCTGGTCCTGGCACCTTCACAGGCTGCTTCACTGTGATGCAATCTATCTCCAGTCTAAACTACAAAACCTAGTAACACATATTTGCAAATATTTTGATGAGTCATTTAATCTAAGAAATACAAAGCATCTATGCATGAAATCTAAAGTAAATTATTATTTATTGTGTAAGAACTGGATACTCAAGAGTTAGCAACATTGTTAACAAGGGGAACCTCTGAAAAAAACATGAATAATGACCCAACTAAATTAATGTGACATTTATAGTATGGATGAAGTGTGATTATTTACATGGATTTTGCCTTTTGTCCACCTGAAGAACACTGAAAATAAGAGATTTTTGCCATGGAACCACCAGTTAAAGGGGAAATTTCACTCCTTCAGTGGATAACCAGAATTACACAGTTAATGTATAGGACCCTTTGCAATCATCTATAATGCCACTCAATAATAGATCACTTCACAAACCAGTAAGTTAACTGATAGACTGTAGCAGTTTGTAACAGTCCTACCAAATGCTATTATTGACTAAGAACACTAGATAAAACCAAAATGTTTTCTTCACAATTCATATTAATACATAAGGGGAAAACCCTTCATTCCATTGGGGAAATGCTGCAGTAGAATTTAGTAGAATATATTTATTTTGGAGGTAGCTATACTTCTGACTACAAATACATGTGTAGTTGTATGTATGTTGGTATACAGTTAATGTAAATTCTGTATCTGTTTCTTAATCGTGTTGACAACTTTCCAGTTGATATCAAGCCCAATTCTTTTAATTCTAGCTCTTTCTGGCTCTCCAACTATTAACCATATTTCAATTTACCCATTATTTCACTAAACACTAAACCTTTTTTCAAAATACTTTCCAGTTTTCCCATAGCTCTACCTCTTACATTCTCCACTTGCATCTTTCACATTCTGAAGTCTAGCTTTTGCTCCGTACTTTTTACATAAACTGAACACACTAACCCTTCAAACCAAAAACAGCCATCCTCTGTCCTCTTTTCATCTATTGGGCTTTCCTTTCACGGAAGATTTCTGCCATTTCTATCTTCTTTCTATCATAAAGACAGATATTCTCTTGCAGCCATGTACCATATGCTGGCCCTAACTACTGACTCCTCGACTACTGACATAATTATAATTTCCTTTGTCCTTTTTCTCCAGTTATCATTTATACATGATCAGAGATAGTCATATTTACACTTTTGGTTTGCTGTCACAATACTTAGAACAAAGGACAAAGCAACCACTGTATTGTGACCACTCCTCCTTCTAAATTGTCAATGGACAATAAGGTTTTTCCAATTAACTTCTTTATAAAATAGGCAATTGAGGCTAGATGAGATGAATTACCTTTTAGAATCATCTCATTCCTCTTATGATTAATAAGCTTGGATAACTAACTGGCCAAACATCTATAACATGTAGACAGCTGAATTACGTGCAGTGAATTCCCTCTTAATGAATATAATGATGCATCTTTAAAAAAACTCTCAAATTCTAGTAGAATCATAGAATGGTTTGGTTTAGAAGGGACCTTTAAAGATCATCTATTTCACGCCCCCTATCATGGGGAGTTTCATTAAATCAGGTTTTATTAGTAGAATTTCCCTTGTGAAAATCAAATATTCCCTGACAGGATACTGCATTTAATATTTTTATAGACCTTTTCTACTGAGCCCAGAAGATTTCACCTTCTTGTTTCTAACCTATGCTTGGTGCTTAGAAGCTGGCAATGAAAACTAATTATTGTCCAAAAAATACTGAGTCACCCTATGTGTATGGAGTCTTAGGTAATAAGGCAGAAAGCAAAAATTTCCATCATGCAGTTCTAGGAAGCATTCTTACACTCTCCAAAAAGTTGCTGCAACTGAAATTATTGCCATGCATAATTATATCTGCAGTGCAAAATACCATGCTAGTTAGCCCACACTATATTTGCAGTTGTACAGATTTAAACTACAAATATAAATTTAGAAATTGAGAAAGGACATGTCTTTAAAAACCTAAATTTTTGTTTGATCAGCTGTACTATGTCAATATAGTGAAAGACATTTTGTACATAAACATTGAAAGCTTCAAAAATACATATGCAGAACTTCAGAGTAATATATACCCATAAGTTCAATTCAGAACCTAAATTTTTATGTATTGAGGTGAAGATTAATTTTGTATTAAGTTTTTCATTGGTGTATTACAGAATTCATTGTAGCCCGGATCATGGACTTAGACATGAAGTCACATTGCCAGGAACCACAATTAACTTCTCAGCACTCTCATCTGACTCTTACCATCCTACCAAGGCACAAAAACAACGTGATTTTGCTTCATTCTATGCCAGCCACTGATGTCACAGAGACATGTGAGATACTGTGCAATTTCTGTTCTCTCTATCAGTGAGAGTATAAATATGACTGTAATTTGTCAGACCAGATCAGGAGCCTGACTTTAACATACCTCTCAAGAGAATGCCTGAGGAAAGGTAAAAAACAGAACAAGCGTATGCATTACATTCCCCTGGTACTCCTGAGCCAAATGCAGCTTTTATCTATATGGCAACTGAGTGGATGCATTTTCCATGAATCTCTCCAGTCTCCCCTTAAATTCATTTAAGCTTTTGGCATCCCCAATTTTCTTTGGCAGCGAGCTCCACAGTTACATCACCCATTGCATGAGACAGTACCTTCTAGGATTTATGTATGTTGTTTGATGCCATATACTTCTTCTACACCATGAGACAGTGTGGGTCTCTTAATCTGAAGCCCATGCTGGTCTATAACTGGAATATGGATTCAGATTATTATTAAGGGAATATGGTCATGTTTGAATTTAAAACATATTTTAAGTTGTCAGTCATACCAAAATGGAAGAAAGATGCATCTTAAATCTCGCAAAAGTGAAATATTTCACAAAAATTAAATGACCAGATCATATTGAAACATCATATTTTCAATGCTTCATTTTTGAAAAGCACTTCCTTTTGCTTTGTTTCAGGGTAAAACTAAAGTGCAAAATTTGTATTCCCATGTGTCGTAAACTGTTCAATGTATAAGGCAGCTTAAGGGAAACTATCACACAAGACTTAATTATTAATTAATTATTCCATTATTCTAATGGAAGTACTGCTACATGAAGACAGGATTCTATTCAAATCAAGGAAATGGGCAAGGAAGGAAATATATTAGAATTTTGCCATTAATTTCAATATGAACAAAAGAGAATAATTAAACTACCCATCAGAAATATTATTGGTCTTGATCTCTAAAACTGTGTTTAGGAAGTAGAGGCAGCTGACCATTTGACTAAAAATGTCATTTTGGTGTATATTCCATGTTCTCTGGTGCTACTAGTGGCTAGAGGGCAGCACACAGAGTGTTTTAATTCCAGACCACCTCTCTTGTGAGCATAAACATGAAAATGAAGTTCTATAGTTATATGAATCTTTGACGTCTCAGTAAACTGCTTCACTATAATTTACCTAGTTAGTAGACCACAGTGCTTACTGTTTTCCTTCAAAGGCTTTACTGTTTACACCAGTTCTGTCCATTCCAAATAAGCAGTTTGGATCTAGTTATTTTACTGAAATAAGTAAATCTGCCTCTGAAAATAGCAGAACGTGACTAAGATATGCCTGTTCATGAGACCTGCCTTGTTACCTTGATCTGGTTGTGCAGTCCAGGGCAGACTCTTCAGTACTTGAAAAAATAAACTGGAATAGTGTAGAGACATAAGATATATAAGCATAATAATATGCATATATATACACACATCCTGCAAAGATAAGCTTAATAGTATAAATATATGAATATGCATTCTTATAAAGAATGTGTATATATAAAACAAACCAATATATAAATCAGCAGGTTTTTTTGGATGGTAAGACTGTCAAAATTATATGCAACATATTGTCCACGAACCAAATGTGATTAATAACATCAAACACAAAATAGATTTCATCAGTTCTTATGCTTGGAACAGATTTCTTTCTACTTTCATATGAAAAACTGAAACAGTGAAATCTTATCCCTAGTCGTGTATGTTTAGGCTGTATACTGAGTTGTACTGACTGAAAGTTCTTGTCCTTAACTCCTTCCATTGATTTCACACATTCCCACTATTCACTCCTGAATTACCGTGATAATGAGGAATGAAAAATTCTATTGTTTCAGGCTGAGTTAGTTGGTTATTTTGATTACTTCTTATGTGAAATGTGAATGTGTATACTAAAACACTATGATGTATTTCATATTAAAAATCTACAAATGTGTACATCGTAAACATGTAAAAAATAATTGAATAAAAAAAAGGTTCTCAGATTTAAAGCTACTTGGAGCATTTTTTGACTTCAAGATTTAAGAGACAGGGAGAATTTTTTTTCCAAATTGAGGTGTGATTTTTCTATTGCAAAACAGTGAATCAAGAAAATCTCTGCTGATTGTGCCACCAAGGTTATAATCAGTGTGAAATGAGAACAGCATTGCAGTCTAGCCAAAAGAGGGCTTTGGCACACAGTCAGAGAACAGGTTGTGTGAAGCTGGTGGTGTCTTTCTTTCCCTATCATTAAATAGGCCTTTAGCAAACAATACTGTCAGTCATAAACTTTTCCCCTAACTAGTTCACTTAAACATACTATGTTTTTGTTTTAGAAATGTAGGTGGAAAAGCATGAAGCAGTTATTAAAAGCAGTTCTTAATTAGAAAATGTTAGGGGATGCGATTTCAAAATAGCAGTTTTAAGCTCAGACATATGCTTCCACCACAGGTGACATCCCAGTGTTTCTAACACATGAAGAAAATTCACTATTTAGCATCTTAAAGCTTTAATTTTTCGTTTCCAATTAGAACTACAACATGAGGCCCAAAACTTGCAAAATGTTGCTTTTCTGTGCAACGCTAAGGGTGAGGGTTTTGCCTCTGTCTTTCTAAGATGCATAGGTGACACACAAATATATTTTGAATTAAATTATTTGCATGTTTCAGAAAAGCAGAAGTACCAGCCTTTCATATTTGGGATGTAGCCATTTGTGGTTCACCTTTGTCACTGTATAATGATACTGGTATTGTTTTAATTGATCTCCTTGGGTTTGTTTCCATTAGTTTCAGTCATCTTTTTCCCACTCCTGTTTTTCCAATATTTTTCTTATATATTTTTTATTAGTTGACTTTTTGTCCGCCCAAGAGCTTTATTTTTTTTCTATAATCTTTAGTTCTTCTTTCTCATAACTGTGCCATTTCTTATACTTTTTTTTTTTCCTGTATGTGTGTGTGTAATAGATCCCTCTTTTCAGTTTTTCTCTCTCATTTATGCTATCTTTTTGGCAGATTTCATCGCTTTCCCCTCCTATTCACCTGCTAATTCCTCCCACTTATAATTAATCATTTGCTCACGTTCCCATGCTTTTCACATTCTTAGTTGACCTACATGGAGAATTTCAGCCAGAAGAAAAGTCTTTTAGTATAGAGTCTGGCAGCAAATAAATCTGGTTGAAGAATCTGGTTGAAGAATCTGGGTCGGCGAGGCGGCGGCAGCAGCACCGGCAGCACCGGCGACGAGGACTGAGGTGAGCACGCGGGGAGGGTTGGATCGCGCGGTACGGAGGGGTTTCCGAGCTCAGGGACCCCCCACTCACAGCCCGAGCCCCAGCCGGAACCCGGAAGTCCGCGTCAGCCAATCAGGCACGGAGGGGGCGCGGCCGCGGGGATTTGAACGCGGTCAGATCAGACACTCGGTCAGTCGGCGAGGCGGCGGCAGCCGACTGATCTGGCAGGCGGCGCGTGACACACAGGAAAAAAAAAAAAAAAGTAGTCACTTGGCAGAAGAGATTTTTTTGAATCATGGTTGGAGCTCGGCCGAAGGCTATTAAAAAAACTGTGGGTACCCAAACTGAGGCCCTACACAAACATGCAGGCACCCAGGCAATTGGCTGCAGTGAGTGCTGGAACCTTGCAAGAGAGGGTGGCAGAGACACCATCTCTGTTACGTGTGAGCAGATCAGCGATCTGCTTAACATGGTGGCTGAACTAAGGGAAGAAGTCAATAGACTAAGATCCATAAGGGAATGCGAACAAGAACTAGATGTGTGGTATCAGGCACTGCAGACCCCTGTAGCAGAGGGAGGTGACCAAAGGAAGAAGGAGGAATGGATACAAGTGCCTGTTAGAAGAGGCAAGGGAAAACCCTCACAGCCCGCCTCTTCTCCCCATTTACCCCTGTACAACAAGTATGGGATACTGGAGGTTGAGAGTGAGGCAAATGAGAAGGTAGAAGAAGCACCATCTGGGGAGTCACCTAAAGCAAATCAGTCTCCCCCTCGCATCAGAACCTCTACACTACAAAAAAAGAGGAAGGTTATTGTTATTGGTGACTCGCTTCTGAAGGGAACAGAGGGTCCCATATGTCGGCCGGATTCTTCCCACAGGGAAGTCTGCTGCCTCCCTGGGGCCCGGGTCAGAGATGTTACCAGAAGGCTGCCAAGTCTGGTACAGCCCTCTGACTACTATCCGTTAGTAGTTATTCAGGTGGGTAGCGATGAAGTCAACACTGGAAATTCAAAAACAATCAAAAAGGACTTTAAGAGACTGGGGAAACTGGTTGAGGGATCAGGGGCACAGATAATTTTCTCGTCAGTACCCTTAGTCGCAGGTAGGAATACCGAGAGGAATAAAAAAATATGCATGATTAACAAGTGGCTCAGAAACTGGTGCCACCAACAAAATTTTGGGTTTTTTAATCTTGGGGAACTTTATACGGCACCAGGTCTCCTAGCAACAGATGGAATACATCTTTCTCAGAGGGGGAAAAAGATACTGGCATGTGAGTTGGCAGGGCTTGTTGAAAGGGCTTTAAACTAGGCTCGAAGGGGGAAGGGGTTAAACACAAGTCCAGCAGAAATAAGCCTAAGGAGAGCCTTCAGCCTGCCATCTCACTTGAAGTGGGAGATGCTGTAAATACTGTAACAAAGGCATGGTCTTGCAGAGAGGGACCGAGATCCCCTGAGACAATAGGGGACAGAAGTGTATTTTGCACAAAACATGTTGGGAGATCAGTGGAGTGCCCCTCTAAGAAGGAGACACAGCCAGCAGACCGACTAAAGTGTCTCTACACCAACGCACGCAGCATGGGAAACAAACAGGAAGAGTTGGAAGCCATCCTGCTACAGGAAAGCTACGACATAGTAGCAATTACGGAAACTTGGTGGGACGAGTCCTACGACTGGAGTGTGGCCATTGATGGCTACAAACTATTCAGAAGGGACAGGAGAGGAAGAAGGGGTGGAGGTGTTGCCCTCTATGTGAAGAAATGGCTAGAGTGTGAAGAGTTGTTGCTAAAGAATAGCCATGAGCAGGTAGAAAGCTTGTGGGTAGGAATTAGAGATCGGGACAACAAAGGGAACCTTGTGGTAGGAGTCTACTACAGGCCTCCTGACCAGGCAGAGCCTGTCGACGATGCCTTCTTACTCCAGCTGGAAGAGGCATCACGATCACAGGCTCTCATCCTGCTGGGTGACTTTAACCACCCTGACATCTGTTGGAAAAGCAACACGGCTGGCTGCAGGCACTCCAGGAAGCTTCTAGAGTGCCTAGACGACAACTTCTTGAGACAAGAAATCACCAGCCCTACTCGAGGAGATGCATTGTTGGACTTGTTGGTCACAAATGCAAGTGAGGCCATCAGGGATATCAAAGCTGAAGGCAGTCTGGGCTGCAGTGATCATGCTCTAGTGCGGTTCACTCTCTTAAGAAGTTTGAAGCCCAAGAGGAACACCATCAGGATGCTAAATTTTAAGAAAGCGAACTTCCAACTCTTCAAGGAGTTAGTAAACAGGACCCCATGGGAAACTGCCCTTAGGGACAAGGGAGCAGAACAAAGCTGGCAGATCTTTAAGGATGCTCTCCATAGAGCACAAAAGATCTCAATCCCAACATGTAGGAAATTGGGTAAGGAAGGCAAGCCGGGAGCCAGGACCTGCTGGTCAAACTAAGGGGTAAGATGGGGCTACACAGGAAATGGAAGAAGGGACAGGCAACCTGGGAAGAGTATAGGGATGTTGCCCGGCTGTGTAGGAATGAGGTCAGGGAGGCCAAGGCACAGCTAGAATTGGACTTGGCAAGGGACATAAATTAAAACAAGAAAGGCTTCTACAGGTACATTAACCAGAAAAGGAAGGTTAAAGAAAATGTACCCCCCCTAAAGAGCAGCAATGGGGAACTTGTATCAATGGAGGAAGAGAAGGCAGAAGTTCTCAATAATTATTTTGCCTCAGTCTTCACTGGCAACCCCTCTCCTCCTAGCTCTTGTATTGATGGCCCACAAGTTGAGGATCCAGGTGACAAAGTCCATCCCACTATAACTTAAGGCATGGTACGTGATCACCTAAGGAATCTAAAGATATACAAGTCCATGGGACCTGATGAAATCCATCCCAGAGTCCTGAAGGAACTGGCTGATGAAGTTGCAAAACCACTTTCCATGATATTCGAAAAGTCATGGCAGTCAGGTGAAGTCCCTGCAGACTGGAAGAAAGGAAACATCACACCCATTTTTAAAAAGGGAAGAAAGGAGGACCCTGGGAACTACCGACCTGTCAGCCTCACCTCTGTGCCTGGGAAGATCATGGAACAGATCCTTCTGGATGCCATGCTTGGGCACATGGAGGACAGGGGGATGATTCAGGACAGCCAACATGGCTTTACTAGGGGCAAGTCCTGCCTGACTAACCTAGTGGCCTTCTATGATGAAGTGACTAGGTCAGTAGACAAAGGGCGACCTATGGATGTAATCTATCTGGACTTCTGTAAGGCCTTTGACACAGTTCCTCACAACATTCTACTTGCCAAATTGGGGGGATACGGATTTGATGGGTGGGCGGTTTGGTGGATAAGGAATTGGCTGGATGGTCGCATCCAGAGGGTAGTACTCAATGGCTTTAAGTCCAGATGGAGAGCAGTGACTAGTGGTGTCCCTCAAGGGTCCGTCCTGGGACCAGTGCTGTTTAACATTTTTATCAAAGACATAGACAGAGGGATTGAGAGCACCATCAGCAAGTTTGCAGATGACACCAAGCTGTGTGGTGTTGTTGATACACCGGAGGGACGGGATGTCATTCAGAGGGACCTGGACAGGCTGGAGAGGTGGGCCCAGATGAACCTCATGAGGTTCAACAAAAGCAAGTGCAGGGTTCTGCACCTGGGAAGAAACAATCCTCAGTATAAATGCAGACTGGGGGATGAGGTATTAGAAAGCAGCCCTGAGGAAAGGGACTTGGGGGTGCTGATTGACGAGAAGCTGGACATGAGCAGGCAATGTGCTCTCGCAGCCCAAAAGGCCAATCACATCCTGGGCTGCATCAAAAGAAGTGTTGCCAGCAGATCCAGAGAGGTGATTCTGCCACTTTACTCTGCTCTGGTGAGACCTCACCTGGAGTACTGTGTGCAGGTCTGGAGCCCTCAATATAGAAAGGACATGGACCTGATGGAGCGGGTCCAGAGGAGGGCCACCAAAATGATCAGGGGGCTGGAGAACCTCTCCTATGAGGACAGACTGAGGGAGCTGGGGTTGTTTAGCTTGGAGAAAAGGAGGCTCCAGGGAGACCTCATAGCGGCCTTCCAGTACCTGAGGGGGGCCTACAGGAAGGCTGGGGAGGGTCTGTTTACAAAGGCCTGCAGTGACAGGACGAGGGGCAATGGCTTTAAGTTGGAGAAGGGGAGATTTAGATTGGATATTAGGAAAAAGTTCTTTACCATGAGGGTGGTGGAACACTGGAACATGTTGCCCAGGGAGGTGGTTGAGGCCCCTTCCCTTGAGATATTCAAGGTGAAGCTCGACGAGGCCCTGGGCAACCTGGTCTAGTTGGGGGTGTCCCTGCTGACTGCGGGGAGGTCGGACTAGATGACCTTTGGAGGTCCCTTCCGGCCTGGACCAATCTATGAATCTATGAATCTATGAACAATGATATTTGCCTAGCTGTGCCCTTTCTTATTTTTGTATCCCTGGGGAATCTGGGCAGGACAAGAAGGGTGCCATGGAGTTGCTGTTCCTCATGTTCCCTGTAATTCTGGATTGATGTTAAAACTGAATTCCTTGTTGGAGTACAATTGGTTAAATCCTTCTCGAAAACCATCTGTTTGGGAGACGCTCTGCTCTTATTTTATCCAGTGCTTAATGCAGTTCTGACAGCCATGCTCTCTTCTTCATCCAAAGTTTTGCACAGGGAAAGATCAACGAAACTCAACAAGAAGGGAATAAGTAAGAGGAGTCCTCAGGCCTAGCAGTGTGTGTTCTTTGTGAGATTCTTTTCTTCACCCTCATGAATATTGACTCTCTAATTATTCTTTTTGTTAAAGTGAAACATAGCAATGCTGTGTTACTTTTTCTTTTTCACATTAACACAGATTTCCTCAGAAGTTGTTTGTATTATAATTTGATACAAAGACATACAATCTACTATATCACTAGAGAAAAGAAAGAAATGTCTTGTTTTGGAAGTGTTTCTAAACAGAACAAAACACATACAAATCTTATGATCTATGTGTTGATGTCATAAGGACAAACATACAGACTGTGAGAGAACCTGTAATTAGTGGAAATTATGAAGCTATAAAATAAAATAAACAACAAAAAATGTTAAACCTAACAAACTCATGGATCCAAACATCTTCATTTCTGTAAGTCAATCTCTCATTCCTTCAGTCTTCCATAACCCTGAGTGAGTAGCATTCATTTTTCCTGCTACCATATTAATTTCTTATCCTTAAAGCTTGTAAGAATTTAAAATTAATCCAAGACATAGTTCTAAAGTCAGTTAAAAAAAAAAAAAAAAGTGGTGTGTTATGAAACATTTCAATTCCACTTATCCAAGCCTGTTCAGCTCCCTTTTCTAGCACACCTTAAATCTGTCACCATTTGCTGCTATCACCACAATATATCCTGTGCCTTCTAAAACATTATCACCACCTGTCAAGGCTGGCATGAAATAGCTTGCAAGGTTTTTATGTTGATTTTAAGGAATTAAAAGCATTGGCCATGTTATTTATTCAGAGCTTATCTGTAGCAAAATATACATTTTGCTGTATGTAAGCAGCTCCAGGATGCTTCCTGAGTAGTTTTGAGGACAGGCAGCTGGGATACTACAGTATCATCAGGATTAAAGCTGTCTATACTATCCATCACGGAGAACCTTAGTTAACTAAGCCTACTGTGGAGTAGGTTAAATTCAGTCAATTAAGACAGACTGAATCACTGCGATTATTAGCGATGGCATGTTTAATTCAATAAGAGTATATTTGCCATCTTTTCATTTCTTTGAAATACAAAATTTGTGATTTACCTGGAATTTTGTTTTGCCAGTGATGAATCTGATTGTGTGGCTTCTCTGTTGTTGAATATGGGGAGGAAAGATCAAAATTTTGCATTGCCAGCAGTAAACTTCTTCAGTGGGCACGTTACTATAATGTATTGTGATTTCACTGCAGTTGCATTGCATTGCAGTTTCTCAGTATTTGACCATTGCAGAGATAATGAGACAATAATTCATTATAGAGCCTGAGAAAGACACGATCACATTACAGAAAATTATCTTCACCACAGATGAACCACAGAGTTGTCATGTTGAGTAGGCCAATAGAAAAGAAAGTTTGGGCAAGTCCAGAACTGATTCATCTGTTTTCATCTGAATTGGTTATTCCTCCATGCCAATATCACAGTTTTGTTTCTTCTTACTTTACATCTCATGCTAAATTTGCTAGCATCATTTTCAAAGCCAGAACCAAGATAAGATAATAAAGGATTGCTACATTCTACTTTTTACAAGCTACCTCTGTAAGGAATCTTACAATGCTACTGTCTGATACATAGTTAGCAGTCCAAAAGGCACATGAAGTCACCAAAAACACTCAAGTTAAAAAATAGTCAAGACTATTTTTTTAAGTCAAGCAATGTAAAAAGGATTCACACCAAACATGGCTACTTAGTACTTTTTATTGTTTCCGATTAAATTTCGTCTTTAGCCACAGTTTTCTTCTGTTGCTCCTGCCTTCCACAAATCAGACAAACCCACTTCCTCTTTATGGTGTCAATAGTTTCACTCACCTTAGCAAACAGCTGCAGCATCGAAGGATACCAGAAGTTGCTCCCAGTTCTATCCCGCCACAATGCACCCATGTAATCAGGAACCATCAATTCCGTTGATTTTATTGGGTAATTTGTGGTGTTCATATAGTAAGACTTCATTTGTTTCCAACTAATTGAAGAAAGAGATGGCACCTCACAGCTGATTTTTACTGTGGTAGAGAGAAGTAACTCTATGTTCACAGGACAGGTAGGGGAATTACCTTCTGCCTCTGTTGACTCTCTTCAAACACGAGAGAAAGTGCAGTGCTAACAACAGCTGCCACTACTGCTGATGCATTTGCTGCCACAGTTGCTCTGACCCCTACTACTCCTTCACCTACATGTATTGCCTGAACTGAAAACTTGTTAAAATCAGTGAAGACTTTGTACATCAGCTACCAAAGGCTTTGAAGTATATACTATTTCTGCAGTAACAGCAGCAACATATCTATATTTTTCCCCTCTGATTTACAGTACTTACTTGACAGAATATTTTGAGTGATTTTCTATCTTGCTAAATATACCAATTTTTTGTCATCCTTATTCTGTTTCATTACAACTGTTTCTTTTTTATCCCAGCATTTCTTGTTTCAGGGAAATTAATGCCCTTCTTCATGCTTCCACCTCCAAACAAAATTATATAAGGGCTCATAATAGTGCTTATATTTTCCTCTACAGGCCAAAAAAAAAAAAAAAAAAAAGAGGAAAATGAACAGTCTTGCTAATTAATAATGATCTTATCACTACAGGAAAGACATTGAAGTGCTGGAGCGTGTCCAGAGGAGAGCTACCAAGCTGGTGAGGGGTCTGGAGAGCAAGTCCTATGAGGAGAGGCTGAGGGAACTGGGCATGTTTAGTTTGGAAAAGAGGAGGCTGAGGGGGGACCTCGTTGCCCTCTACAACTACCTGAAAGGAAACTGTAGAGAGGCGGGGGTTGGCCTCTTCTCCCAAGGGAATAATGACAGGACCAGAGGAAATGGTATGAAGCTGCGGCAGGGGAGGTTTAGATGGGATATTAGGAAGAATTACTTTACTGAAAGAGTGGTCAAGCACTGGAACGGCCTCCGCAGGGAGGTGGTGGAGTCGCCATCCCTGGAGGTATTTAAGAAACGTGTAGACATGGCTCTTCAGGGCATGCTCTAGTGCCCAGGATTGTTGGTTTGTGGTGGGGTGTTGTGTGTGAGATTATGGGTGTGGGGTTTAGTTGGTGGGTGCTTTTTTTTTTTTTTTTCTTTCTGGTGTGGGTTTTTTTGTTGTTGTTGTTGGGGTTTTTTTTTGTTTTGTTTTTGTGTGGGTTTGTGTGTGTGGTTTTTTTCTTTTTTTTTTTTTTTTTTTTTAATGTGGTTGGACTCGAGGATCTCAAAGGTCCCTTCCAACCACTAAGATTCTGTGATTCTGTGATTCTGCAGTGTTTTTCTGACTCAGCATTTTTCCTTTGTTTACCGAACATATGTCAGACTAATGCTAATCGTTCAGATGCATTTCTGACCAATATCTGTTATATCTGCTAGACTTCTTCTACTGTCTTACTGTATCTAAAATCTATCCACATGATTCAAAAAATGGTTATTTAAAACACTGGCAGGTCACCTGGTGACTACAGAAAAGTAGCTCACAGACTAGCTCATATCCTGCCCATAACTTAAGCATTTCTTATTATGAGTCCTGCATGATCCCACCAATGTTCTCCCATGTTGATCTGGTGCGACCATGGTTCTCGTTCAGTGTTCACTTTTGTTAATTCTCTGAAGGACTGCCCACAGGCTAAACTGATAAATTGGGTTATCACCAGCTGCCCTCAGTCCTGCCCTGAGATAAACACACCACATCTTTATAAAAGAGTGAAAAGATATTTTTGTGAAAGAACTCCCTTTTAAGTATTGCAAAACCTAGTTTTCTGTGTTGTCAAAGGGTGAGAAAGAAGCTGTTTTCCTAAATATCCTAAAAATAGAAATGTCACCTATCTCTCGTATTTCTTGTACATCCCAAAATTCTGAGTCTCCTTGCCTTCAATGAAGGGCATCGTAAAGGTTGCAGGAACCTTCACTTCAGATTTGTGGCTCTTTCACATAATTTCTCACATTGTAAGTTTATATTCATCATCTCTCAAAACCATATGAGGTTCTTCTCTGTTTTGAATGCCAGTGTCAGAGACATCAATCAAAAATGATAGCATCGATCATGCAGCTGTAAAGCAGTTGGATGGCATCTGCTATAATGCCTTACAATGCTACAGTGATGTACCAGAATTTTGATGAATAAGGATGCTGGTTTGCTCAATAGCAATTAATCATGACATCTCTTAACGCATCATGTTTTTAAAGGCATAATATAAAGCTAATAAATAGGTTAGCTTCTATTCTTCATTCAGCTGAAGTCAATGAAGATACTCTGAATGCAAAATGCCATGAGGGAGAAGATAAATCAGATTATTCCAATCTGTTTAACAACTTCAATGGATTTCGTTAGGTTATTTTATTTCTAACATACTGCTGTTAACCATACCAATATCACTATTAGCCCTCAGATTCCAGATTCCAGGTTCCACAATTCGTAATGGAAAAAAAGAGAACTTTTGTATTTTTTTTAATTAATTTTTTTTAGCTAAACTTGCTTCATTGGACAGAATTTGTCCTAGCAGATATAAGAGCAGTATCTATTTGTTTCTATGCTTAGAAAGATATACTCAAAGATTGAGGCCCCATCCTAGCATAAACTTACTAGCTCACTTACATCAGTGAAATAGGTTCTACATTTCACTAAGAGTATAATAAACTTATGAAATTTGTTGACACAAAATATAATTAAGGCCCAGGATGCTAGTGTTTCCCTATAAAATTAAGTACTTTAATGGATAAAAAATTGCTGCTCTATTTGCACACCTTGTTAAAAAAACTACCCATTACAGAAATCTGTGAAGGATATCAAACTTTCGTGCTTGCAACATTACAGATACGCCTATGATATCTGTATGGCATAGAATTGCCATGATATAGGCAAATGTGCTGTTCCCAATACAAAGATAATTTCCATATGCATTTGGCTGTATTATGCTAACTTTTTCCTTTTTATCTTTGAGCCAGTTTATTGTGCTGGTACCTAATAAGCTTGCTTTATACCTATGTCAGGCATCTTCTTTACTCATCTAACTGTATCTTAAATTACTTTTGCAGACTATTGGTCACATTTCTGATCATTATCAGAGACAGAATATTAGATTAAGTGAATTGTTGTTCTGAAGAAGAATTTCAATGTTTTTCAATGTATTTTATTATGAAATACAACTAATAGAAAATATTTTCAAATGTTCAGAAAGAACAGCAACTTCAATGGCAGTAATAATAATTAAAATAGCAAAAATTTCACATTGAAGGAAACCTACACAAGCAAAAATGGTAGATAGTGGCTAGCATTTTTTTTCAGGTTTTGCTGGCAACCTCAGAGCCCAGATGCTAAGCACTGGAAAATATTTATTCCAACAGCAGCATCTGGTACTTTGGCAGACTCCATAAGCAATTTTGTTTTACAGTTCTAAAACTGCTTCTGGGTCTATTACATGGTTAATCTGATGGGCTGACTTGTTCTCCTGGATTCCATATGCCAGGAGCTAGAGACGCAGTGAACTGTTTGCCCATTATACTTGCATTAAAAAGCCAGACTAAAAAATCTGTTGAAAATGGTGCACTTTACTACAGCTCACCAATTGAGCTTATGATGATGAGTGACTTGCCTTAAAATTGTGCCAAAGATCTGCTAGGAAACAGCAAAGAGTACCAAGTGCCAAGGTTGTCAGAGGCAAGACTAACAAGGTAATATTTCAACTGACGTCACTGGATATTTAGTAGATTCTGAGAGTGCTGGTTGGGTTTGGTTTGGTTTTTTCCCTTCTGTATACATGAAGGAAGCTTCAGATAGACAAGGAAATGTATCAAAGGGAACAGGAAAAAATAAGATACCTGTATTTCTTACTTTTTCAAATAATTCTAGGGGCTAAGGGTGGACATACGAATGAATTGTATATTGAGTCCTTTAAAGTCAGAAAATAAGCTGTAAAAGTTAAGCAACAGAAAGACATGTAAAAATATTGCTCAGGATTTTCCGTGTAATGAAACAGAATTCCACCTGCACACAGTGAATTTGTGAGTACTCAGCTTTCCAGTAAAAACAGCCCATTAGCTTGTCAGCTTTTGAAAAAGTGAGAAGCAAAGTAGTAAGATCATAAAAGCCACATATTACTGGATATCCACCTTCAGGAATAAAGTTTTTCAACAGTCTATCTACATCAAACTGGGATATCAGATAGGTATAAAATTTGTATCCCAAATAAACAGGACAGTGGAAATAAGCAGCGTGCTGTAGTAAGAACGAATGTTAGATGAGGTGGTGTGCTGTTTTTTCATTTGCATGTGTGTGTTTTCACAGGGAGAAATTATGTTTCTTTTACCCCATCACCAGTTTTCATAAATAAAATTTCTTGAAAAGAGCTCATACAGTGCAAATTACCTATGCATTCTTAGCAATAGAATGTGAGCATTTGTATTGCACAATCTTTGTGCAACTAAAACCTTCCAAGAGTCAATAAAAGTAGAAAGTGAAACCCTCAAATAGAAAGAACTATAATAGAAGGCATTACTATCTTATTCTGTGTCAAAATATTGTAATCCTTGAAGCACTTTGTGCCATTACAGAAAAACTAGATATTAGATTGTCAGTCAATAATTTCAGAAGTACACTTGAAATTGTCTGAATAGGTACATCTGGAACTGATGAAGGGAAAAAAAAAAAAAAAAGAGGTAAGTTTATACCTTGAAAAAGCCAGTTATTCTGTGGAACTAGTTAAGCTGTGGAACTAGTTCCATCACTATTGACACCAAAAAGAAATTAATGTATCTGTATTTAGCCACTAATAGATTAAATTCTATATTCCATGCAGTCTTAATTCAGCAGATCAGGACAAGAAACATTTTCTCTTAATCAGTTACAGCCAGAGGTTCTCATCTCACTAGTCTCAAAATGATTTTTCACCACAAATTAAGACTTTTATTCAACTGTGTCTTATAAGATTTCTGAAAAGAAACCGTAGTGCTTGCTGCCTGTTCCTCATAGATGTGAACAACTACTACAGGTCTACCTATTCCTAACTGAGCATAAGGCACTGCAGCATGACACTGAAATTGTTTTCAGCTATATTTGGACTATTAGACAACTTACCATCACACGTTCATTATACGGGGCATTTCCCACTGCAAAGCTTTACAATTATATTAACTTGAAGCATTTCAGCTAGTCATTTCAGATTATGAGCCAAGCCATAATAATCAGCCACAAAAGTGAAAGTAGATCATCATTCAGTTAGAATAAAAATTGCAAAAACTTAAAATTAATAAAATAAAAATAAAAATACCAAGGATTTTTTTTGTGACTAACAAGTTACGAAGAGTGTTTTCCTCCACCTTCAAGTCTCATGGTTGCCCTAACCCCATGTCTGAAAAAGTACAAGCTCTGCCAAAAGCTCTTCCTGTGATTGAACTCTGGGATCTTTTTCTGCTAGGGGTTCCCTAGTGTCAAATAATAGAGCTGAGTTTATGCTTCAGTTTTTTGCTCAGTGGAGGCACTAATTTGAGTCTTTCTACCACCTAAATTCCCATTTCCACAAACTTTATAGTATCATACTATTTGTGAGGATTTCTGTGGCAAATTTGGCTGAAATTAACAAACAAAACCAAGAGTAGAAGGTCTCATATGTGCAAGGTGACTTTATACACTTTTGTTCTTCACAGACGTGAGTTAAATTCAAAGGATGTGCAATTTGGCGGAATGTGTGGAGGAGAGAGGGAGTTATTTTCAGTGACATTTTGGATGCAATGACTGAACATCTCATGGTGAATGCCAAACACCTAAAGAGATCTGTGAAATAATCTGAAGTAAGCTAATGTCCTCTCAGCTCTCCAAAACTACCATAATCATGTTTATAACAGTGAATTAGAAATCAGAACATCTAATTAATAATACTAGTTTTGTACATTTATACATGCTGCTGCATATCCTATTGTGTATCCTTGGGTAGGTCACTGCTTCCCATGTACCACATTTCGTCCACCCTGTCTTTTGCTCAGACCACAGGATGGTTGCATAATGGCAATCTTCAGTATGTTTTTGATCAATATCTCACGCAGTAGGATAGAACTGAATTTGAATTAGAAATTTGATACATTTGGAATCATTTTCAAACTTGTAATTCAAAGAAAATACTCAAAATAGGTAAATAAGGCTTGGATAAATGCTTCAGCAGCTCCAGGAGCTTTCTAGAATTGGAGGAAAAGGGAAGCAAGGGCTACAGTGAAGGAAATTTTCACAACATGTCTCAGAGCATGTACCACAACAGATGTTGCTAATGGGGAAAAGCTGCAGGTAGAAAGGCACAACAAGCCTCTTGGCTGCCCCCATGCTAAAATCGGGTTGTACATTCTTTTTTTATAGTGTCTTCAAGTCCATGGTTTGCCAGACACAAAATGTTTGCATTCACAGAGCCCCATCATACATATCACTTTCAACTCAAGACTATTTATGAAATAAGATCATAAACTTAATTTTACCCAGATGAAATGTATGAGGTATGTATCACCCTTCACTGATCCAGGGCTGCACATTTATGAGGCAAGAGTGACATTACACAGGAACTCTACCATATTCTAAAGGGTTTTACAAAAATAAAAAGTTCAAAAGTCATGTAAATTATACATTTCATGACACCTCTGTCTTAATCCTATTAAAGCCTTTCATTATTATACTGCTGTAATTCTGGAGAAGATGAGATTTTCCCCTTTTGTCTTTATTTTATGCCAAGAGGATTTTGAACAGTGAGCACAGTAGCACGCGTAGCTCCTTGGAATTGCTCCTTTTGGAGTTTACTATTCAAGTGATTGAGCTTATACATTGCCTTTGAAGACTACAGAGCTATGTTAAATCCTGGTTGGTGTGTGGATTCCATTTTTTCCCACCTGTCTGATTTATAATGTATAAAAACATCAATATGTTGAATTGTTTCCCTCATGAGAAACTGCAGTGATACAAGAAAATATAACTCATGAAAGCTCTGGTGTGCTAAACAAAGATTGAAAATTGAAACAATTGAATAAAATGTTAAATCACCAGTGCAAAAGAAATTCAGCACCATGCAGAGAGCCAGTGTTGGATCCATACATCAGCTGACTCCAACACAAGCATCTTTTGGAGGTCTTGTGTAGGATGGCTGCTTTACCAAAATTTACACTGGAGGAAAGGCACCCCATACACATCAGACTCCATTGAGTCTGTCCTTCCTCAATCCTAGCTGCTAGACATCTGTAAATTGGACATGTGATCTAATCTAGTTTTGGCTTTTTTTTTTAATCAGTGGAGTAAGATGGATAGCCACAGAGCACAGAACAACAAACATTTTAAAAACTGTGGTGACAACCTTCTGAGAATTTGAATTTTATTTCTTGATTAAGTATAAAGAGAGTAAGGAAGAGAAGTATATACCTAATTTCTCCCTAAGTGGTTAGGGGAGTTGTATCACACTTTTAGTTCTGACAGATCTTGCTTGCCCCTTGAACAAATGTAAATTTTACAGTATACTTTAAAAATTAGCAAAGGGTTCAAAGGAAATGAACTACTTAATAATAGTTATATGTTAAAATAGATATTTATGCATGTGGTTTTATGTGTGTGCTTGTATTAACAAAATAATACTTGCAGTTTTTACTTATTGATTTATCTTCTAAATGATGCAGGGTTTGTCCCGTATTGGTAGCATGACTGTCATATGATCAATCAATAAACAAAACTCCAGAGCTTTTAGGGTTTTTTTGTGTAATTTATATTACTCACCCTTAATTAATGATAATGTACAAACTCATCCTCAGTCTTAACCTGCAGAAAGTCATCTAACCTTGCCACAAGTGCAAAAAATATCTGGAGAATACTAATACTACCACAATGAGACATGCAGGGGAAGAAGTGTAGTACAAAACATAAAGTCTCCTCTCCTG
The DNA here is from genome assembly GCF_964106895.1 of Numenius arquata. Classification (NCBI taxonomy): domain Eukaryota; kingdom Metazoa; phylum Chordata; class Aves; order Charadriiformes; family Scolopacidae; genus Numenius; species Numenius arquata. Next base: position 61,270,258 of record NC_133616.1, on the reverse strand, counting down.
TCCTACAGAGATTTCCAATACAAAAATTGTATGGAGCTGTTTTATCTTCTTTGTATGTTGAAGATCATTCCTCAAAAAACCCTAAGCAACAACTGAAGGCAAGGGATCTCATGTTACTCTGGAGTTACTCAGGCAGTGGTTGAATTTCTGTGGAGTCAGAGAACTTACAGAAGTCACATAGTCCCTAGAAATCTTCTGACAGCATGACCAGGAACTGATATAAACTATATTCTAAATGAATCAAAGCAGTGGAGAGTATTCTAAAAACACAGTTTTACATGTCAGAAAAAAATCATATTTGAATGGTATTTTGATGAAAACTAGGGCATCTTTGGGTTTGACCTCACTTATCTAAATTTTAGTCACAGTGGGAAAGGTTTAATGACAATAACAGCAAATTAAGAACTTACAAAAAATGAAATAAATTTTAAATTTTTTTTTGTCCCCTCAAAGCCAGAGAATAATATCTAGTTTTGTGGTGGAAGGAGAGACTCACTATTTGGTGTGGCAGAAAAGAATATAATCATTTTGTTATGCAGCTATTTACATAAACTCTGTACATCATGGACCACAGATGTTTGCATAGCAACTAGTTTTGTGGATTTTGATCATGGTATCACACTTTACCACAAGGCAAAAATAAGAGTAATTAAGGTGATGCTGGTATAAGATGCTCTCAAGCAATGCATGCCATAGTCAAAGGAAAACCTTGTCTTTGTACTGCAGCTGATGTTATCTTTCGAAGTTTCTCATAACAAATATTGAGTTTTAGTTAAAATAATTTGGTGGTATAACAGTGTGAAAAAAAAATATATTTCTCCTGCAAGGGAGATATCTTAATAAATGGCAATGCATTGGTAGTATTACTTTTCATCTGTGCATGGCAACCACATGGCTATTCTCTGTTGGAAACAAGTCACTGGAAATGAAAACTCATGCTGTTCAGTCCCAAATTAATCAGCAAAATTGAGCGTAATTGGAGAATAGAACAGCCTACCAAGGGAGGTAATCAGAGAAGTCACCATGGCTGAAGACACTCAGGATATTAGTGGTAATAATGCTGTTGAGTGATGCTGTAAAACATAAGGAGACACATTGGCTGACTCATGCACAGTGGTAATGCTACTGCCATTGACAGCTGAAATATTTCTCTACTTTGGATTTTTTAAGATCAATTTGAAATTATTTAATATACATTTCTACTTTGAATAAAATAAGTGAATTTTAGTCCTGATACAACATCTGAGGTTATATGCAATGAGAAGGAAGGGAAGTCTTACTTCCAGTTTTCCTTTCAAACTTTTTACAGTTATGACCTGTTTGATCCATATCCAAATATCAAAATTTTTTTTCAGAGGATCCAAATACCCGATAGTAAAATAGTCTCCCTCATTTAGGTTAAAATGAATATAGAAAACTAGTTCTGATGTAAAAATCTGTGTTTAAAATAATTGGAGGTAATATGTCTCCTACACCTAGGCTGTACTTCCCAGTCTTTTTACACCCTCTGACATCACATGAGTGATCCTGAGATCCAGTGTTGGAGTCATGAGAGACATCCTCTCCTAAAAGCTGGAGCTTGTGAAGATGTTTCTGGAGAAATGTTTCCTTGAAGCTTCTCACTGTGTCTAAATGTAATAAGAAAAAACATGTAAAGTTGTTGACAGACAAAGGTGCTATTTCTCCTCCGGGTCCACAAACCATTCAATATTTTCCTTACATCTTACATGAAAAATATTTCCTTACATTCCTTACATTCCTTCCATTTCCTTACATTCCTTACATAAAAAGCATAAGTTTGGAGGAAATGTGTCTTTTAATTCCTAGATGAATAAACCATATTACTGTTATTTCACATCATTCTCCACTCAGCTCTTTGTTCCACCAATGACTTCAGCACCACGTGTGTTCCCATATCTTTGTTGGCTATCCATAAGACTGTCATCTGTAGGGAATGGGTCCTTCTGTCACAACTCAGAATCACTATGGATAAGTAAACAGACGAGTGAAATCCAAAGAAAATGCATGGCACCATACATTAATATTCCATGAATGATGACATTTACAGCAACAATCACATTTCAAGCTCCACCTTTCATTTATCTATTCATATGAATATACAAGTACATGCACATAAATATTCACATATAACTATATTCTGACTCTTTACCTCTAATTCTTCAAATGATCCACAAGAACATAAATAAAGATGTTAAAAGATATTTCACTTTTGAAAACAGTTGCTGTGTTGCTGTGTTTTTATAGGATCAGTTTGAATGAAATTTCATTTTCAATTCTTTTCAAGTTTTTTTATTTACATTCTTTAACTATATCATAGTTTAAGCATAGCTTTGATGATTTACACTTCTAAAATGACACACAGAGAGGAGGGAAGATATCCGCAAGTTTCAGCTTAACATGTAAGTATATTAGAAATATTGTGATGGACATTTATTTTTCATAACAGAATTCTAAGGTCAACTGAAGGAAAAGCAGAAAGAAATAGTAACTAGGTTTAACAGAAATTTTTACAGATAAATACTACATGCTTGCCTGAAGACTATCAGACTGAAGACTTTTTTTTTTTTTTTTTCTAAGACTGTCATTAAGAAATAAATTTTTGCTTTGAATTGATAATGGAATGAATACAACTTATTCACCTCTGTCAATGACTATCTCTTGGGTCACCACATCTTGTGGTTTGTCTTAAAGAGAATTCCATACCTGTATTTCCTTAGTATTTAATTCCCAGATGAACAGTCCCAGTTGAAAGATCTTGTGCACTGGTTCACAGAGAGAGAAAGCTGGAGCTGCTAAACAAACTATCGTACTCACCAGTAAGTCTCCATAAGGCTGGACCATATTATTTTCAAATTATAAATGACGAATAGCCAGGCTTGGAGAAATGAGCAGAAAGTGACTGTTGGAAAGTACTGTTTCCTAATCCTTTCTCTGATGATGATTTACTAGGAAGCTCTCAGTTCCTCAGCCTGCATGAGATAATCATGAGATTATCATGAGATAATCATGAGCAATCAATGCTCAGACAGCATTAGATAATCAGCTGTACTTTTCCCAAAGAGTATGTGGAGATTTAGCAGTACGAATCCCATTGGCTTTAATGGGATTTGGAGAGCTAAATCATAATGTGCTGCTTCAAATACATATTCCTTACACACTCCTAAGTCAAACCAATATTTTTAATGTGGATATAGATGGTAAATAGCATTTTTCGCAAGAATGGTTAGTTCTTGGTTCAATAAACATATTGTTCATCTTTAGAGAATTTAGGACAACTTGTAGGACTGAGTTTTCAGCTGCAGTAGGGAAGCAGTATAACGAAAGAACAAGCAAAGGCTTAACTGTGTAATGAACGTTGTCTTGGGGGCACTTCACACAGTGAGGTTTTGTGACACATCAGCTGCAGAAAATTGAGTGACATTCCTATGGCCTAATGTTATCCATCTCAAAGCTGAGTTTCTAGAAGAGGTCAGCAACAAAAAACACTTCATAATCTGATAGCAGGAGAACAAAGTGGATACATTTCACAGTTTTTAGCAGGATAATGCATTTTCTTGATGCACATGTACATCTATCCAAAATGGAGCCTAGAAGATTGTAACACACACCATCAACCTATTTCATAATGACTAACCTGAAATGAGGCTCCCTTTTCTTGTACACACAACATAAGAAGATGAAGGATACCCTTTGAGTTTTCTATCATCTATGTAGTTGCCCACAACTTGATACCTATGTATGTCTGTGACTTAAGCTTGCAAAACAGTTCTGATATCAGGGCTAGGAATAAGTTTATTCTTTGCTGAGAAAATGCATAGAGACAAGGGAGTACATGATAGCTCCTGCTTATCAGAAGAAAAAGATGTAGTGAACATCTCACTTTTCAGAAGGAAGTAAATATTCATGCATCCACACAGGTACCTGCATTTATTAGGTTTGCTTTCCTTCTTTTTGAAGACACTGCTTTTTTGTGGAAGTTAAAAAAGCAAATTCTCTCAGAAAAGATCTCACTGAAATTAGTAGAATTACTTAAAATGTTCCTGCTCTTGATTGTCTGTTAAAATCTGAGCACACCCAAAATTAGGCACCTACAGTTGATATTTAAAATCATATAAACACACTGATTTTTCCTGTTGCTGTGAATTTAGTGAAAAAAAAAAAAAAAGTCACTCTGGTACCCAACTATGGAACTTAGCTTTAGAAATTTTAATTTGACAGATATGGTCTTGTGGTTCCCTCTTAATGCTTCATAAAGCAACCAGAAATGCAATATCAGAGCACAGAACACAAGCAACGATACTTTCAGAGCACCAGGAAAGAAATAGCATCCCTCAGTCCTTTCAGCATGCACAATCTGTCCCTCACCCTTCAGCATACCTGAATACCAATAAATCCTCCCCACCCTTGTGTAAGAACTTGTTCTGGAGCGGTCACCAAACAGGTTTCCTTGATGAAAGGGCACTTCTGAACCTACTGTTGCTGAAAATTGTAGTTGAGACAAGAGTAGATCTACTGTGACCAATTCATACGTACTATTCAAAGATCAAATAGACTAGGCTGTACTTTAGTCCAAACATAGGGAGATATTTTTAGAAAAAATCTTTCACATCTTTGCCAAAGTACATTGGGAGACTTTAATTTAATTCTATCTACGGTATCTTTGTTGATAGTTGTACCACAGAGACTCAGTAATAAACTTCAAAAATATCTTGCCTTTTGCTGTTTTGTGTTGAGTTACAGAGTCTTTATGGTGGGGGAAATTCTTCTGTTGGTTTGAGCAGGAGAGCCACAATCTATCCATTCACTGTTAATCTTGCGAATTATTATTACAAAAATAGTCTAACTGCATGGAGAAGCAATCAGATCAATCAGATACTGATGTACTAAAAATTAAGCCACAGTTATTTGCACAAATAGTTTTTGATATGGAAAATAATAGAAAAAACCCACTGGTTTTCAAAATCAGCTCCTTTGTAACCTTTATTTTAAGGTCAAACAAAAGCATATGAAGTCTCTACAAAAGTTTGAAATCATGACACATGCTTTAGTACCCCAGTGCCAGTGAGCATGAATTCTTGCTCTGAGCACATTTGACTGATTTAGAGTGTCATTTTTCTTCCACAAAAGGAAGAACATTGCTTAGCCCACCAGAAGACAAAGACGTTTCTTAGTGTGATTGCGAATGAAATTTTTGAGCAGGTTGAATGTGAAGAGACTAGTGTATATCAAAAGACTCCCACAGGCTTGAAACTGTAAGACCTTAATGTCCTTGGCCTGCTTATGACTTACAGGAGGCATAAATATGGCTTGGGGATTGGGTACAGAGGCATAGCATTTGCAAATCTTAAATTGTCAATTAGACAGCATCATTGAATCAGTAGCAGAAACTCCAAGGGCGTATTTGTCTGCTAAAGAAAGGATTAAAATAGGCAGTCTCTACTGATTATCCCCTAAGATATACTGTATATCTGTGATTCATGACACTTGAGTAACCACATCTAAAACTTTGATTGTATCAAGTCCAGGCTTTACTTTGTGCTTAAGTGACTGAGACAAATATTGCCCAGAAAGCACCTTGTTAATAACTAACATTCGAAATGACATTTACTTTCTTTTCTTTGATGGCATTGAGCTGTATATCACTAACTATATTGAGAAGAGGAAGCTTCCACAATCTGCCTATCAGTCATTCCCGGCCTTCTTTAAGGTATCCTTCCCTGTCTCTGTGTACCACACAGATTTTGCATGCATGTAGAACTTTTATCACAGAAAGAGGTTTAAAAATCCTCCTGAAGTCAATAAATACTTCTCAACTCACATATATCTTGTAGTCTATAATGTAAGTCAGTGGGATTTTTCCCTAGCACTGTCAAGTGAAAGATTTTTGCAAAGAAAAATAACAAAGATTTCCAGTTGAAGTAACATTTTTGGTATGAGAGAGTAGCCTACCCCTATTGCTGCATTTTGCGTCTATCTTTTTTTAGTTTGAAGAGTAACAATGATGATCAGCAAATCTATTTGCCAAAATTAACTAAAGAATAGTTTTCTGTGATAAGGAATTGCTGTGTTAAGAAATAACACTTCTCTAATTTGAGTTAAAGATGGCATATGATAGTCCTTTAAAATCTTTGTAATTAATCTAGTATTGTTTTTTACTTGATTTTCTCTTTTTGTTTACAGTGTTGAATTACTTTTGTCCAGAAGAGACAGTTATGCATGAACAACCGTTCTATGATGAATTATATACCTTAAAGTAAAGCATCTTTCTTGAATAGCAGCAATACAATACAATGATTTATAGTCCTTCTCAGGGAAATAAAGGTGTAAAGATTAATGAAGGGGCTTTGAGTTCAACAAAACTTAAAACATATGTGGATGGTTCCTCATATAAATTCAACCTCAGAAAGTTACGGGAGGTTTTCTACAAGAACAAAAGCAAACGTCAGCTAGCCTACAGTGATACAGTTTTTTAAATTTGCCTTGTATCCAATTTCCACTTTATTCTTGCTAAGATTGGCAATGGCAATATTAAAACAAAACAAAAAAATACTCAAAACAACACAACAATGAAAAAAAAAAAAACAATAAAAACCAAACTAAACCAAACCAAAATGAAATATACAAAACTCAAAACAACCAAAAAAAAAAAACCAACAAACCACAAAAGATGGTAGAAATAAATTTTAAGGCAATACTTTCTTTTAACTAGCTTTAATATTGTCAATTTAAAAATGCATTAGGAATAACACACAGCTTCTCTGGTGGACAAACATCTGGACACATTAAGTACTCCCAGTGAGTCCATCTAATCTAAATCAAAGACTGCATGATAAGGGCAGAAAAAACCCCAATGTATGGGCTTCAGTAAACACCTCTCTAAAGCATCTGTCAAAATGACAAGTGTATGGGAGCACCCAGCCAAACCGGTTTCAGAGCACAATAGGTGAGATGCAGGGAGTTGTCATCCAATTCAGCTTCGTCTCCACCTTGCCTTGTCTATACGCTGATAACTTGGGGGGAGCTGCAAAAATGGCTCAGCCTGGCGTTGTCTCAAGATTGCATCACAATAAGAATCGAAACCGAATGGAGCCTTAACAAACTCCCTTAACAAACAAAATGCCCTGTGTCCCATCCCACCACTATTTCCATGACTTTGAGTGCTAGACATCACAAAATTGGCAACAGAGACTTAGGAGCCATCACACCAGCAGGGTAAATATCCCAGATAGTGTAATCCACTCAGGCATAACCCTGCACCCCCACCAAATCAGGAAATATAAACTGTAAGGTTTGGGGAGAAAAGGGGGAATCTTCCAATGATACAGCTGGCCTGTAGGAGGTTCGTTCCCCCCTTGTCCAGGGGTATCTTCCCAGGGATTGAGCGACCTTACTTGAGAGAGAGGGTAAGTGATTAAGAAACATACGTATGGTATATGGCATGCTATTAAAATCGTGATTGGTGCACTCTTTTAAGGTATTAATATCTAGCGCACTTGTGGTTTGTGTTGCTACTTTTCTGGATCACTTGTAGGTTGCAATAGTGTATTCCGTGAATTGCTTTTAAATCGCAATACTGTAATCGCCATTGTACCCATAGAACCTGCAATAGTGGCGTACTGGACCTGTGAGTGAAGTCAAAATAAATTGTTAATTTGAACCTCTCAGTGAAGTCCTTTTTCCTGTTCCTCACAACAAGCACACAGATCTAGATAGACTAGCACATGACAAGGAATATGAATGGAAGAACAAGCAAAAGTTGGGGGTGACAAAAAAAAGTCCTGGAAATACCTGAGAGTGGAGAAGAGGAAGGTATCTTAAAGCTAAGATACTCACCAAATGCTCTGAATAGAAGTTATACCAAGTTTCATGTGTAATCATGGACTAGGACTCAAAGTCACTCTGCTTTCAAACACCATATCATATTTACACAATCCTCAATCTACCATTCTGGATTTTTACTTCTGAGGAGCTTTACTGGATTTCATTTTTGAGGAGCCTTATCTTCTCTTTGCCTATGACTCTGTGACTGCACTGTAGGGAACACTAAGGGACTGCACGTAAGGGAACACTAGCTAAATTTAAACAAGTTAGCTCAGGTTAGTAATTGCCTAATCTGAGTGTAGCTACTGCTCCATGGACATCCACACAGTTCTGCGAGGAATCTCTTTGGGAAGGTATGATTCCAGGCTGTGATCTGATGGCTTCTCCTGAGTACGTAAAAAAAATCTTAAAAAGGAAATACCCTCCGTCTCTTGTGCAAAACACTGCTACAGGCCACCAAGATGTTGAGAAAGAGCTTAATCTGTAGCTCAGATGCAATCTTCTGCTTTCACATTCATTCTTGTTTAATCAATTCTGTGTATAAAAATTTTACTATTTGTGTCCTTTTTGTACAGTGACTATCAAAATAGGTAAGGTATGTAGGTTTCTTTCACAAATAAATAATGCCAAAGAAGATATTGAAAGAGTGGGAGGGGAGAAAAAGAAAATAGAAAAAAAAAAAACAAAACAGTACACCAACAGACCAACAAATAGTCAAAAACTTGGAACTTAGCTATCAAAGCCATTAGAAATGCCATATCTTTTCAGGTATAAAAGAGACGTTAATTTTTTTCTTTTTTTCTTGATGTATAATAAATTTTAAAAATCAGAGAATAAAAAAATGGTTTGGATTCAAAGGGACCTTTAAATGGCAAGGACATTTTCACCAGATAAAACTGCTCAAAGCCTCATCTAACTTGACTTTGGATGCTGCCAATGATGGGGCATCTACAACTTCTTTGGGTGACCTGCTCCAGTGTCTCACCACCCTCACCATAAAACCTCATTCAGATTAAAACCATTCCCCCTTGTATTGTTTCTACAGACCTTGGTAAAAAGTCTCTCCCCATCTTTCTTACAAGCCCTCTTTATATACTGAAAGGCTGCAATAAGTCTCCCCAGAGCTTTCTCTTCTGCAGGCTAACTTCAGCTCTCTCAGCCTGTCTTCATAGAATCAGAGACCCCTCAGATCATTTTAATGGCCCTCCTCTGGACCAATTCAAACAGCTCCATGTTGTTCTTGTGCTGGGGACACCAGAGGTTGATGCAGTACTCCAGGTGGGGTGTCTTGAGAGCAGAGTAGAGGGGGAGAATCACCTTCCTTGGCCTGATGGCTGCTCTTCTTTCTTGGTGATAAGTGCACATTGCCAACTGATACCCACTTTTTGATCTCCCAGTATACCAAGTATCTGCAGGGCTACTCTCAATCTATTTATTCCCCAGTCTGTATTGATATTGAGGATTGCCTTGACCCAGGTGCAGGACCTTGCACTTGGCCTTGTTGAATTTCATTATGTTAATGCTGATTCAGAGGCAGAAAGTAAGTAAAAATGCTTTCTCTTAGAATTTGTAGTGTTTAGGCAAGCACAGTGTCCATGGACAGTAAATTCAAACTTGTTACCAATGAGATCTGAACAGGTATCATCAGAGGGCAAATAATTCCAAAAGTGAACAGATTTCAAAATGGGCAAAAGAATGATGCTCCTTGAAATAATGAAATAGTACACCAGCTATCAGCAAGAAATATGTGTGTGTTTGTGCCTATCTACGTGTACATAAGTACATAAATCAACATAAAACTCACATGTATGAATACACTTTATGTGTGCAACTCTGCAGATATATGTAGTCATATGTCTTCTTACATTTAGTGGAATGTCCTATTTTCATTAACAGGCTCTAATACCAGGCCTGTACTCATCCCTGGAGAGAGCCTTAGACAGGTCTAAGGAAGTGTCAAATCAGGAGCATTAAGCACAACAAAAACTGTGCCCCACTGCTATATGTAGTGCAGTGGGGAGATTAGAGGGCATGAGAGTGGAGGAAAAAAGCATGGAGAACTGAAGCAGCCCTCCAGGAAGGACTGTCAGGTAGATTCTTGCTTCTACATTTTAAGAGATTTCTGAAGCAGTGCTCATGAAGTAAAACCAAGCCAAGTGCAAGGTCCTGCACCTGGGTCACAGCAACCCCAGGCACAAATACTAATTGCGTAGAGAATGGATTGAGAGCAGCCCTGAGGAGAAGGACTTGAGGGTGTTGATGGACCAGATGCTCCACATTAGCTGGCAATGTGTGCTAGCAGCCCAGAAAGCCAACCGCATCCTGGGCTGCATCAAAAGAAGTGTGGACAGCAGGTTGAGGAAGGTGGTTCTGCCCCTCTACTTTGCTCTAGTGAGACCCCACCTGGAGTACTCCACCCAGCTTTGGAGTCGTCAACACAAGAAGGACATGGACCCGTTGGAACAAGTCCAGTGGAGGGCCACGAAGGTGATGAGAGGGCTGGAGCATCTCCCCTATGAAGACAGGCTGAGAGCGTGGGAGTTGTTCAGCCTGGAGAAGAGAAGGCTCTGGGGAGACCTTATAGCGGCCTTCCAATACCTAAAGGTGACCTAGGGAAGAGATGGGGAGGGACTCCTTATCAGGCAGTGTAGTGATAGGACGAGGGGTAATGGTCTTAAACTGAAAGAGGGGAGATTTAGATTAGATATCAGGAAGAAATTCTTCCTGATATGTGTGTGAGAGAATGTGAAGAGACTAGTGAGGGTGGTGGGGCACTGGAACAGGTTGCTCAGAGAAGTTGTGGATGCCCCAATCCCTGGAGGTGTTCAAGGCCAGGCTGGATGGGGCTTTGAGCAACCTGGTCTAGTAGAAGGCATCCCTCCATGGCAGGGGGGTTGGAACTTGATGCTCTTTAAGGTCCCTTCCAACCCGAACCATTCTATGATTCCATGATCTTATGACCTGAACATGTTTTGGAAGAAGCTGGTAAACTGGTATATCTCTGCACGGTAGGTTTTCTAAAGCAGGACACTGAGAGGATATTGTATACAAAGGGATTTTTGCACATGGGGAAGCAGGTTACTAGACACTAAAAAAAAAAATTAAAAGGCCAATCTCTCACCCTACCTGCTTCCTTCTGGAACCTACAGTTTCCAAATCTTACAGATGTTACCTCCCTTTTTCCTATGAAAAATCTCCCAGTGAGTTGAATTTAAGAAGATTAGCTTGTGGTCAAAAAATCTATTAATTTCTACAGCTGAATCAAAGTTTTTCTGAAAATATCTAGATCAGAAGTTGGGTGTTGCTGGTGGAGGAAGAATGGAAACAACAGAAAAATCACTGGGAAAGAGTGAAGCAACTGTCCTGAACATATGCAATATGCTGTTTTGTTCAGGACTTTTATTTCTGCTTGAAAACAGGTCTTATTTATTAAATTTTCAGTTTGACTCCATCAGTGCTTCAGCATAGGTTGCTGTTTAAACATCAGGCGCTTCAAAATTCGACACTTGAAAAGTCCCACTTACATAAAATGACAGCTCTTCAACAACCTAGTGAGACTTTATCACCAGGCGAGATACACCAAATTGGACAGTGTTGGTAGCAGATGAGAAAAACACATCAGTACTCAGGAATGAAATAGGTCTAACTACATACATTCTCTAGTTGTTTGTTGTGCAATTTTGAATGTTATTAGAAGATGGCACTTGAGTGATTAGGTATGTTAAAAGCCTTGCATTTAATGTAATTTTTTTCCAAAATTTGGGTTAAATTTACAGATACAAAAATGAAAGGGGCATAAATGAATGTTGTAATTGTCATTTAAGTCCTACCATCCATTTATATGCACAATTATATGATTCCATGTTTTACGTATGGCATCACAGTTCTAGTGCACATACTGATGCGCCAAAAATTATTTGTATGTGCTTATTCTAATGGGAGATCTGAAATCTTAAAGCTTTAATACAACTTCTTAAAAGACAGACATTCACATTTTAATATTCCATTTTCTTCACACAGAATGACAGTTTAGAATTCATACATAACCCATGCTAAATCTTATTTATATTCATTTAAGCTCAGACTTCCAGAGTCAGATGTTTAGGATCATGCATTCAAATGAGTGATGTAATTTTCAGATGTCAGGAAGAGCCAAAGACATTCAGAGTCTCCTAAAATCATGCTCTGTTTGCAATCACAACCACTTTTACATACTTCTATCTTTAAAAATGCAATCAAATTAATAGAGGGTATTTCCTAAAACAAACAAACAAAAAAACAATCAAACAAAAACCACCAACAACCACAAAAACAAACAAACAAACAAAAAAAAAAAAAACAAACAAAAAACTTTATGACTGCTTTGCTGTATTTGAAAGCTGACCAAAATCCAAAGTCTTCCTGAGCAATGGTCACCAGCTGCACCAAGATTATCATCATCCTGTGAATCATGAAGCGTGAGTAGGAGAGAGAGCTAATGGGAGAAAAAAGACTGTAGTCTCCTTTCAGTAATATAAAACATCATCTCTGGTACATATTTTCGGACGTGTTATTCAGTACAATAAATTTCTTGCAAAGCAAGAATTATCGTCATGTATAAAATGACAGTCTTTCTCAATTATAGGCTAGTGTTTACTCTGTTCCAATCCTGTTACATAAATGATGTCACCATTTCAAACAGTACTCTGAGTAATGAGATCACAATATTTAGATTCCTGGATTAATATATTCTCTAAACAGGAAATTCCTTTTCTGAAAGCATACATAGTCTCTGTAATTACATGTATACACGCAAAGATTCAGGTTTTGAATGTGTTTGCGTACTTTTTTTACATTATTTTTAGTGCACATAGTGGAAACCCATAGGTTGAAATGATTCCTAGAAGGCCTTTTAAGAATACAGGTGCCTGATTTGTATGTGGAAATATTAACAAAGAACCACAGATGCACCTATAAGGCAAAAATGCCAAAAGAAAAAAGAGTATGTTTGGGTATCTTACTCAGGTCTTGTTATTTTTCATTTTTTTCTGATGTCTTATGTCTTGCACTGTCTCTTGATAACTATTTCTCTGTTCATTTCCATGCTCTAAACCTCTCACACCTTTGGCTTTCTCTACTGAAGAAATTGACAAGTGCATCATTATGCGTATGTTGCCTTGTCTCTGTAAAATTGCACTGTCAGCATGTCATGTTTTACAGAGAGTAATTAAACTGAATTATCTCTTAAAAGTCTTCCAGTAAGGCAATATTTTTTAATATTGCTAATATAATGAAACTTCACTGTAATTGCTTCAAATTAGTTGAACAGTTTTGAATCACACTTTGCCAAATCGTTACAAAAGTATACCTTATATACAGGTGAACAGGATTTGAACTTAATACCACCTCAGGATTTTACTTTATTATTACTTTATTATAATATTTACTTTCATGTTGAAAATAGCACAAGAGAATATTTGTATTAAGGAATTTTAAAATATATATATAAAATATTTTACTAAAGTTATATTTCAGATTTTTATTAAACATAAACTCATGGGTAAATTTGACCTGACAAAATCTCTGTAAATTCTTACCTATCATAATCGGTAGAGTAATAGATTTTCTTTAGAGCTGTGACCCTTTAGTCTCAGCAGTAGTGCTCAGACACTGCCTATCCTGTTTGACTTCAGCTCCAAAATGTTAATTTGATATCACTAAAAGAATCAGGATAAGAAAAATATTTTTTAGTTGCTGTAATCTCATTTCAATGCATTGCTTATCTCGCCAATGGTATTTCAATACATATATCTGATTATTTATTTATTTTTTTAAAAGAAATAAAGTGGGATTGACTCCAGTAGAAAAAAAATCAAAATCAATAAAAGGATATGTGGTACCTGTCATTCAAGTTCATTGGTTTGATAGTAATTAATCAATAAAATATGTCATCTAAATTCCTTCAATTTGACCTTCTTAGCTACTGGTAAGTGGTTTTACCTATTTATTATTCAAAATCACTTACGTTTTTTTCATTGCTAGTCAGGAAAATACACGAAATAACACCTTCTAAAAAATATTCATCAGTGCATTACCATCAAGTATTACTGAATTTGTAATTTATTTTCTGGATATCTCAGCACCAAACCATCCTTTTATCAAGAGATCTGCCTATCTCAAATTCTATTTATTTCAATTTCGGTTTACTACTAAGTTACCACTTTCAACATCATTTATATGGAATCTGACACACCATTTTCATTTTTGTTATCATTATGAATATTATTTTCAAGGAAAAGTACTTCATTTTGTTTCTTGGTATGAGTAACTGTTGTTCAGTGTAATTAACTTTGTAAAGTCATTTCACTGAGAACATAAAAACTGTCCTTTTTAAATTCTAGACTATGCAGAAGAGCAGTCTGCATTTCACAAGGGAGAAAATACACTAAATGATATTTCTACGATAGAATTTTGAAAAATATCACATATTCCAGTTTAAAATAGTTGAAAATCCGGTCTCTTTCCCTTTCCTTTTCCTAGTGCTTATTTTATTTTCCATCAAGTTCAATGAGATTGAAACAGGTTTCCACAGCATTTTATTGGGATTTAAGAGAAGAAAAGAGAAGAAAAGAGAAGAAAAGAGAAGAAAAGAAAAGAAAAGAAAAGAAAAGAAAAGAAAAGAAAAGAAAAGAAAAGAAAAGAAAAGAAAAGAAAAGAAAAGAAAAGAAAAGAAAAGAAAAGAAATTCACTTCTGTGTTTAATTTGATTTTCAAACAAGAACAGTTTATCAAAGGGCACTACAAAACTTAGATCTTGCATTTCTTTGATCCTGTCAATATCTCATAGTGTCAAGGTTGGGAAAAAATCTATGTGACAGTGAAGATGGCAGAGCTGGAACAGCTGTTATAGAACTTTTTTTCTGCATTCTGAAGTTTTCTTAACACCACTGGGATGGACTGGGCATCCACATCTACTGATGTGTTGTATTTTCTGCAACATGTTGGTTTCTATTCATATCTATGCCATTCATACCAATCTTTAACACTAACTTGCAACAATTAAGATGAATTAATTCTTTCTTTACTACATATTTAATGACCTATACTTTCCAAGAGAAAAAGATAGAGATTTATATCACTTATGTGGGGGATACAAATGGTACAATAAAATTTAATTGCTCCCTCAGAGTGTAAGAATAATATGCACATCTAAAATTGTAGAAGAGAAAAAAGAAAAAAAAATCTCAAGCTGTAGGTAGTGAATTTAGCTGTAGCTCTTTCTTACTCTTAATGATTCAAGATCAATTACCATATCACACTCAGGATCACACATATCACACCTTCTCATGAAGGTTTTCATTTCTCCTTGACCCATACCTAGACTCCCTATTATTCTGTCCATAAATCAGTAAGCACATTGAGCCTTTGATCTGGCAATGTACTTCCTCTTGTGCACAATTTTAAGCATCTGAATAATTCTGTTGATTGCTGGATCCAGGCGACATATGACTCACAAGAAGACGACATAGTGATCAAGACACTGAATAATGACCAGGGGTCATAATCGTAGCACCCTTTGTCACATTTCTCCTACGTGACTTTTAGTGAATTACTTAAACTATGCCTTAGATCTGTCCACAAAACACCAAAACTTTTGCCATAAACATATTGTGGGAATATGGTCTTTGAAGTTTGTGAGGCAGTGAAATACTAATGTAATAGGGTCCGCAGAGAAACTAGTAATAAACCTGAGCATTTCAATCAGGGTTAACTGAAATAGACCTTACGTCGTAGAGAACAGGTGTTCAAAACCTGTAGAATGCTTGAAAGAAATGAGTCAGGAGATTAGTCTGGTCTCCTGAAAAGGTATTTACGCCTAAAAATGATGCAGAGAACTAAATGTTCCTACTTAGAACTGCCCTAGGGTAAGAATGACTATGCAAAGTGAGCCACTATTAAAGCACGCCACTGCAGCAGCAGTGTAGGAATGCTTCCAAAAGCACATCCCTTCATTTGCATGGCAGTAGTTTTATTGTGACAGCACTGAAGGACTAAACCCAGTGAACTGTAGTGGCAAACTATTAAAAACAATCAATAAATAGCTCTCCTTTCTCTCTCTGGATGCATAGAAATATGCGAGTAGATACACCTCTATGCATACAAACTTATTTATATAGATATATGTATGATTGTATACGTAGATATGTATACACATGCACATATAGATACATATATGTATCCATTTAGCTGATCAGCTACCAGTCCATTTTCCTGTGTCAGAATTATTATAAAATAAATTTGTATTTCTTTTTTAATTCTTGCATGTTCTTAATTATAGAATGATTCTTAAATTTCTACTTTTCAGGCAAAACGTGCGTGGCATATTTTTACAGGGAAGAACAAAAGAAAGTGTTTGCTGAACACACATACGGATGAGAAATAAAATCTTTCCATCCACATATATCATACAAGTCCCTTGTAAGAATGCATTTTCTCTGTTGCAAAGCAGTTGGGATAGCACTGGTCCTCTGTATCCACTTGTATCCACTCATCATGCAACAACATCACAATACATAATGGAAAATTTAATCTGATCTGGGAGATTGAGGATATTAGCATGAAGACAAAAAAGCCTTAACTTAGAGACACTGTCATAGCATTTCTTTATTGTTTGACTTCGGCTTTCTTGCCACACGTACATCCACACTTGTGTGCAAGCATTCATTGATAGAGACATGCTTTTTGATAAACAGCTCTGTGTTCTTCCTTCTGGTTTTACTCCTGAAAATGGAAAATTGTTGTAGTTAATTCTCTACAAGAACTTATTAAATATTGCCTTTTTCTATAATGTAATTCTATATAATAAGTATTAATCTTACTTTTGAAACTGTGGACACCAAAGCTAATAAAAATGTGGGCACCAGTGCTAATAAAAATACATCATCTGAATCACTACTGCTAACAGTTTTTTAAAAAAATAATATATTCAACATTTTTTTATAATGGCTGGTTTTAATTTTGTGCAGAATTCTAAAATACAACAGCTCTGCTTTGCTGTAAGGCATTTATATAAGTTTTGGTCCTTGATTCCTTGAAATTTTAACCTCTTCTTGGCTTAAACACCTCAGTTTGGTCCACTGAACCACCAAGTCCTAGTTATAAAATAGACGACTATCCCTTGCTGCAACAGCTCTTTTCCTCTTTAAGTGCTGAAGAAGCATTGATGTATGGCAGGGCAGGGACTGGTGGAGGTGTGGAGGGGACCTCATGGAATCGCAAAGGCCCCTGAGAAGGACAGGACCTGAGGGACCAAGACATGCAGACGCATCACCTTGTGCATCAGGCTATGCCTGCAATTTTGGGATCATGGGCAAGAAGGAAGGCGGTCTCAGGCCTGGCCTCCTTGTGTCAGTGTCAAAGGTTTACAGTGTAATTCATCATTTTTTTATAAATTTGGGGTGTTGAGGAGCTTAAGTACCTGACAAGGTGAGTGTTGACTCGTCACAGAGCACAAAGCCTAGGCACACTTGCTGGTCTAGGGATGGGACTGGACTGCATAGAGCCAGGCAGCAGGATTTAGAGGCAGCTCCCAGTGAGATTTCAGTCTTATTGCTAAGTGTAAAGTAAAGGAGGGAAATGAACGATTGTATCTTTTTTTTTTTTTTTGGCCTTCAAGTGATGTAAGGCTTTCCGTTTCTACTGCACCCATTAAGCTGTCATGTGTAATGTGGACTTGAATTTTTTTCCTATAAAAGTCAGTCTATAAGAGAATAAGTTTTATTTTCAGAGAACTGATGGGTATCAGCAGAAGGAAGTCGTGGGTGGGGGGAAGAAAGTCCTAAATAATTATTTGCAAGCATTATTGTTCATAAAAGTGACTGGTTTTCTGTGACAACTCCAAAACTCTTTTCAGTAGTTTTTCACAAACTGTAAATTGTAAAATATAACAGTGATTTTTGTTCTCCAAGAAAGTTCACACATAATGAGAGTTTCTAAGTTGTTTTCATGCTGTTTTCACATTTCTTAACAGAAATGGTCTCAGTCCTCTAGAAATCTCTTTAATTTTCTTTTTCCTAACAGATTTCTCACTATGATAAAAATGTGATTTGTATGACTGACCACTTGAGCCAGCAATGTGCCCTTGCAGCAAAGAAGGCTAATGGAGATACTAGAGAGAGTCCAATAAAGTGCTACAAAGATGATGAAGGGATGGGAGCATTTCTCTAGACAAAAGGGTGAGAGAGCTGGGACTGTTCAGCCTGAAGGAGAGAATGCTCAGGAGGAACTTATCGATGTCTATAAATACCTGAAGGGAGGTTGCAAAGAGGACAGAGCCAGGGTTTTTTCAGTGGTGCCTAGTGACAGGACTAGAGGCAATGGGCACAAATTGAAACACTTTTTCACTGTGGGGGTGACAGAGCACTGGCACAAGTTGCCCAGACAGATTCTGGTGGAATCTCCATTCTTGGAGACACTCAAAAGCCATCTGAACATGGTCCTGGGCACCTGGCTTTAGATGGCTCTGCTTGGGCAGGGGACTTGGACCAGATGAACTCCAGAGTTAGCCCTTCCAGCCTCAACCATTCTGTGATGACGTCATAAATAAGATACAGGTGGCATGACAAATTTTAAAATACAGTATAACAATGAAACATAACTGCATGAAATAAAAAGTTCAAGCCTACTTATGGAGAGCATACAAAGAAAGTAAGTGCAAACTTAACTTCTTATTTTTTTTGCTTTAAACGATTTAGCTGTCTGTATGTTTAGCAGAAGTATGAATCATGACCAAAGAGGTCTTCCTGCAACTTATGGAAGGCTTTCAGATCTCACTAGAGACTTCAGGAGATGAGGGCACTAAATTGCTTGTAGGATCAATTCAAAATCAATGTAACTCTATTCTGTGTGAATGAATCAAAATCCTTCAGTCAAGTATATTAAGTCAGTAATTATGTATCTCAAATAAGCAGCAAAGTATGCATCTGTATGCATCTGAATATAGAACTTCCTTACAAAATATTCTTGGGAATTGTGAGTATTTGACTGACCTACAGGATATTTGGGACATCCTGTAGGAAACTGTCATAACTAACACTGGCGTTGTAGGTGGAATGGGTTTCTTAACATTTTAGTTTCCAGTTTGCATTAATTTTATATTGTGTGTATGTTTTTCACAAATTTAAATGTGGGTTGGTTTTCTTCATGTTCTTTTCTAGACTCAGTTAAAATAACTGAATGAAGACACTGTTTCTTGAAAGGCAAAAATAGCAAAATTGCTGCTAATAAAGTTTGATGTTCAACTTCCAACCCAGAAAAAATTGTTTTTCCAGCAAAGCAAAACTTGCAGACCCTTAAAGTATTATTTGAAATTAAAGTGTCTTTATTCTGGCAGTAACATGAGATATTCTATTAGGAAAAAAAGATCATAGAAAAATAACTTCGAACTTTTTGGCCATGGAAGTATCATGTCACCTTTATCTCTTCAGTGAACTGATAGTTTTAGTGAGCAGAGAAAAAACGCCAAATATACATACATGCCATTTTAGGTATATCCTTTCAATAGGGATTAATCATTATAAAGAGTCCAAAACGAGAACTTGATCAATCAAAAAATCAGTGGCAGGAGCAAGTTATGGCCCTATAAGTATTCCAACCAATGGCAAAGCAATTCTTAATTCAAAGTTGCAGTTCCTGCACTGTTCACAAGCAACAGGAGTAACAGTGGTACTGATGCTCTCACTCTGATAGTCTAAAATTTTTGCATCTGTGCCATCTTTCTGAAGGAATATGTCTCACAGTAAAAATCTGGAGAATCTGCTCTGACTTCAGTTGAGATTTGCATCGGTGTGACTGAAATAACAAAATTAGCTTTTAGCAATTAATACTGGTTGACAGAAAGGTGGGAAAAGCAAGTTTCTTTTCTCTAGTACACACAAGTAAAGTGCTGCTGATGATAATTTTTCCAGAATATAAAAAAACTCTCCAATCAATAAAATATGTATAACCCATATTTTCCTTTGGCTCAGTATCTTTATCAGTCTCATAAGATAAAACCATGACTCAGAAAGCACTGATCACCAGTGACTGTTTAAATCAAATTGTTCCGAAATTGGCTATACCAAACCGTACAAATGAAAATCTGGATCAGTCAGGCGGTAAGTTATTATTTATCACCTCATTTATTTGTTTACAGTCTTCAATAAAAATATAGTTACCTCCAGAGTGTGAAAACTCAGAGCTATTTCCAGAGCAGACTGAAAAAGGGATCTTGAATCTAAAGGACTTAACCTTTTAAAGAAAGTTTGTTTCATTATGAACAACAACAACAACAAAAACAAAACAAACAAACAAAAAAAAAACCAAAAAACAAACAAACCAAAAAACCAAACACCTTGTGATGTACTTCTCCATTTAACCTCCAGATAATCCTGAGTGACAGTTTAATAGATTTATGGGTCAATCAAGTATCACTATCTGGTAAGAGTAGAGTCTTGTTTTCAGAGGGAAAGCATTTTACTAAATGACAAAAAATTTGCATAATCAGCTTGACAGAGGATGGAGGTCAAAGACATTTTGTACTTCTTACTGACACTCTTAAAGGCATGGATATTCTTGACAGTGAAGAGGGAACAATCTTTCTCAATCCAGCCCTTGATTTAATTGACTGGTGGACCTTGAATTCTTGGTTCAGGGAATTAACCAGGATTCATCTAGTCTGCAGAAGAAATTCTAATTTGAAGTTGACCTGGTTGACACAAGTGTAAGCAGAGAGGAGCTGACAAAACCCAAACAAGCTGCACAGGTGGTATGGTAGTTCCTGACATCAAGCTTGGAAGTAGTAAAAATCTCTGCAGAGTTTTTAGAGTCTGGTCAGATTTCTAAGGTTACCAAACTTTTGCTTAGCACAACTATAGGGCAAAATTTTACAAACAGAGGGAAAGCAGAAGTCTTTTTTTAGCTTGCCTAAGTTTTCAGTGATCCTTGACACTCAAATCTTGTGTTCACATCTGGGATTTCTCCCACTGCCACTGGTGGTCACTTGCTCTTTAAATCCACGTATAAAATGTTATTATAAAATGGGAAGAGCATCAGAGGAATTTTGTATCATAATTATATTTTTACTCTCTGAAAAGTAATTTTCCAAGTACATTGCAGAGTACAATTTTGCCCTCCAAAGAAAATTAAAATAACCCTTTTAGATGTGGTCACGGTGGACAATAGCTGGCAGTTGTTGCAGAAACAGTAATAGCACCCTTGTGTAAATACACAACAATACAATCTTTAATTTCATAATTACATACTATTTTTCCTTGCCTCATTCAGTGTTCAATGCTTACTTAATGAACCCCTATTGCAATGATTTGTTTTATCATCTTCATTCAGTACGGCCCTGGGCATATTTACCGCACTACTGTGTTATACATTGAATTATTGATTTACCAACAAGTTTTTCTATAAAATTCATTGCTAAAGTATGTGAGTGCAGTTATTATTAATTAGAAAAAATATAAGAAATATTAATTGATTTATCTTCACAACTCCAGGCATACTTCCTGTTTTACATGCAGACTACATCTACATTGTTTAGGCTAGGAGCAATCACAGGCTCAAATATGACATTGCTACACTGCCCAGTCTAGGAAGCCTGCAGCTGGGATATATGCATATCCCACAGTGCTTTGCCTTGTTAAGTCTTCCTGTGAAATTCTGCACTGATTTGTCTGCCTTCCGTTAACTATTGCTGCAAGACATTCTGGGATATACACGAGCAGCTTTCGTGGAAAGCAGATATATCTATGATAATACTGGTGCATTTACACAGCTCTTAGAGGAATATTTGGACATAACAAAGGGTAGCCTTTGGACACTTCGTATTATGTAGTATCTCGCATCATTAGAGCATTGTACTATTGACATCCGCTACTGCAAGCACTCAGATCCTTTTGCAAGTTACAGACCTTAGACTTAAATGAGGAGCCCACAAAATGAAAAACATAAGAGTCATGGCCACCTGTGAAAAAGATGAGCTTAGATGAAATGCCAGATATCACAAAGAAAACTCTAGACACAGGGTAAACAGCAATGCTCAGGTGTCTAAGTGTAACTATGTTTCCTATAAGGCTTCCTGCATTGAATGCCTCCAGGTTTTGGTGAGGGGGGGAATTAAAACATTTTGAGGTGAAGCCAACTTCTGTTTTTGGAAGAGAGATTGTGGATCAGAAATATGTACTCAAAAACATTTCAACAAACAGCAAACATCAGTCTAAATTAGAGTGACTTAAATAAGTAACTCCTATTGTTTTGTTAACAGTATGTTAGTCATGGCTGAAGATGCGTACACCCTTTAGCATCAATAACTGTGTACATATTGTAGAAGTAGCATCTTTGTAAGCTTCAGAAAGCTGCAGAAATAACGTAGAGAGCAGTGTAAACTATTTTAAGCATGCAAATGGAATTACCTTTCCCCACTTGACTTGTCAAGATATCTACTTTACTATTGACTATGAGAGTGTAAGAGAGAAAAAGAGGAAGACAGATCTTACTAAGGGTCCAGCTTCACCTGATATGATGAACTAGGAAAAGATCTTTCTAATTTCTCATACTCCTCGTATAAGGCGTCTGCACATTTTTTTTTGTAAAGGGTTGTTTTCTTCTGCCTTTTTTTTTTTTTTCAAATGGAAGTATTTGCATTTGGAGTAAGTAGTACAAGTGAAGTGAGTCTGGAAAGCTGTGTGTCCATTGGGAGGATTTATAAATTGGATCTGTATCTGATAAACAGATGGTCTGTATCATAAGCTTCATAGGTTCAACGTTTCTTGGAAGTACCACACACCTAAACAGACTCTGCAGAATTATTTCTGCACATGCACAGTATATGACATCCCAAATGCAGCAGCTCAATTGCACGTGTGTGAACTGCCTGTAAAGCACATGGACAACAGATCTGATGCTTCTCTTGAGACAATGGGTCTGGTAGCCAAAGCTTCATTATAAAATACCTTATTTTTAGCGTATGTAATTTTACCGACCTCCTCCCTCCAGCATAATACTTTTGATAATGAAGTATTTAAGTATGTGGTTTTTCTTACTATGGTAATAATCCTAAACTGATAGATACTGGTTTTACTTGGTATATAATACACAATCTCCCTCCAGAATTCTGCGACTAGGGCTGCAATTTTTTCTAATGTATGACACAGCTTTCCAAACCACAAAACTTTTACCAAGACTTTTGTTTCCTTTTTAATATTTTATTTTGCTTATGGCACATCATTTGAACACCTTAAGTGAGATCTTCACCTAATTGAAGTCCTTCTGCTTCTCACATTAGTAATTTCCTTCCTTTTCTGTTATCCCATGCATGGCATTATGAAGAATAGGTCCTTTTAAATTATAAACAGTAACTTTATCTTGAATTACACTCATTATATACAGCATATTACCAAAGTCACTGTCAGTTGGGAAAAATATTGGGATGAATGAAATCAAATTATTGGATCATGAAATCAGTATTCCTAAAACAGACACTGAGTTACCTGATGAGACAGATGCTGAGCCGTGCTCTCTGTCCCTGTCCGATGATTGTTTTGGAGCTTACAGGCAAAAATGACAGTAAAGTTTTCCTCATTTGTTAATTGAAAGTTAATCCATATATGTCCTTGAGAACACTTTCTCTGTTGTTAGTACAACATGAATTTATTATCAGAATTGCATAATGGCTTTTCACACTTTCTGAGATGGTAGGGAGGAAAAAAGGCATGCATTTGTCTCAGCACGCATAGTTTTTCTTCCATTTGCTCAAAAAACAAAAAATGTGGGCATGTCTGTCTGTTCAATTCAAGTGATTTTTGTCACTGTTTTCGGAGCTTTGCATTCACTTTTCAGTACCCTTCCTCTGTCATGGAAAAAGACAAACAGGGTGTCCTCATTTGAGGTAGAACAGAACCAATATTCTGTTCAGTAATTTTACTTTTAAGTCAAGTCTCTTCTGACTAACTACACTTTCTGAAATTAAGAACATATTTTTCAGACAGCATCTGCTTCTAGCAGATAAAGTCTGATGTTTATAGTGAATACTAAGGAATGGTATGCAGAGAGGCTCCTGCTTATTGCTATAACAACCAGCTAACTTTGGTATGAGCAAAGTTGGAGGATTGGAAGCGAATGGCTTTAGAAAGGTCTCACTCATGGGGAGGAGCAGACAGGACAGATGAATCAAAACTGACCAACAGGGTATTCCATCCCACCCACATCATGCTCAGTATAAAGCTGAGGGATCAAAGGGCCAGCTCTCTTTCTTCAATGGCCAGCGTCCAAGGAGGATGCTGTTTGTCTACCTTTGATCCCAATCCATGTGTTCCAGAATCCAGTTCCGGAATCCAGTTCCCATCCATCGCTGAGTCCAGTTTGGGACTTTGCCAGTGCTTGCTGGTGATGTGATCATCATCCTGAGAGCTCGATACTGCTTTTGTGTATCTTATATATATTTCATTATTTTCTTTTTTTATATTACTATCTTTTCATTATTAATATTTCATTAAAGTAGTTTAACTTTTCAACCAGTAAGTCTCTCCCTTATTTTCTCTCCCTTCTCTTCTAGGAAGGGAGAGAGAGGTTAAAGAGACAATTTGTCATTCATTTAGTGGCCTGCTCAGCCCAAACCACAGTACGAAGAATAACTACTTATTTTCAGGAAGTATCTCCCTAACATACCAAAAATCATTAGTGAAACAGCAATTGCCAACCTTTTTGACTCTCTAAGATATATTTCAACATCTTCTTTCTGTAGGGAGCCACTGAATAAATCCACATTCCTCAAAGATCAAAGAGAAATTTTGTTTGCACAGAGTTTGGGTGGAAGGAGAGGAGGGCATGACAGTGGCTTCATGAACTGCTCAGAAACAGAAACCGTTCCACAGGAATATAGATTTTATTTGGGTGAAAAGCAGAGTCTTAAAGCACTGATGTTTGTACGGTTTAAGACCCCTGGGCTTGCTATCTATATAACAGGAAATGCCCTTGAGAAAGTGTTATTTGTTTTATTATCCTCACTGAGTGTTGTGATTTTCAGACTTCTTTGCATGAACTTAAGATCTTACAAATTTTCTTCTGGTGTCTATACAATGTCCCCCTCACTTTACTGATAGTGACTCAAATCCAAACATCTGGTGAAAATCAGAGAAGCGGTAGCACAATTAGATCCTGAAAGCTTTTGTATATTACTTGCATACTTGTTAATATAATAAAAACTCTTACCTTCAACCTTTTGTCATAGATTTATTCATAATACATAAAGCTGAAGTTTCCAGCGTGATAAATTAGGAAACAACCATAGCTCATAAATTGAGCTCTCCTGCAAAGTTCCTTACAAATAGAAAGTCAAACCATCCCAAATTAAACCACTATTCTATTATATGATTGTATTGGCTATTACTTAAAAGTAATTATAGGAAAGGAAGTAGAAAATTTCTCATTTTTTTGCCATTGTTTTCTATGAGGGGGAAAAAAAATCCTAAACTGCAGCCTATGAAGTTCAGATTTTCAAAATATTGATTTGAATCCTGCTTTTGGTAAGAAAAAATTATGTAGAATTAATTATGGTTTTGCATTCTTGACTCCAACATGCATCAGTTTGGGTTTGCATTTTTTTTTTTTTTCCTTTAGCACAAGCTCTTAAAAAAGCTTCATTATTAAGCATTTCATTACCCTGACCTTTTTAGTATAAGCATTTGAGCATGGATCTTCTACAAATGGTTTAGAAGGAGATAAATCACTCTCCTTGGCACTTCCCATGGTTTGCCAACTTCATTAGCCAGCTTCTGCAGATGCCCTTCCTGGCATTAAAATGCAGGGACCTGCAGGAAACAAAAAATGCCAGGTTTCTCTTGATGCCCTGGAAGGCTTTGTTTGCTGTAGGAGAATGTTGTGTGTTTTGATAAATGCCACTGTGCTGAATCAGCATTGTGGGCAGTTTAACTTTGTGACCTTCTTGAAGTTGACGGTTTCCCCCATAGACAGTCTTTGACATAGCCTATAACACAGACTGTCAAAACTACTGAAGAAAAAGAGAGCTGTATTTATTTTACTGTTAAGTCATCCTTCCTCTGTGCAGATCTCAGGTGTCTTGGCATTCTCCTGGACAATTTCATATGCTTTATTGTTTCCATCAGCTGTGTGCAGGGTTTTTTTATTTGACGGAGTGCATTCTTTGCACAGCCTCATTCTGTCATCCTGACATTTCACATGTGCCTTTAGCATCTGGGCCTAGTTTCTAGAAACAATTTGGACATTTTTGTAGTCTCTTGCAGCCTAAACATTACTACTGTTACATTTACTATATTTTATATACATTTACTACACAGAGACATCTTTCATTTAAGGAAATTGTTTTTGGAGCAGTATTATCTGCATTAAAAAATAAAAGAGAAATGCAATCTACCTGCATTTGGGGGAAAAAAAAAAGAACCCCCCAAACCCCTCAAAACTAAAACAAACCCAAGTTCTCTTATTGCTGCAGATGCAACTTCTGAGGACTACTTTTAGAGGGCTTTAAAGTCTCACATATAGGTTTCTAAGCTTGAAAGCTGTCTCAAAGATTCTCAGCAGGGCAGGCACAACCAAATCCTCACCTGAGGATGAGGAAGAAATCCTTAGGACATCAGCATGCCATTTTTTGAGACAAAAAGCTTTATAGAATGTTGTGGCTATTTCTACTCCCTGCAAGTGTTTAAGGCCAGGCTGGATGGGGCTTTCGGCAACCTGCTCTAGTGGAAGTGTCCCTGCCCATGGCAGGGGGGTTGGAATGAGATGATCTTTAAGGTCCCTTCCAATCTAACCATTCGATGATTCTATGATTTAAAACAAGTGTCTTTTTCATCCCTCCTGTCTCAGTCCCCAACGCATTCTGACTCCTTTCTCATTAATGATAGCTGGTGGGGTATTCAGGTAAGTATTTTTACATTAACTGTTGCTCGGTGTTACTATGGGCATTGGCACAACAGGCCTTTTGCTGCCCACAGCAGCCTTCTGACTCAAGTAGCTGCCCTCTTTCTAGTGCCTAAAGCCAGCCCTAAGACACCCTGTTTTCCTCAGTCAGCCACTGTTTGTAGAGTGGATAGTGGTATATCAAACAGTGTACTGACATCACCTGAAGTGGGAGGATAAAAAAAAGCTTGAAGCAGTATGTTCTGATCACTGTCAGTATATGAAGCAGTGGATGACCAGACTGATACCACCACATTTGCCATTAAGGGGAACATACCTTTAGAGTTGCATTATCTCATTACCAAATATATTAAATAATTTTCATGATAAATGAAAACAAGTTTACTCTAAAATAAGCACCATTTCATGTACTGGTTTTGGGGTTTCTTGTCCCAAATCAGGTAACAAAGAATTAAATTTATTATAGGGCATAAAGGTTGTAAATGAAACAGGTTACATAGCTATAGCAGAGACTATCCTGTGTTCGGCATCTTCAAGCACCAGGCCTACAAGGACAGTTTAAGTTTTCCACAGAGCATTGTTCAGGATCTCTGTGTTTACATGGATTTAACACCAAAAAATTTCTTCTGTATTCATTGTAAATGCATAATTTCATAATCTGTATGTTACCTGGAAAAACTAACAAGTACCTCTGCTTGACCTTCTGCTTTTCCCCTGCCTTCTCCCCTCCTCCCAGCATACAGTCATGTATTGCATCTTAAATTGACTTAATCACTTAACAGGTCCCAGACGTATTTTCATCTTGGTCATTTGCAACTACTAGACCACCACGTCATGAGTCTTCTTTCCCAGTGTAAGGATGGAGGGAACTAATATGCAAATTTTCCAATTCTTTTTTAAGCATTTATTTTAAAAAGAACAATATGACAATTAACACAAGCAGAAAATATCAGAATAAAGGCTGACAATCACTTTATTTTACATGCTGCCATGCACAGGATAGTTTAATGCATAGTATTAGCCAAAGTGTTATCACCTGAATGCTGTGAAGACTGCGTGCTGAGCAAACGATTTCTGAAATCCAGAAGGAATCTCACCAACATTTGAAACTGACAAATGGGCAAGGGCTGCTATAAAATCCATATGCAATGTAGATATTGTCTTTTGAACCCCTTTCCCCAATATAATCTAGTTTGATTTCACTGAAGGAAAATGACAGACATCGATGCACTGTCACGAATAAAGAACAGTTTCAATTGTAGCAGAGTAATATGCCAAACCAAGCACTGGTGGTCTGAGAGTAGTGTATGCCCGCCTTTATTTATTCACACACTGTGTTTATCTGTGTGCTAGGATGTACATGTGATATAAAGTACATAACATTTATACACTAGTCTGATAAACAAATAACCTTATAATCTCTCATAAACTATGACTAATGGTGGAACACTTCTGTTGTTGGTTTTGTGTCATCTGAATGCATGCACTTATGCCTATGTGCATAGGAATTACCATATGTGCATACAACACATACTCATCAATGAGTGCTACCAATGTGAAGAGAGCTCAAAACTCCGTGGCACCAGTAACATTTTAATAAATCCCACCTGTAGCAGCGCCTCTTTGTCAGCCTGCTGGGGCTCCATCACACAGGTAGAAACGCCCAGAATATGAAGAACGGTGGCTTCACATGCCACACTGAGCCTCCAGGAGTGGAAGAAGCCCAGGAACTCTCCTTTAGTGCCGGTTGCTGCTTTCCGGTGGTGCCACACATTGTGTGGCAGGGCAGCACTGCAGCTCCCACTGCTGAGTGTTAGCTATGGTATTCTGCGCATAGCTTGGCTCACTACAGAGTAGGTAAGGTACTTTATCAAGCAAGGGGTAACTTAAGCTGAGCATGTGAAATTGTTCACAAAGAAGGGAAAGGCTGATAAATATACACACCATAAACCCTGGTATATCAGAATTGTATTTAATTTTAAAGGAACCTAAATTCTTTACGATGAGAAAATATAAAGGAAGGGACCCAAACAGTCTTAACTCTAGCTCTACTTCTAATAAGAAAGTTAATCTTTAGAAATCAAAGGTCTTGGAATTATAGAATCATTGTCATGATAGTCATAAGAAGATGCCACTTATTGTTTTCTATTCAATATATTATTATGGCAAGAAGGAACAGGTATGTGAGGTGATGATATGAAGCATATTAAGGTGTGTGGAAGGGTGCACGGTTAGTCTTAGGCACAACGAAAAATGGGGGACCAAAGAGAAAAAGATGCGAAAGAAGCAAAGTATCCTTATGCTGTCATTTACTGTCTCACCTAGCCCAGACAGTGCAGCATACTGTGATCTTGTCTAGCAATTCAGGATTCTGGCCAAATTTTAAACATCCTCATTTGTTCTCACCTTTCTTTTATGTATATAGAGAGAATATGCAGAAAAATATATGTATGTGTAAAGAGGAACAACTTTGAAACTTTCTCCCTATTACTATTAAAATGGTGAAATATCTTCAGTAGGAGTTCTTTTTTCACATTTTTGTGACCTTTGTATCTTTCTTACTTTTTATTCACCTTACAGAGTTTCTTGTAATAATGGATGCTATGTGCCTACTGCCAATATGTGGGCAGACAGCCTGATTTGACTGTATTTTCCTATAGCTTAGTGTTCAGTTCTGTGAGGTAAGAACACTCTGAAAACTTGTTTCAGACACTGAATGTGAATAATCATAGAATCATAGAATCATAGAACTGTCTAGGTTGGAAGGGACCTTTAAGATCATCTAGTCCAACCATCAACCTAACTGATAAAACCATCACTAAACCATGTCACTAAGCACTATGTCCACCCGTCTTTTAAATACTTCCAGGGATGGTGCCTCAACCACTTCCCTGAGCAGCCCATTCCAATGCTTAATAACTGCTTCAGTGTAAAAATTTCTCCTAATATCCAATCTGAACCTCCCCTGGCACAACTTGAGGGCTTTTCCTCTTGTCCTATCACCTGTGACTTGGGAGAAGAGACCAACCCCCACCTCTCTACAACCTCCTTTCAGGTAGTTGTAGAGAGCGATAAGCTCTCCCTTCAGCCTCCTTTTCTCTCAGCTGAGCAACCCCAGCTCCCTCAACCTCTTCTCATAAGACTTATTCTTCAGACACCCCACCAGCTTCCTTGCCCTTCTCTGCACCCGCTCCAGCACCTCAATGTCTTTTTTGTGGTAAGAGGCCCAAAACCGGACACAGTACTCGAGGTGGGGCCTCACCACTGCCGAGTACAAGGGGATGACTACTTCCCAAGTCCTACTCACCACGCTGTTTCTGATACAGGCCAGGATGCTGTTGGCCTTCTTGGCCACCTGGGCACACTGCTGGCTCAAATAATGCTCTTTACCACATAGGTGGCACACTATACCTCTCAGGAACATACTCTTTCCC
The DNA here is from genome assembly GCF_964106895.1 of Numenius arquata. Taxonomy (NCBI): domain Eukaryota; kingdom Metazoa; phylum Chordata; class Aves; order Charadriiformes; family Scolopacidae; genus Numenius; species Numenius arquata. Next base: position 61,240,059 of record NC_133616.1, on the reverse strand, counting down.
ACCACTTCTGTAAATTAAAGAAAATCATCTATTGTGTTGTGGAAGTACAGTAGGTTTGCACATCAAAGATGGGATCCAGGATATATAATGTGGGAAGACCTTTTTTTCCTATCATTTCTTTCTTTGTCTTGCAGAGAAGATATGTCATCAACACTTTGTTCTCATTTGCCTTAAAGTCAGGAAAAAATTATTCAGGACAGAACTGGATGAGGTTTGCTTTCATACATGAAGATGACAACAGCACACAATATGCAACTGCATACAATAACTACATATATAAAAAAGAATAACTTCACAGACAGAAAAATTGCCCCCTTCTGGGTCAGTGATAGCTATAGTGAAAGGTGTTACATTTATTTGATATTCACAATAATTTGGTAAGTGCATCTTTACAACAAAAAATTTGTTTCAACAGCTTTACTATAAGTGGCCATTCTAATGTAACTACCATTGATCATTACATCATATTATCATTGAGTAATTATTCAGTAATTTTTAAACAACATAGTTGTTACCTTCAACTTCACTATTTGCATAAAATGCATACTTGATGAATGGAGATAAATTTTTCTGAAGAACAAAAACTAGCTGTACTATGAGCTATTTCTTTTCTCAGCATCACATGCAGAGACATACTGATTTGGGTGTTATCTTCTCTAGACATATTCCTATGCAGTTTCAGTCTTGCAAAACCTTATGAAATAACAGCTTTGTGCATTTAAATGCATATGAAGATTTTGCAGATAAAGCCACTTACGGGAGAAAAATACATTTGCTTTGGAAAGACACTTGGTAAAACACTGATTCTCCTGGCACAGACTTATTCCAGGTATTTGATCTGAAATCCATTGATTCATAGCCTTTTTACCTGGTTCGAAATACAATTTGTGACTTGATACAGTAGATGCAATATGGACTCAAGAACATGCAGTAACAAAGGAAACCTGAGGGACAACTATGAACTTGTTCCGATACTGGCTTCAGAAAGCAGGCAAAGGGCTAATAAGTTCATACTTGAAGAGAACGTGAGAATAATTCAGAACATATTAGATCAACTATGTTGTGTGTAAGTAATTTAGAATTCAGTGTGTCAAAGTACAGAAACCTTGTGGCTTTTAAAGAGTGGTGCCGGAGTAAATTTGCATTCTATCATTTCCATATTATGTCCCCGAGGCCTTAGTAATGACTACAGAAAGCAATTCCAGATGAGTTATGCTTGTGAAAACACGCATACGTGGCTGCTGCTCACAGCAACAGTCTTATACCTGTCCAGTTAAACTACAGTGACACATACCAAGTACTTCAACATGATATTAAATTGTTTATGTCTCTAACAAATGTCAAAAAATGAACACTATCAGGCTGAAACACTGGACTTTGTTTTCGTAAAGACCTGATACGACAAACATCACTGAGATCCCATTAAGCTCCACTATCGAATAAAGAGTTGCACTTAATCTTGTCCACAGGCAGAGCAGATAAATGTAGCTCTCGAGGAGCACAGTGTGCTGCTGCTGCCCCCTTAAGACAAGTAAACATAAATAATTGTATGTGTGGTGTAGTTTGTGTACATTTTCTCAAAGATCTTTCTCTACGAGCTATTAAAGAGTGATTATAATAAGAGGCTTGCCTAGTGTAAGCTGACGCAACAATAAATCCAGTCTATTACAAGACCTATGAAAAAATAAGGTTTAGTTTAAGGACCTCAGAGAATATGACAACCAGAAATTTTTTTGTCAATTCGTATTGGAAACTTTAAGACAGCAAGTCACAAACTGTGGAAACAAAGATGTAGTTAACATCACTAAAACTTGAAGAAGAGCTATTAACAGGGAGAAAAAAGCTTCAGTCCCTACCCATGCACTTTAGGATGACATACAGCGCAGTAACCTCAGTAGGCCATGAGATGATTATGTGAAAACTATAGCAAGGATGAGTTATTATCACTTTCCATTCCTTTAACCTTTGTCAAGAGACCTGATTAATGTTTGGTCATTTGCTCCTATCTTTAAATTTTGTCTAAGACTCAGATATTAGAATTTTAATGGTTGCTTATAGATGTCCTTTGAAACTGAATTGCATAGGGTAATATTTTGACCTAGACTGATGTTCTCCATTTTCACTTGGCTGTTCACCTCTGCATCTTTGAATTGAGTTAGGCCAGACACAGCAGGGAAAGCAGAAAAGTTAACTCACTAAGTATAAAAGAATGAGGTTTGCTTTCTATTCAAAAGCTTAATATAGCAAGGCCACGGAGGCACAGTGGGGTCTAAATAACTGTAATTACTGAACATATAAAAACTGTAAGGCCTGCTGCTTTCAATAAGCTCTGGGGAGTTCTAAATCATAGAAGAAAATGTATACTTCAGTTGAAAAATTAGTACAGATAATTAAAAAATACTACTCTGTTGCAGGTACCATGGTACTTACCCGCCATATATGTGTTTGAAGAAATATACAGATGCTAGTTCTCTTTGTATCACCCTTAACTGTACATGCGAGTATCACCCTAAGAAAAAAAATCAATCCCTGATCATGAAAGCATTCAATACTAATGCACGTTTTTAAGTAGGGACAGAGAATAGGAGATCATATGCTTTCATAATAGAAAGAATGACATAGTGTGGTACAGCCCCAACTTCTGCACATAAAAAGATTCTGCTTAGGGGGAAGCAGTACTGGCAATTGCTCCTACTCATTCTTGCTGGGTATGGCATGTCAGGTACACTGTAAACTCAGACTAAAAAGGAAAAACAATTCTGTTGCTGATTGTCCTCCAGGAACTCATTAAAATAATTGAAATGGCGCAGTTCCTTTTCCTTCTGTGTGGCAGAAATACATGGCTTCTGGAGACTCTTGTATTAGAACTAAAAAGTCATAAAAGGTCTGATTAAATGTTTCCCAGCTTGTTTTTCAGACATGTAAAGTAACTGAAATCTAGTGTTTGTTTACTGGACATGAACAAATGAAAGGAAAATATCTCTGTGAATAATTGTTAAGATTCAAAAGAATTGCCACAATCAGAATGGCCACAATAGCACCAGTGTTTAGTGGAAAAATAACCAGAATGATGACCTGAAAAGGCTGTGAAAGTCATCTGAAAGCTCACCTGTGTTTCTCCATATAAACTGGTTGTTTAATAAAAGATATATAATCTCCATTCTACCTTTAGGCAACAGTCTTTAGATCATCACTGTAACAGCACTATTGCTATGATTATTTAAAGCTAATTAATGAGCAAATACAAACCCACATGTGCTGTTTGTCTATTGAGCACAAAAAAAGAGATTTTTATTTGTTTATTTAATGCTCCTTCTCTCAACAATGAGTGAGTGTGTTAGAGGCAAACATAACTCCAAATGCAAACCCTGTGGCCAGAGTGGAATTCTTCATGTGCTTAAGTATTTTAAATGTATTTGCTGGAGCAAAATCGCAGCACATAAATCAGCTCCTCAGAACCTCCAAGTATTTTAAAAAACTACAAACTGAAAATTTTTATACAAGTCTGTGAAAGATCTTGAATTATTATTTATGAAACTATTCCAAAAATTTTCATCACGTTTTCCAGAATTTTACAATACAGCTGTGAACAAATCAAAAATGGAAAAAAAAGGGACAGTTTGTTCAGAAATATTTATGGTTTTCCAATTTTTTCCTGTGTGAGATGGAAGAACACCATGTCAGAGGCAGAGCACACTGAGTGCTCGTCACTAAGCAGCACTCAGAATGGCTGCTGCATTTTCATAAGTAAAGAGCAGCATGGCACTTCAAGTAAACCGAAACAATGCAATGTGCTTTATACCGCTTTTGTCTGAGAGCATGTACTCTTCTTAAAAAGAACTAAAAATACAGTTTGAAGATGACTTATAATATTTTTCTTTCGCTTTTGTTTTTCATCTCCCTTTCACTGTTAGTATTCTTATGTATGTTTCTTTCTGCTTGTCCAGTCAATGTGCCTGAGCTAGGTTTTGTACCTTTCTGGGTATTTATAAAATCCTCTACATTCTGTAAGGTTTATTTGTCACAGAGAAGGATTTGACTGCCTTTGAGTTTACTTCAGTTTGAATGAGGGCACATTTTCAGTGCTTTCTTTGGTACTCTATAGCCCTGTGGTTGACAGCTTTATCCAAAGCACTTTCTAACGTAGTATCACCTGTGGTTTCCCCCGTGCTGCCAGTACTAATTTATGCAGAAAACTCTCATATGAAGTTCCCTTTAAAAACTATGCAAACCTCTCATACCCTGCTATTTCAATGTCATAAAAATCTGAGTGTTCACGTTATTTTCTGCTGGTGAAATTTCAGCCTTTCAACTGTTACAAGCATCTTTGGATTTTAACATACTTTAACAAAGCATTGATTTTATCATGATGCATCGGTTCTGCAAAATTTTATGTATGTGAGTGCTTAAAACCACTGGTTCAATATTAACCACCAAGCAAGGGCTTTATTGTATCAGAACCTTGCTCAGAATATGAATCAGATTTCCACAACTGTGTAGCATAAATAACTACTTTTAACACATCCAACTGGCATAGCTTCATCGCATGTGTACATTATCAGTGCCTGGGCAAAGCATAGGATAATGGAAGATCTGTGGTTTTATTACTTTGTCCTGATTCTGATCTTCCTCCCTTTATTACAAATAAACTGAAATTAGTCAAGCAATTGTAGCATAAAAATGATACACGTTTTATGAATCAGAATCAGGCTTACTTCCATGACAGGGTGGTACTATCCTGTGTGGATTGTTTCATACCATTTGCTTCAAAGGCTTGGGCTAGTCATTTCTTATGTGCTCTCCAGTCTTGCACTTCAGTGTAATCTTCCTTCTTCCCTTAACCTGTCATATTAGATTTTTTTTCCTATTTATCTGTACAATGGAAAACCAGCTAGACTATATGCTGTGACTATTTCTTAACGGGGAAAAATAAATCAGTGCCTTCCTGGATTTTGAACTCATGAAAGTGGAGATATCCAAAAACATCATGCAAGCTCATTTCCCAACTTATTGGAATGCTTATGGTCTATTATTAATCTCAACAAATGAGGGCTTCCCTGCTAGTCTTGTGTCTCTGTGTCTGCTGTTTAATTTGGGGTGTGTGTGTGTGTGTGTGTGTGTTAAATTTTATATTAATCTTCATTATGCAAACGGAAGTACAAAAGTACTCAGCAGAGGAAATAAAATTTTGCAAGCTCTTCAAAGCTTTGTACGCATCACAGACTTTTGTCAAACCAAAATATTGCAGTGCTAGATATTGATTTTTATATTAATTTGTATAGTGTGTTTTAGTCTGGCCACTATAAGATATCCCTTCTGCTGATGCAAATAATTCTAGGCACAATTTAGATAATTTGACATAAAAGTATCCAATTAATTTGGAAAAACATCTGTCTGGATGTCAAATAAGCAAATGTGTACATCAGCTATTTAAGCTCCTAAGTTTAAACTGAAAAGAAAGCGATCATTCCCATAATGCTGTCACAATTATCTCTAGGTTGATTTTCCATTTTCTTCTGATCAATCTTTCATTGTCATGTTTGCATTTGTAAACATTTGTTCTACACCTCCTTGTTAGCTGGGCTACTATCACAAACCAGTGTTATTTCCCAGTTGGCTTTACTAAAATAACTGGGGTTTGACTGGAATTTATGGTGCCAGTCATGGTGAAGACTAACTGTTTAACATACAGGTTAAACAGTACTCTAGTGTTTTAGTAACAAAGAATAGAAAACAGAATTGGGGAGCGTGGGGGGAATGGGACAGGATGGGGAAAGAAAACCTTCAGTGCTCTCTCGACTAGTAAGAGAAAAATACTTATATTCCAGGTATATGCACTTCAGCTTTAAGAATTCTTACTATAGCATAGTAGAACTGCATACAGACTATATACTGTGGCCATTTCTTAACAGGAAAAAATAAACCAGTACCTTCCTGGTTCAGGCAACACTCGTATCGATACGTTAGGCAGGGATGGCTGGAGAGAGAATTCAAGCCATAAGCATTTGATTGTGCATATTGCTTCACTGTTAGCTTATTCCTTGGCATAGTTTTGTTCCATGTCAGGTAGCATTTTTTGGAAATTGGCAATACAAAACAGGGAGGAGTGCTGGTAGACAAGATGCTTGTGCTATGATCAGAGGGACCTTTAAAGGCTGGAGAAATGGGATGACAGGAAGCTCATGAAGTTCAACAAGGGGAAGTGCCAAGTCTTGCACCTGGGGAGGAACAACCCTAGGCATCACCACAAACCGGGGGCTGACCCATTCTTCGCAGGGTTGCAAAGAAGGCCCTGGGAGTCCTGGCAAGCAAAAAGTTGACTATAAGTCAGCAAAGTGTTCTCATGGCAAAGGCAGCCAGCAGTATACTGTGCTCCATCAGGAAGAGCATCACCAGGTGGTGATGAGCAGGGTGGTTGGACTAGACAGTATCTCAAGAGATCCACTTCCAACTTAAGCAACTCTGTGATTCTGCGAAGTACAGTTTAGGGAAGTAAAACAGATCCTCCCAACAGACAGTGTGTAGGAAACAGTATCACATTAGGCTCCTTCAGCTCTCCACAGTCCTTTAACTGTATACCTTTGCTATTTCAAATACTACCCTCTGCATAGGAATGCAACACCTCAGGGTAGGAAACAAATGCAATGAAATTATTGCCCTGGTGGGCAGAAGTGCAATAAAAAAGGCTATCATTGACCATGCCTCTGCCCCTCTCCAGAATCCCAGAAATGATACTAAGATATGATTCCCACACTCACATCATTTCAGGTATTCAGGATCATAAAAAAAGAAAAGCAAGCATACAAAATTTGCAACTGTGCCTTAGGACCATTATGTGAGGCTCAGGAGAGACCCAAAGCCAGTTACTAATTACTGGGGATACAAGTAGGTTGTGTCAATTAGCCAGAACAGTCCCTGTTTTACTTGGTAGTGGAGATGTCTAGAGACCTGTTTCAAGCATGTTTTCTTGAGTACTTCGAAAAGGAACAGGGCTTGGGGGGGTATCCTTTGCGCACTGTGTCTGCTGTTCAACTGTGCAGTCTACTAAGCCTTGAAAAAGGGGAAAAATTCACAAACAATCACCCAGATTTTTAAAATTATTTTGACATCCTAGAAACTTTCCCAGCTTCCACCCAGATTAAACAAGACATTGCACTGATTTTAGTATGCACGTTCCCTCACAAAATGCCAATTTAGCACTTACCTAAAGGTGGTCTTTTACTTCACTTTTTCATTAAATGTCTAAGATTATTACTAATGGGTGTTTTTTTCCAACCTCTTTTTGTTCATTATAACTTAGAACATATAATGATATTACTGTTGCAGTTACATAGCAAAGAAACTTCAGAGTGCAAAAAACTTTGTTTGTTTGTTTGTTTGTTTGTTCCTTTCTTTCTTTCTTTCTTTCTCTCTCTCTCTTTTTTCCGTTCCTTCTTCACTCAAGTTAATTGGATAAAACCAGAAAAGTATCATTGGGGCTGTTCTCCAACATTAGAGATGCAAAAGACCAAAAATAGGAATCTATGATTTATATGATTTTTCTAAGAATTATCACCTTTAATTCAACCCTTTAATTTTTAATCCTGATGGCAGGTAATACAGGAACCAGTTCCTGTGTGCTGCAGGTGTATGGTGCAGTGTCACTGAAGCCGTCCTGAACTATTTGAGGACAGATGCTGGTGAACGCTGCCATACACTAATCTGGGAGGACTCTCTTGTGTTTTGTTCTCCTTAATCGTACTCAGTGCATGTAGACAACATTCTGGATTACATTCTCCTCAACCTATGAAAAAAATATTAACCCGTTCAGAAAACAGTAAATGATTTCTCATCTGTTTCCATTTTAGAAGATATTTAAACTTTTTTTCATCATTAATACTAACAATGTGAGCTTGACCAGATTCAGTAACCAAGATTTGGACCATTTTTGCCCTAAGAGGAAACTGAAAAAAAAAAAAAAAAAGTAATATGAGAAATATTAAATAAAACTGCTTTTACTGTAGTTGAATATATAAAGAGGATAAGCACCTTTAATGAATCTTGATTTGATGAATTTTAGCTCAGATGCCACATTCACTCCTGAGATAATTCTATATGCATTTTACTATGTTTTCCTGATGCATATTAAGTTACACAAAAGAGATTAAAATTGTTAGGGCTTTTTTGGTATTTATTCCAATTTTTCATTTGATTACTAACTAACAACTCATTAGTTATTATTATAACTAAGTTTGTACTTTGGAATACAAAGAAAATCAAAGACCTATAGACAGACCATGTTTTCAGATGATCTCCTTGATATGAATGTTTATTTGTTCCATGTTGTTACTGTTTGCTTGAATAACATCCATTTCTGTCTGTTTTTTTTTTCTTTTGTAAATGTTGACACAGACAAATTTGAAAGAATTTTAATCTATTCCATTTCTTGGTTTAGATTTATTCAGATATGCAATTATATTATGTTATTATTTCATGAATTTCTTATCTGAATGCTGCAGCTTTTTTTTATGTCTGTTGCTCTCATTCTTCCATACATTTGTTGTAATCCATTTTATTCTTTAACTGAGACATGCAAGATAACACTTTCTCTGAGAAATAAATTGTAGTAATACTACCACAGTGAAAAATGATTTTGTATTTTAGCACGTTCCTGCCTCCTATCTTCATAAGTTCTTAAATTTTAACCCACAACCCAAAGAATAATCTTTGCTTTTTAAACTTAATCATAAGCCACACAGGTAATTTGCACAGTACTTGAAGTAGCAAGTTATATGTGATTATATCAGTGTGAGCACTTGATGGCATTAATTTACTGCTGTGGCACTGTAAGAATACCTGGAGCTTCACATCCTAAACACTTCCCCTTGTCTCTGATAATTAATGCATTCCATAAGGAAGTGCACTTAAAATTTATGAAATCAGGCTGGTGTTCCCAAGTAATACTACTACTTTGAATCACAGAATCACAGAATCTTCTAGGTTGGAAAGGACCTTCAAGATCATCTTGTCCAACCATCAACCTAACTGACAAAAATAAACGCCCACAAAAACAACAAAATGCAACACCATCACTAAACCATGTCTCCCAGCACCACGTCAACCTGTCTTTTGAACACCTCCAGGGATGGTGCCTCAACCACCTCCCTTGGCAGCCCATTCCAATGTCTGATAACCCTTTCAGTGAAAAAATTTTTCCTAATATCCAGCCTGAACCTCCCCTGGCGCAACTTGAGGCTGTTTCCTCTAGTCCTGTCGCCCGTGACTTGGGAGAAGAGATCGACCCCCGCCTCTCTACCCTCCTTTCAGGTAGTTGTAGAGAGCAATAAGGTCTCCCCTCAGCCTCCTCTTCTCCAAGCTGAACAATCCCAGTTCCCTCAGCCTCTCCTCATAAGACTTGTGCTCCAGACCCCTCACCAGCCTTGTTGCTCTTCTCTGGACCTGCTCCAGCACCTCGATGTCTTTTTTGTGGTAGGGGGCCCAAAACTGGACACAGTACTCGAGGTGGGGCCTCACCAGTGCTGAGTACAGGGGGACTATCACCTCCCGAGTCCTACTCGCCACACTGTTCCTGATACAGGCCAGGATGCTGTTGGCCTTCTTGGCCACCTGGGCACACTGCTGGCTCATGTTCAGCCGGCTGTCCACCAACACCCCCAAGTCCTTTTCTGCCAGGCAGCTTTCCAGCCACTCTGCCCCAAGCCTGTAGCACTGCATGGGGTTGTTGTGACCCAAGTGGAGGACCCGGCACTTCGCCTTGTTGAACCTCATCCCGTTGGTCTCAGCCCATCGATCCAACCTGTCCAGATCCCTCTGCAAAGCCTTTCTACCCTCCAGCAGGTCGACACTGCCACCCAACTTAGTGTCGTCTGCGAACTTACTGAGGGTGCACTCAATGTCCTCATCCAGATCATTGATAAAGATGTTAAAGAGAATGGGTCCCAGTACCGAGCCCTGGGGGACACCACTCGTGACCAGACGCCAACTGGATTTAACTCCATTCACCACCACTCTCTGGGCCCAGCCCTCCAGCCAGTTTTTAACCCAGCGGAGGGTACTCCCATCCAAGTCATGGGCAGCCAGTTTCTCCAGGAGGATACTGTGGCAGACTGTATCAAAGGCTTTACTAAAGTCCAGGTAAACAACATCCACAGCCTTTCCCTCATCCACCAAACGGGGCACTTTGTCATAGAAGGAGATCAGGTTTGTCAAGCAGGACCTGCCCCTCGTGAACCCATGCTGGCTCGGCCTCATCACTTGGGTGTCCTTCATGTGCTGCATAATGGCACTCAGGATGATCTGTTCCATGACCTTCCCAGGCACCGAGGTCAGACTGACAGGCCTGTAGTTCCCCGGATCATCCTTCCGACCCTTCTTGTGGATGGGTGTCACATTTGCTAGACGCCAGTCAGCTGGGACCTCCCCAGTTTGCCAGGACTGTTGGTAAATGATGGAGAGTGGGTCCGCAAACACTTCCGCCAGCTCCCTCAGTACCCTTGGGTGGATCCCATCTGGTCCCATAGACTTGTTTGTATCTAGGTGTTGGAGCAGGTCCCTCACCACCTCCCTTTGGATTACAGGGGCTTCATTCTGCTGCCCGCCCATGTCTGCTAGTTCAGGGGTCTGGGTACTTAGGGAACCCCCTACTCTACTACTAAAGACTGAGGCAAAGAAGGCATTCAGGACTTCAGCCTTCTCCTCATCCTTTGTCACTACATTACCTCCCATATCCAATAGAGGATGGAGGTTCTCCCGAGTCCTCTTCTTGCTATTAATATATTTATAGAAGTTCTTTTTATTGTTTTTAACATCCAAGGCCAGATTGAGTTCTAGCTGGGCTTTGGCCTTTCTAATCTTTTCCCTACATAACTTTACTATACCTTTGTAATCTTCCTGAGTGGCCTGCCCCTTTTTCCAAAGGCCATAAACTCTCCTTTTTTCCCGAAGCTGTGACCGTATCTCTTTGTTCAGCCAGGCTGGCCTTTTCCCCTGACAGCTCGCTTTACAGCGCACAGGGACGGCCTGCGCCTGGGCTTTTAAGACTTCCTCCTTGAAAAACACCCAGACTTCCCGCACATCTTTGCCCTTCAGGGCTGCCTCCCATGGGACTTTTCCAAACAGTGACCTGAAAAGGCTAAAGTCCGCCCTCCGGAAGTCCAAGGTGGAAGTTTTGCTAACCCCCTTCCTTACCTCACTAAGAATTGAAAACTTGACTATTTCATGGTCGCTAAGCCCAAGACGGCCTCTGAGCATCACATGTCCCACTAGTCCCTCTCTGTTTGTGAGCAGTAGGTCTAGTGAGGCACCTCCCCTGGTAGGCTCTCCTACCAGTTGTGTCAAGAAGTTATCTTCGATACACTCAAGGAACCTCCTAGACTGCCTGCTCTCTGCTGTGTTGTATTTCCAGCAGATGTCTGGTAGGTTGAAGTCCCCAACCAGAACAAGGGCTGGCAATTGAGAGACTTCAGCCAGCTGCTTATAGAATACCTCGTCTACCTCCTCATCCTGGTTGGGTGGTCTATAGCAGATTCCCAGCACCAGATCTCCCTTGTTAGCCTTCCCCTTCATCTTTACCCATAAACACTCCACTTTATCATTGCTGGAATCTATGTCCATACAATCAAAACACTCCCTAACGTACAGAGCCACACCCCCGCCTCTCCTTCCTTGCCTATCCCTCCTGAAGAGCTTATAGCCATCCATCACAGCATTCCAGTTATGACTATCATCCCACCATGTTTCTGTGATGGTGATTACATCATAGCTGCCATGCTGCACAATGGCTTCCATCTCCTCCTGTTTGTTGCCCATGCTACGTGCATTAGTGTAGATGCACTTAAGCTGCGCTCCCGATTTCACCCCCATCCTTGGTCCTTTACCCCCAGGCTCATTACCAGTGGGCCTGGTATTGTCCCCTTCCCCCTTTGATTCTAGTTTAAAGCCCTGTCCATGAGCTTTGCTAGCTCTTGGCCTAATACCCTTTTCCCCTTTTGGGATAGGGTTTTTCCATCGTGCTCGAGCAGACCCGGTGTCCTATAAATCAAGCTATGGTCTTTGAACCCAAAGCCCTGCTGGTAGCACCAGTTACAGAGCCAGGCATTGATCTGCCTGATCTTTTTGTTTATCCAGTCATCGGTCCCCAAAAATGGAGGGACAGAGGATATCACAACTTGTGCTCCTGAATCCTTGACTAGCTGTCCCAAAGCCAAGAATCTCTTCTTTTACAGGAAATAAGAGAAATCTTTAAGATATCAAGACCAAGTACAAGGTCCTGCATGTGGGTCAGGGCAACCCCAAGCACAAATAAGAGTTGGGCAAAGAATGGATTGAGAGCAGCCCTGAAGAGAAGGACTTTGGGGTGTTGGTGGGTGAAAAATTGAGTATGAGCTGACAAGGTGCACCCACAGCCCAGAAAGCCAACTGCATCCTGGGCTGCATGGAAAGAAGTGTGGCCAGCAGGTTTGAGGGAGGTGATTCTGCCCCTCTACTCCACTCTGATGAGACCTCACCTGGAGTACTGTATTCAGCTCTGGGGGCCCAACATAAGAAAGAAATGGATCTGTTGGAGCACATTCAGAGGATGACCACAAAGATGATCAGAGGGCTGGAGTACCTCTCCTGTGAAGAGAGGCTGAGAGAGTTGGGGTTGTTCAGCTTGGAGAAGAAAAGGCTCCAGGGAGACCTCATAGGAGCTTTCCAGTACCTACAGGAAAGATTGGCAAGAACTCTTTCTCAGGGAGTGTAGTGATAGGATGAGGCATAATAGTTTTAAACTGAAAGAGGGGACATTTAGATTAGATATTAGGGACAAATTCTTCACTCTGAGGGTGGTGAGGCACTGCAACAGGTTGCCCAGAGAAGCTGTGGATGCCCCATCCCTGAAAGTGTTCAATGCCAGGCTGGATGAGGCTTTGAGCAACCTGGTCTAGTGGAAGGTATCCCTGTCCATAGCAGTGGGGTTGGAACTAGATGATCTTTAATGTCTCTTCCAAACCAAACCATTAGATGATTCTATGATCTTTTGTGTTGACTCCAAGAGTAACTAGGTTTTCTTTGGTCTGAAGGCAGGTATTTTCTGCCAAATCATTTCAGTGGTGCCTTTCTTATACAACCAATGAAAATTTTCTTTATACTGGACTAGAACTCTATTCTCTTGAAGATCTTATGGTGAGATCCAGCAAAAATATACTAAGAGCACCATATTTGTGATTCTTTTTATTATTTAATGAGCTCCAAATATGCTAGGCATTTTCCTAACACAGAAGCAAACCCAACGTCCTGGGTATTTTTTGAAGGACAAAGACACAGTTCATTTCAAACAATGAAAAATATGTAATCTAAAAAATCTCCAGAAGCTGCAGCTCTGTGAGATATGTTATCTTACTACTGATATTGTGTAGTAGAATTGTTATTGTCTGAGCAGCAGTCCTTCCTGCAGTCCCCTTGGTAAGGTTCTGGATATAAGTGAAGCAACAAAACAGGGACACATGTTGATCACACATTACAAAAAACGGCAATAATGAGAGGGGTGGGAGAAAGGAAAAAAAATCAATCAATTAGTATTACTTTTTTCCTTAGCCTTTCTACTCTTCTTGAAATCTTCAATGGATTCTCCAGTTTTGTTTACATTAGAAGGCTTGTTGATTTGTTATTTGGTTATGAATGGATGCTAATTGATATTGATCTCAATGCTTTGTTTATTATCTTCTGGGGAACAAATTATTCTAAGGTGATATATCTGGGGTGAATTATGGTCCTGGAGGCAGAATCAATATACGTCGGGAAGTCTGAAGAAACAGTTTTGCTTTAAAGCATATTGTTGTTAAGAAAGATTAATTTGTAAGGCATGGATAAAGACATAGGAACAGGACACCTACGATGAGATGATAATGAAAGGAGCTATGAGATATTAGGAAAGAAGATGAGAAGGTTGCTGACACCACACATGGTAATACTTGGAAGTTGGCACCCATGCCTCCCTGTCTGGAGTGCTGGACTTGTCTAGTATCAAAGACGTAGAGAGAGGATGAGTTTCTTCCTTGCTTGTTTTGTAGCTTTGCAACTACTTAACAAAAACAAGAGAGTTAGAAAAAAGCACAGCAGTCAAAGCTGTACTTTATGTTCAATTAGACAAAACCCTCCGTGTGAAAGAGTTTGTACAGATTATGTGTTAAAGGATATCCAACTGAAATGCATGAGCCTTTCTGATGTGCTGCTTTGCTGCATCATTTGCGCCAGGGTGCTGGGACATAGCCTGGCCAGACTAGGGCCTTACGGTAAAACAAAGAGCAAATAACTGGCAGCCTCAACCATGATGGGCCAGGATCAGTCACTGCAATGTCACGTTAGTTTTCAAAGACTTAACATGGACAGGTCTTTAACATTTAATTGTGTTGCCAAGTTGTTGCCAACCTTGGACTCACCACTGCCCCAAGGCCATGACTTTTTCCCCCTTGACCTCTTTTTTAAAAAACGGAACAGAGAACACCCCAGTAATGCTGAACAGTAGTACTTAATATTGATTATCCATTTTAAATTGTGGCTTGTGAGGGAACCAGGATAAGACTAAAATTTTACTGATTTTTGTTCTACTTCCTACTTGTTTCCCAGGAATAAACATTGAACAGAGAGAGGGAATGAAAATAACATATTGATCAACATAGCACAAAAAGTCCTACTGGAGAGTAAGGAGACTTTGATTACATATAGAATTTTATAGAAAGGGTGAATTTTCATTTCTACACATTGTCCTCCTCCTCCTGAGTCTCCAGCACTCTTTTGCCATCAACTCAACAAACATGAAACTGAATAAAGCAAAAACATACATGCACTAAACTGAAATATTTTTCTGCATATTTCCAGACCAACTGGAAACTAAATTCATGTTCACAAGTTACAATTTACCAAACATATGCTTAATACAGCAATACTAAATTTGTGGATCGTGTATGTTACCTCTAAAGTCTTAATGATGCCATTAGTTTTGCATACTATGTCTTCAGCAAAGACTCAAATGTTTATCTTTGTTACCTAACAGAGAAATGTAGATGAAGTTCAGCTCAGAGCATAGTGTTGGCATTGCAGACCTGCCTTTTCAGGGCAGAGTTGAGACCTGAATGGACATTGGTACACAGCACAGAATATTCCCAATTCAAAATGTTAAATATGTTGCTAATTAGAATGGAACCTTTAAAAACTGAACCCTGAATGAATACTTTGGAGGCTTTCTTGTCTAATCAGAACTGAGAAGAAACTACAGTAAAAGCACGTCATATTCATTTATATTTATATAAATAAAAATATTGGTAATTTTACAATTATACCAAGTTGACTAATACCTGCTTATTAGAAATATAATTATACATCTGTGCTATTTTGACCATGCACAGGGGCGGTAGAACTGGATGGTGAGAGATATTCTGAGCTGTGCAACTGCAATGTCATTGTGCGTGTCAGAGGTGCTTCCATGGAAAGCCACTTACTTTTGTGGATGGACAGATTCTGAAGTAGGCTGCTCCTATGCCAGAGCAGATCAGTGTAATCATAGCAAGTCCTTCTTTGAGGAGTGGTAAGTATAATGGAAAAGAAAGTAATATATTTACTGAGCAGTAATAGAATGTTTTCTAATAACACTCAGTTTGAAGTATTGCCAAGTCTTTTTTAAGGAGTAGTGGAAATGCTACGTCAGTACGAATAAGAAAAGATTATTTTCTCCAGCAATAAAATGAATGATAGAATACTTTATTACTGTTGCCAGAAAATTTATGCTGACAAGTATACCCATATAATTCATTGCATGACAAAGAACATCGTATTGTCTTGACATAGAAAAGCATCATTTTAATTTAAGATGAATTGTACTTTACTAGCTGGTACAGACTTCATAGATCATAGATCTGAGTAATGAAACTGATTTAAAGAAAACAGCTAAGACATTACTTTAACAATTACCTGATTAGAACAACTTAGTCCTTGATCAGGGTTGCTAGCATTCTGAAGAAGGCATTCTGCATTAACTGATTCATTTTCCGAAATTAAAATACCTTCCATAATATCAAGATTTAAAGTTTAAGTATACCTCAAGGTATCTAAGTTGTTTCACATACAGGAGGGGAAAAATAATTCTGTCATCCGCTGTTCTGTAAAAATTGTTCTAGAAAATTATGGTCCTCCTGGAGACATTTGAATCACTCATTTTATTTGAATCATGCAAAGCGTGTTATTAATAGAAATAACTCCTGAAAGGGTCTCACTTTGTTAAGTAGAATAGGGTTGAGTCAGTGAGGTACACATTAGTGTAATGACATGGTATGTAAAAATGGAACTCTTTTAATCTCTTTCACCCAGGAGAAAGTGTGGTGTGAAATCATTTCCACGGAGGACAAACAGTACCTTAAAAATCACTCATTCTGACATTTAGGGATGGTTTTGTTCTCAGTTAGGTCGAAGTGATTCCACTGCATGCTGTTCTGACATAACTGAGAGTAAGATCATTTCAGACCTTACTGATTGTCCAGAGGAAGAGCAACAGTACAAAGGAAGCACTTGGAAAAGAAAAACAACAAAACAACAAAAAGAAACAAAGAAAAACAAACAAATAAAATCCCAACAGCAACAAAAAAATATCTCTAGCACAAAAAAGTCTTAAAAGGATGTTTTCACTTCCCAGAGAATCTCTTCTGCCAGTTCAATGATTTCACTGAGGGAAAAAAAATTACGAGAGACTGGACACTCAGAGTCCAATAGAGTAATACAAGATTTAAAAGATTGATCAGAGTGGATATTTCTCTCTTGTTCTTGATGACTTTTTCTTAGAAAATCCAAATGTGGGGTATGTATTAATTTATTTGACAATGTGCTCAGCTGCTTCCCTTCCTCCCCTTAAGATAAAATGGGCATTAGAAAGGAAGCAACTAAATATACTGACCCAGTAATAGCAATCCTTTTCTTTTGCGTATTTTGATTGTCAGAGACTAATGAGAAACAAAATATATCTATAATCCTTAAAGGTTCCAAATCACATTAAACCTGATGTAAATTAGCTTAGGATAGGATTAGATATTTAATGGTACCATTATAATAATGAGAAAAGACATGAAACAAAGTGGAAACAGGCAGTTACTCTGTTATATTTAAGAAGTAGGACATACAAATTATTAAATTAATGCAAGCTCACTGAAGTTGTTGAGTAAGATTTTGTTGTAATTTAAATACATGCTGGGATTTTGGTGTTTTGTGGTTGGTGTTTTTTTGGTTAATTTCTGCTGAAATTCATAATCTTTCCAATCGCAAGAATCAAAAACAAACAAACAAAAAATCCTCATTTTTAATGTTGTTGTGAAAACTGGAGTGTTTCCTCTAAGGAAAGACAGGCCACCTGGTTAACTGATCAGGTATCTGCTATCAGAGTATGTCCCTGGATTATGATAAACAAAACCAGCTGGTGCTAAAGCACACCTCCATTGACATGCTTTTAGAGAGTACAAAAGGAGTCTGAAGTCACTACAGACACCACAGTGTATTTTATTGCATAGGAAGTTAATTCAGAAACCAAATCTAGAGCTCCATCCTTTCAAGAGACCCATAAAAAATGAAGCAGAGGAAATAGGATGGGAAACAAATACAAAGTTTCTCCTAAATTTTTCAGTAAAGATAAAATTCTCTAATGTATTGAGCATTTAAGTATTTAAATCCTAAATTTATTTTATTTTTACTATATTTCCTCAGTCCTCCAGCCAGCTGTTTTCTCTCATCTGGAGAAAGGCCAAAACAGTTTTTGTGGGATGTTCAAGAGCTGTTGCCTAGTTTCACAGCACAGTAGAAAGACAATGTCTGATCTGCAAAACCACAGTGGGACTGATCATATATTTGCTATTGCCTGATTAAAGACTACTGAGCATATATTAGATTTTAGATTAGATTTCCTCACATTTGTTGTGAGGAAAAGAAAGGAGAAAAGAACAGAAAATCAACAACAGGAAATTGATATAATCTCTTCTGCAATTATAAATCCATTGTCATTCTCTGGCAGTGAAACACCTAGCTTAGTGCCAGGGATTTTAATTCTAGTGAGGCCAGATTGCACTTATTTTTCCTGAACAGTCACATTAAATTGATTAGTACTAAATTAATTAAAAAGGCAGAAAGGTTCGAGTAGTTAGAGATTTTCTCCCCATCAGACGTAAAACTGAGAGAGAAAAATGAAGTACTGAAGCAGTGAGTTATACAAAAAACCCGCCCAGCTGTGACAAAATGAATTCAAAGAGGCAGTACTTTGGTTTTGAATTCTGCTGAGCACTGAAGGAGAGTATGGGATGCCAAGTATTGAAAGTTATATTCCTGACAGGTCATCTATTTTTAGGGAGAGACAGTTCCAGGCTGAATAACAGAGCTATGTTTATTCAAAAAGATCAGATCCTCAGCTAGTAAAAACAGTAATAATAGCAAAAGCATTACCGGTAGTACCTGTACAGTCACTGTATCTAGGCAAGATTATCATAGATAGGATTATCAAAAGGCAAGGATCTCCCATATGAACACAGAATAAAAAATACAAGATGAAAGAACTGACCAGTATGAATCCTTTTCCTGCTTAGAAGACCCTACAATGAGAGCATGAGGAAGAAGTAAAAGATGAGTACAGATGCACAGAGGAATTTGAGGAAACACTAAGCCTGAACTGATTGCTGTGATAGGTACCAGAGACCACACATGAGTGCTTTAGCCACTGCATGCTCCAAAAAAGGGGTTTAAGGAAGGGTTTGAAAGCAAATAATAAAGGCATTACACAGATATTCAAAGTCTCCTGCCTGGATGGGAAGTGCTGGGATGGAGAACTACAGCTGTATTCATTTGAATATACTGATATTTATTCATATCGGCATAGTCTTTGACATTAAAATATAAATGAAGACAAAACTGCTTAAAAAATCAGTGTTTTTCTCTTTCAAAAATCCAGAAAAATACTCTCCTACCATATGATTGGGATAGATACCATAGATACATATATTTTTTGAAAAATCTAACATTTACATGGCTGTGTCAGAAAGTCTCAAAATTTTAATAACGTGAACTTCATTACTGGGCAAGTAGATCCCTAAAGAGGCCAAAGTCTGCTCTCCTGAAACCCAGCACTGTGATCCTGCTTTTTGCCCTACTTCATCCTCCTAGGATCATGAACCCAACCGTCTTATGGTCATTGCAGCCAAGGCTGTCCCTGACTTTCACATCCATCACCAGTTCTTCCTTGCTTGTAAGTAACAGGTCCATCACAGCACCTTTCCTTATTAGGTCCTCAGTCACCCGTGTCAGGAAGTTCTCATCAGTGCTCTCTAGAAAATCTCCATGATTGCTTTAACCCTTCTGTGTTGTCCCTCAAGCAGATATTAGTATGGCTAAAATCCCCCATAAGGACAAGGCCTGGGAATGTGGTGTTCCTTCCAGTTATCTGAAGAAGGCCTCACAGAATTACAGAATCTTCGTGGTTGGAAGGGACCTTTGAGATCATCAACTCCAACAAAACAAACAAACAAACAAAAAAAACCCAAAACCACCCCACCCCCCAAAAAAACCCCACCACACACCACACCCACCCACCAACAGATGCAAACCAACAATCTCAGGCATTAGAGCATGCCCTGAAGTGCCATGTCTACACGTTTCTTAAATACCTCCAGGGATGGCAACTCCACCACCTCCCTGGGGAGGCTGTTCCAGTGCCTGACCACTCTCTCAGTAAAGTAATTCTTCCTAATATCTAACCTAAACATCCCGTGCCGCAACTTTACACCATTTCCTCTGGTCCTGTCATTATTCCCTTGGGAGAAGAGGCCAACACCCACCTCTCTACAACCTCCTTTCAGGTAGTTGTAGAGGGCAAAGAGGCTCTCAGCCTCCCTCTCCCTCAGCTTCCTCTTCTCCAAACTAAACATGCCCAGTTCCCTCAGCCTCTCCTCATATGACTTGTTCTCTAGACCCCTCACCAGCTTGGTGGCTCTCCTCTGGACACCCTCCGGCAACTCAATGTCCTTCCTGTAGTGAGGGGCCCAGAACTGAACACAGTACTCAACGTGAGGCCTCACCAGTGCCGAGTACAGAGGCGCCATCACTTCCCTACTCCTGCTGGCCTTGCTATTCCTGATACAGGCCGGGATACCGTTGGCCTTCTTGGCCACCTGGCACACTGCTGGCTCGCGTTAAGCCGGCTGTCCACCAACACCCCCAGGTCCTTTTCTGCTGGGCAGCTTTCCAGCCACTCTTCTCCAAGCCTGTAGCGTTGCCTGGGGTTGTTGTGACCAAAATGCAGGACTCGGCACTTGGCCTTATTAAACCTCATCCCATTGGCCTTGGCCCATTGACCCAACCTGTCCAGATCCCTCTGTAGAGCCTTCCGACCCTCAAGCAGATCAACACTCCCACCTAGTTTGGTGTCATCTGCAAACTTACTGAGGGTGCGCTCAATCCCCTTACCTAGATCATCAATAAAGATGTTAAACAAGACTGGCCCCAAGACTGAGCCCTGAGGGACACCACTGGTGACCAGCTGCCAACTGGATTTCACTCCATTAATCACAACTCTGGCCTCAGCTACTACTTCTCCCTGGTCAGGAGGTGTATATAGCAGATACCCACTGCACCGGAAATCATGTTGGTCTTCCCGCTAATCTTCACCCACAAGCTCTCAGCTGGCTTCTTAGCCATCCCTGGGCAGTTTCATGCACTCCAGCTGCTTTCTCACATAAAAGGCAGCTCAAAGGACAACTCCTCCTCCTTGCCTTTCTGCTCTGTCCTTCCTAAGGAGCCTGTATACCTCCATCACAGCACTCCAGAGCTCCAGTTGTGTGTGCAGTCCCATCATACTTTCTTGAACCCAATGAGGTTATAGCCCTGTGACTGCATACAGACTTCTAAATCTTCCTGTTTGCTCTTCATGCAACGTGCACTAGTGACATTTTAGAGACTGTATTGAGTTTGCATGGCAAGGTTTCGGTAGCAGGGGTGCCTGCTTCTGTGAGAAGCTGCTAGAAAATTCCCCTATGTCTGATAAGCCAATTCCAGCTGGCTCCAAGACAGACCCACTGCTGGCCAAAGCTAAGCCCGTCTGCAACAGTTGTAGTGCATCTGTAATAATGCATTTAAGAAAGGAAAAAACTGCTGCACAACAGCAGCTGGAAGAGAGGAGTGAGAATATGTGACACAAACAACCATGCAGACACTAAGGTCAGTGAAGAAGGAAGGGGAGAAAGTGCTCCAGGCACCAGAGCAGGTAGCCACCTGCAGCCCATGGAGGACCTCACACCAAACCAGTCCATTCCTGAAGGACTTTACCCTGTGGAAGGGACCCACGCCGGACCATTTGTCAAGAACTGCAGTCCATGGGAAGGACCCACATTGGAGGATTTTGTGAAGGACTCACTCCTGCAGGAGGGACCCCATGCTGGAGCAGGGAAAACGTGGGAGGAGGAAGGAGCAGCAGAGACAAACGTGTGATGAACTGACCACAATCCTCATTCCCTGTCTCCCTGCACCACTCAGGGGGAGGAGGTAGAGCCTGGAAAGAAGGGAGGGGTGCATGCGAGGTGGTTTAAGATTTGTTTTTATTTCTTATTATCCTACTCTGATTTGATTTGCAATAAATTAAATTAATTTCCCCAAGTTGAGTCTGTTTTGGCTGTAATGGTAACTGGTGAGTGATCTCCCTGTCCTTATCTCGACCCACACGCCTTTTGTCGTATTTTTTGTCCAGATGAGGAGGGGGAGTAATAGAGTTTAGTGGGCACTTGGCATCCAGCCTGGGTCAGCACACTACAGGGAGGCACTCAAGTGTGCTGATTCCCCAGTACAGGCTTGAAAGCTTTCACCACAGCTGTTCTGCAGGCACTTCCTTCTTTACATGCCTATGCTCAAAGAGATTGCCCTTCAGCTCTGTTTGTTGATTACTGTGTCCCTTCTGCTACCATCACCACAGGCCATTGGCTTGCCTACCCCACCCACAGCTTCTTCACTTGTTGAGGAATCTCTCCCTCCCCAAGTCATTCCTAGTTTTAAAGCTCTCCCTACCAGGTTTCTTACCAGCCATACGAGGTAAGATAGCTTTGCCCTCCATAGTCAGGTGGATCCCGTCTCTTACAAAGAGCTGTTGACCCCAAAGAGGGTTCCAAAATTGCTTTTATTCCCTTTATTTTCAGCTTGAAATATTATACACCAATTTCACATGCTCAGAGACTCTTCTAAATCCTTCATATTATTTTCAGATAATACATGGTGTTTGGGTTGATTCATTAAATTTACAAGAGATGTATGTTTCTCATCAGGTTTCTTATGCAGTATAAATATTTCTCTCTATAAAATATTAACCAACACAACCTTTAGTTTTAAAGGAGATATTGATTCTACAATTACCTCTGTTCTCTCAGTAAACATTCTGGAGATCTCAAGTATTCATTCCCAAACACATTGTTTCCACTGTGAAAGGATAGTATGCAATTACCACATGCAAAGACCCTCCAGGCAAATCATTACAACTGCAAACTGGACGAGACATTTGATTTAATACCTCATCTTGGTATGATGTGGTTATTGAGATTTCAGAATTCCTATAATCAAACTTAAATAAAGACATCATACTCCACGTGCAGTTTTATTTGTGCATCCAGATTCGTCCTGCAGACCTAGGTGCAAATAAAACTAAGCTTGTATTTTTAATCAGTGTAGCCACCTATTCTTTTCCCATCAGAAATAATTCTACATAAGCTAGTAAAAGAATTAGGTTTCCTAACACATGGGTTTCCTTCTCTTCTATCTTTATTACAATTGTGATACTAGATCCAATAAAGTCAGCTGGATTTTCCCTCATATTTTAACAGAAGCAGAATCAGATCAATTACTTCAGCAGCCCTCATAACCTTTGTAAATGGCAGCTGAGCATAGAGTGGGGAGGGGAGATGTGGGGAACTGTGGCTTTACAAGGCTCTGAAGTGACCTGGAGCAGAGTGATGCTGTACAGAGCACACAGCACAAGTGCTGGGCAGCCGGAGTCCTAAGGAAGCTCACCTCTCCTACTCATTTGTGGTTGCCAAGACTGCAATCAAAGACAACTTTAAACAACTTTTATACATACAGCAGATCAAGCTGTAAAATAGTTAACTCAGGGGACTCAGTGTTGCTGTAGCAAAAGCCCCTGACTTCAGGCTGCCATTACTGTGAGCTCTGAAGTGAAATAATTTCCATTTAAACCTAACACAGGCTTTAGTCCCATCTTTGAAAGGAATATAGGTATGCAAGCACTGCTAAATATCAGAAAGAAGAAATGTTCCAACTGAGACGTATTTAGAAATTGATGCTACCTGTCCATTTAAGTTTCTGCTGAGATGGATCCAAATCTCAATATTTTGATGAGAACAGGCTGAATTTTTTTCAGAAGCAAAGCATCTGTGAATGCTTTGAAGAAAATACCTATTTACAGCCATAGTTCAATTTGAACCAGGTGCTCTTCATCAAAGGGCTGATCTCCTGATCGAAGTTAAACAGCTTTTAAAGAAGAGGAGATTTTTGCTCCTGAAAATACACTACAAAATTTGCTACAGGTGTTTATTTTGTGTGGAAGTGGTGGTTTTTTCTACTATATCTTTTGTCATTCCTTCCTATTACTGGCTGGGCATACCAGAAACTCTAGCTACCAACAGTCAAAGGCAAGGGTCAAAATTTGCTGCACACCTGTAAATCAGGTAGTCATCCTCTTCTTCCCCAATTATTTTCCTCCTCTCCCCCACTTTTCTCATCTATACTAATCATGTCCACTTGATGGATGAGTACCAAGTATTGATTTTCAAGGTAAGTTTTTTAGAGTTCGGTCAAAACTGTCATTTATTATGCATGTCTTCTCTAATGCGACACATAGCAATAGCTACTGGCATCTGAGTAGAAATAATGTCCATGTAGGGTTTGCATTTACTGATTTTTTTTTTGTGACATTTGCCATCAGGTGCAGGAACTAGCTGAATTTTGGATAGAAGGAGCACCCTACTTTTAAGCAAACTAACTTATTTAAATGTAAAGAGGTCAGCTTACTAAGAGATGCCTAGAAGCCAAACACTGCTAAGAGCTGCTTGGTGTCCTCAAGAAAATTAAGGCAGAGTGACTGTACATGCAATTCTGCAAGAAGTCTCTATTGCTATGTCCATTTCTCATTCTAGCTAGACACCATAGGTGTGCTTAAATAGGCAGGAAATATCATTGTAATGATGGCAAATAAGCCATTCCCTTGTGTAAGCCACTATCTCTTGTGTATGATCTCAATTTCACCCTGCATAAGCTGTTACAGAAAGATTTGCCATTGCCTGGAGGCTAGAAAACTTGAAACAACCAAAGGTTTAGATTAAGTATGGCACATCCTTATACCCAGTGGTTTGCAAAGTTATTTTATGCAACCTTCAGAAAAGTGCCTCTAGCACTTGAAATGATGGCCAGATTTGCTTTTTCTCACACTCTCTGGGGGTCAAGCTTCTCTTCAAGTTTTCTTTTAAGCAGAGTTTTTGGCTTGCTTTCTGACCAATTTAAATAAGATTTGTTTCCGTTTATTTCATCCTTTTATTCTTAATTTTCTTTGCATGGACTATACACTGTATGGAAAGTTGCTCAACTGCTAAGGAATCTTGTTCAGCAGTAATTTAAAAGGCAGAGTCACTTATTCCTAATTACTCAGCTTTCCTATTTTTAGTCTGAGAACTTTGCTTACAAACTTTGTTGCTGTATTTTAGGAACTTTAAATTCTTATGTCTGCTTGCAGCTCAGGGACTTTGCCTAAGCCATTTTTTTTTCCTCCTGTTCCTAGGCAATTGCTCTAGCTGTCAGCACATTGCCAGGTAGCTAGGGCAGCAGCTAGCATCTCAGACAGCTTCTTAATGAAAGACCCATGCTGATCCTTCTATTTATGCATTAGATCACTGACTGATCTAGGACTCACCCTAGACCTGCAAGGTACAACAGTCTTGTTTTAATCAGCCGGAGCTCCCAGCAATGAGCAGATAACATTCACAGTGCAAGAGCCCTCTGACATACTGCAGCACTTTCTCCAAACATACGACATAGTGCCCCAAACCATAATGTTTATAAATGGAGATTTTTGAAGAAAGCTATTACAACAAATATAACCTTTAAGCAGAACCATGCTATCCACTTACAAACAGGCAGGGAACATACAGAAAGATGTGCATACAAAAGGTATTTTCAGTCTTTAACCTTTGGTGGGTAAATCCCAGTAGTGTCTAAAACAGGGTTAAGTTTGTCTCTGAAGACATGCCTTTATACCAACACCTCTCTATCCAAAAAAAAAAAAGAAATAAATATACTTATAAATCTTTGTATTTTCATGATGATGCTAAAATTGACTTGATTGCCAGATGATTACAATGCCTATTGGCACAACGAGAAAGGGCACTGTGACTGTATTTTCATCTGGATGAGCATCAGGGGAGGATTGTGGCAGAGTGCTGAATGTGCAACATATTTATAGGACTTCCTTTAAGTCAAAGATGTCTTTCTTTTCTTTTTTTTTTTTTTTTTTTTTTCCTTCTTTCCATTGTGGATATTAGTTTACCACACATGCAAAAGGTAAAGATTTTTCTACAAACACAGACAAATAACTCCGCCCATCAAAAAAATGTTTGTTAGGGATTTTACTATATTTTGATGTTTCAGTTGTGTTTGTATATAGACATAATATGTGCCTGTATACTCTTCTCTGTCTATTTTTTTGTATCTACCTTCAGAGAAACACTTTATTTCACTGGAACTGTGTTCATCCTTCATCATGATAATGATGGTTTGTCCCAGCCCTGTATGTTAGTTTCTCTGTATACTTCAAGTACCACAATTGTGTAACTGTTCTAGTTTGTTTAAGCTTTTTCTGCTTTTGCAGTGGTTTCACTTGAATATAGTCAAAGTTTTGCCCCACTAGTAGCAGTAGTATTAGCACTGGCTCTTGAACTAATCTGTAACCAAACTGAAACTGTGACCTATCTTCCTTAGACACTTCAGAATGTTTCTGTTCATTATCCTATATTTAGCAAATAGCAAAATGCTGTAAAGCTTCAGACATGAAATGCTGCCTCTACGGAGTTAGCCTGATCACTGATTTCAGTGACTGTAGAATTTCACCCAGTATTTTTAATGTTGGAGCTTGAATTTACATCTCAATTGTAAACATTTACATTTTCACCAGGGGTTGAAACTCAAGTGCTAAGCTAACAACATTTTATGGCTTCAGAAATGCTCCCAGTGGATCTTACAAATTTACATTTGGCCAGGGTAATATAAAAATTATACCATATTCAAAAGAGGGGTCTATGCTTCTTTGAACCAAAACTCTTGAGTTGGCAAAAACAGCCAACAGACCAGGACTCATACCTTAATAGTGAGGTTTAAATTTCCTGTGAGAGATTACAGCAGTATTCAAATTTTTTGGTATATATATATATATTTTATCTAGTCATGTAAAACCATAAGTATGGCTGTAAGTGTAATGTGCTGACTTCAGCTGACAGCAAGCACCCAAACAACCCCTTGTTACCCCTGTCCCTCCAAGACAGGGGTGGGGGGAGAAAACAGGGAGAATGAGGCAAGGAAAACAAACAGTTCAAAATAATCACTGACTGTTGCTGTCACAGACAAAAACAGATTTCACATGGGGTAGATCTAAATTTACTAGCAATCAAAATTAATGTGCAAGTACTGATTTAAGTATTAGGAAACAAAATCAGAAAAGCACAAACATTTACACATTTAGGAAAAACGCTGCTCCTTCTCCTTTCTTGGACTCAACAGTACCCCTTCAGGCTCCTCTCCTCCCCCCTTGCTATCAAGGCAGGTTACACTCAGTCCCTTTGTTAAGGAATATATGAGTGGCTGCCTCCTCCAGCTGCTCTAGCCCAGGACCTCTCCTGCCCAGCTGATGGAGCCCAGCCCAGTGCCCAGGGACCCAGGGTCCCTGCCCAGGCTAAGGGACATGGGTGACCTTTCCCCATTTGCAGGTTCAACTACTAAAGAAACTGAGCACTGGTCCCAGAGACGTACACACATACAGAGAGGACATCGACATGGTCGGTCACTTGCGTTGCTGCCCCCACAGTACCCCCATAGAGGATGGACAGGACCTGGAGGGCAGGCAGCCCAGCCCCCTCCTTCTCCTGGGCTGGCACCAGCAGATGGTCACTAGTGCAGCACACAGGGGACACTCTTCATGTTCACAAGTACACCCACCTTCATGGGTACTCCCAGAACCAGCACGGTACCTCTGCCCTCCCAGGGTACCCGTGCCCCAATCGCGCCTCCCCCTTGCGTGTCCCACAAGAGGGTCCCCCTCTCACTGGCTAGTCCAGCTTGAAGTTTGACTCCCGCAACCCTCACAGCCCAGGCCCCCCTGGGTTGGCAGACTTACCAGTTGCCAAGTCCAGGTGGATGTTCCTTAAAGTGGCAGCTGTAGTTTCTTGATAGTCCATCAGTTAGTGTCACTGGCAAGGTTTGCTTGTCATTATCTCCATATTTTCTTTGTCATGTGCATGTCTTGGTATATTTTGGTTTTTGACTTCCCCCTTTCCCCTTGGTTTCCCAACTGACCAAGTTCACAATGCAGATAACCTTGCTGGAATAAACACTCCTACACCCTCACATACCCTCATCAGTTAGTGTGGCTGACCAGGTTTTTGTGATCACTGCCTCCCTCATTGCTTGTCTGTCAGATTTGTATCTATCTGTATTCTTGTTTATGTCTTCCTCCTTTTCTCAATATCCCTTTTTGCATTGAAAAATGTCCTTGACCGGATATGTGTAAAGGAGCAGTCACTCTTCTTCCACATACCCTTACAGGCCTCCATGAGGTAAGGAGTGTGGCGGCCGCCATTGCCCATCAGGATGTGGTGGTTTCTTTGGTGTTGCCTTTCTTCTCACTCTTTTCCCTTGTTCCTGCGTGGGTCCTCAAGGTGCTGCAGTGCTTTGAGGGGTGTCTCTGCTCTGGCACCACACAGCACCTGCCCCTCCTCCTCCTCCTCTCACCTTGCTGCTCCCTCTGCTAGTTCTTACTTTTTTGTTCCACCCCCCTCTCTCACTGCAGCGTTTTTCTGCTCTTTCTTAAAATGTGTTTCCACAGAGGCAGCCCACCTTGTCCGTGGGGCTCAGACGTGTCCCGCGGTGGGTGGTTTGGAGCTGGCTGGAACTGGCTGTGTCCAGCTTGGGGCAGCACCGGGTGCTCCTCACAGGGGTGGCCTGGCAGCCATGTGCTGCTGACACCTCACCACAGACACCCCATACTTTAAGCCTGAAAGTCTGGAAGTTATCTTTATTTAAGATATGACAATTTTAATTTTTTTTTTTTTCAAAGAATGAGTGTACAGAATACCTTTTTTCTGAAGTTATGGTACAAGTAATGTACACTTCTCTTATACACCCATTTCCTGTCTTTGTAGGGAACAGATTGTTGGGGGTGTTTTGTCTGTTTAACATCTAATACGAAGAAGTTTTAATAGGTAATCTGTGGCTGCTACTGCAGTGCAAAGAGAATCTCCTCATACTAGTAACATAAGACACTTCCAGTTCCTGAGGCTCATCAGACTTCTTCCCATGCTAGAGCACACATAAACTAAAATAAACTTCAGCTCAAAAGGGGCTTTTGTGAGGAAGGGCAGGAGTAAAACTTTTCTTGGAAGGATTCTTGTAGCTGTAAAAGCTTGCTCGCCCTGTGTACTTCACAGGGAAGTATGTGTGGCCAACCACACACATGAGCGGAGAGCCCCTGGTCTTTCCAATGCAGAAAGGAAAAAGAAGAAAAAAAAAAAAAAAGAAAAAAAAAAAACCACCCTCTGTAGCCTTTCTGGCACTCCATAGATGATATATGTTCAATATAGGACTATAAAATATTTTTAAAAAAACAACAGAGAAAACAATCTGCCAGCAATGTCCTCACCAGGGCTAAGATTCAGATGCAGATGCCAGCTCCTCTCAGGAGCACAGTTCCAATTACGACCAGTCCCAGTGAAGTCAATTCAGAAACATGTATGTGAAAATGTATAAAGTGTGGCACATTATAAACAAAGGGACATTATCTAATCAACATTGAGATTCAAGCAGTTTTCTGGGAAAGTGTCCCCAGTGTCTGTTGTTATTAGTACCCACTCCCCAGTATTTCATTTATAAATCAGAGACTAAGCATTTGCATACGTTCATTTTCTAACAGTACTTTCTTGAGTCACTTTTAAATTGTTCCAAACTTCTTCCTTGATTTTTTTCTTACCCTCTTGGAATACAAAAAAATGACCAATTAGTTTCACATTCTGGAGGAAAAAAATAGAATCTGAGAACCTCTGTGCCATCCGCCTGAAGCAAATATGCACTGTTGAGTTATATCAGAGGATTTTAAACTTGAAGTAATGGCATACCCTTGACCACAACAGCATGAATTGCTCTGCTAGAATTGCAAATGATTTTATGTACATTGGCAGTAAGACACCGTTGATATCATAGTGTAAAAACCGAATATAAAGTAGTGACTAACTTGTTGCTACTGTCAATCAAGGTTGTTTGTGGGTTACAATGAGGACAGAATTTAGATTTTTAATACTGCTCTGAAAATGCAATGTGGAATATAAAATACTAGGCAGAAACGGAAAGTGATCGATAAGAAACATTGCCTGAAACCATTAAACAAACATCAGGAAACTGAGGAAATCTGTAAGGATAAAATGACAAATCATTTTCACCGTAGTCTGTAGTTGGTATTTATGGATTCAGATACAATGATACATAATGTAATAAATTTATGTAATGCTATTTATTAAGGCTCCCATTTTCCTATCTCCTGCACAATATTACTACAATACGTCGTATTTCAGAATAGTTATTTTACACTCTCAGGTTTTTATTTAAAATAAAAATGCAAGTTGCATCTTAGTTATAAATCCATGAATGATGATCCATGCCATACTTTTGAAGGATTCCTTTAGCACAGAAGGACCAATACAGGATCTACAGATCATCTGAAAGGTTTTGTGTTGTGGAGTGTCACTACTATGATATTAAAGGAGACAGGTCATGCCTGACCTACTGTTGATATAACCATAGACTGCTAAAAAATTCTTGAAGTGTCTCACAACCTTCCATCATTCAAGAATAGTTGAGGACAGATGTTTTCCATCAGACTGATAGTATTTTCACACTGCTTTCATTAAACTGTCATGTTAAAAACTGCTTCAATTTCAGCCCCCTTTCTGCTTTGTTAGTTTTAATGTATCTCTCTGTACCTTGTATGACAGGAGAGGTTGCCTTTGTTCTTGCTGTGTATAAATTTGCCAGAAATTGGGGAACACTCACAGACACAGTTACCTACACCAAGTCTGAATCATACAGTAGCAAACAGGTTTGGGCAAGAACAATCTTAAGAATTTATACTTATTTGTGGTCTATTCTGGAAAGTTTTATTATGTATTAAGGCACTGTTGAATTGAAACATTTATGCAACTTTGATTTGAAAGAATCAGTAACTTCGATATACTAATGCTGTAGAACATACTGTTCACAGAACACAGAAAATGAATGCTTCAGCTTGTCCTAGGCAGACATAAAATAAGATTCAAGTGAAGCAGTGATACAGCAAGCACAGCAAATAAACTGTGTATAATTGAACCAAATGATCCTTTAGAAAGGCACAGACGCTTGGGTCCCAACATTTGCAAAAGCTGTGGATGTAATTTTTTCTTCCAGAAATTCCATTTTTGTTTGTCTTGGCCTCACACATTTTCTGTTCTTGTAAAATGTCGCCCTGAGGAGCTATGAACTTACAAGGACAATAAAATACATGTTTCAAAAGAAAAAAAAAGTGTTTTCAGAAGTTGTGCTGTAACACAAGAGATGGGAAGTTGGGTCTTACGCATTCAGCACACACACACAAAAAGTAATTTATACAATGTATCGTATTTCTTTTTCATGAAAACAGAGTAGTTTGAAGTGAATCCTGAGGTCTTGACAGGGTTAGAAGTGTCTCTTTATGTTGTCCTGATCTCAGGGATGTAGCATAAAGTTTAATTCCTTGGTGCAAGTCAGACAGCTGCCCAACCATGCGTTCACATATGTGAACAAAGATGAGGAGAATTAAGCTCAGGTGTACAGTGGGATGGCATCGCTCTCCTTACAGCCACTCTGAACCAGGGCTGATGGAGAAGCTAAGCTGCTGGCCCTCTCCAGACCTGCTCCCAGCAGAGAGCCACATGTTGTATCTACATCCTGATGCTACCAGGTCACACACTGCAGCAAATATTTGATCTGCATAGACACAGGCAGCCTTGGTCCAGCAGCAGCAGCTAAGTGCCAAGGAAGGACTGAGCAGTTCCTTAATATCCATCAATATGCACTAGAGTGCATGCACCTGTCTTTAAAACAGTCTATGGGTAACTGGGGGGGGGGGGGGGGGGAGAGAAATTTAAAAGGAAACATTTCCCCACATGTCTGGTTTCTATTCCTATCAAAGACACAGATCAATACCAAGGATTCAAGCCTACTCCCAATTAACTTGATAATTTGTGTTAAGATGGCTGATAACAACAGTTTTCTGCCTCATAAGGATGTTCTGAGGATGTTAAGAAGTGCTCACATACTTCAATAATGAGGAATCAAATGGAAAAAGATAAAATTCAGGCTGGTGGTGAGAACAGACTTGCTGAAAATCACCTCCTAGTTATCATTGGATGCATAAGAAATATACATAAAGTATGTACCTGCTTTTGTTTATTTGTTTGAGGAAACTATAAACCTAATAAATAACAGAAACAGTAATTGCCTTTTTTTGTTGTTGGTTGGTTGGTATTTGGAGGGGGCTTTACTTGTTTGTTTCTCTCAAGCACTTGATATTTTTCAGGATTTATCTGCAATAGGCCTTGGTATGAGTGTTTTCACATGTATTGAGAGCTGACTAAAGGACTATAGCTCACTTTTATTATTAGTTGTCCACCATTCCACTAAGTCACTTCCCTTCCTGTTTGCCACAGATTGAAAAAAAGACTTGTGAACATACTTATGAAATGAAAATAAATTCTGACTGTTTCAGCTATTATATTAATTTCCTTAAAGCCAGCATGCGCTTCACTCTTGAGAAGTATGATTTGCTGGGACCCTTCTCTCATGTGTAGCCTGAAAGACTTACAGTTCTTAGGGTCAAAAATTTGTACAGTCTTGCAGAGACTTCATAAATACTCTCCATTAACTGTGCATTCATTGCCAAATGTAATACCCCATTGCACCATAGTCCAGCAAATACTTACTCATATGAAAATTTAAAAAAAATATATTTTTTTGCAGAAGCCTAACAACCAGTAAATTCCTTTAATATCCATGCAGAAGGTATTTATTAAATCTTCTCCTGTAGAAGTACATGAAAACTCTTCATATAAACAGAAACAAAACCTGATTTTAAACCTTTTTTATGAGGCTAAACTTTAATTGAATTTTTCCCCATCTTTGAGCGAATACAATGTGTAATTATTGATTGCCATGTATTCCTCTCTTTCAGGAGTGCTGTAGTTTGACTTTTAATATATATCTCTATTTTGTATATAATTTTTCTCACTTTTCTTCTTTTGTTTAAGCTAAAATCCTTTCATACAATTCAATTTTCCAGAAAGTTTTCACATTCTGTCTTTATTCCCACTGCAGCTTTTTTATC
The DNA here is from genome assembly GCF_964106895.1 of Numenius arquata. NCBI lineage: Eukaryota > Metazoa > Chordata > Aves > Charadriiformes > Scolopacidae > Numenius > Numenius arquata. The sequence continues at coordinate 61,207,358 of NC_133616.1, read as the reverse complement.
AACATTTTTACCTCTTCTTTGAACACATTCAATTACACTATATGGGGCTTACCTAATACCACATCCTTTATGCTGCAACAGAGAGACTTTAATATATGAGGTTCTAAAGCTTAATAATTTCCTTTATATGGTATTTCTTTCATTCCACATAACATAAGTTTCACTGATGGCCATAATTTGAAAACTAACTTATTGGCTTCATTCTTAACATCCACAATTATTTCAGAGTTTTGCAATGTTACGTTCCGTGATTTGGATCGAATGAAGTAATATTCATTCCTCACCCTTCAGTTCATTCAGACACAGTGATACCCACCCTGATAGTTACACTAGCTGTAAGAATCTGAAATAACAAAAAAGTGCTTTTCAATTTATGATCTTTGCTTTCTTCACTAGGAACTTTGAAAAAACTGTCAACAATTCACTTAATTTTGTGTGTGCCATTTTTATGACTGTTTTTTGAGGTAGCCTGTCATTGGCAGGCTGTACCCATGAGGCGCAAAATTAAAGGGCGGGGAAAATGGCCAGCCTGGTTGAACAAAGAGCTTTTGATGGGACGTAGGGAAAAAAAGAAGGTTTACCACCTTTGGATGAAGGGACAGGCAACTCAGGAAGAGTACAGAGATCTTGTTAGGTTATACAGAAAAAAAATTAGGAAGGCAAAAGCCCAGCTGGAACTCAACCTGGCCATTAATATAAGGGACAACAAAAAAAGTTTTTATAAATACATCAACAAAAAGAGAGTCAGGGAGAATCTCCATCCCTTACTGGATACGGGGGGAAACATTGTGACCAAGGATGAGGAGAAGGCTGAGATACTTAATGCCTTCTTTGCCTCTGTCTTCAATAGTCGGACCAGCTACCCCCAGGGTGTACAGCCTCCTGGGCTGGAAGATAAGGATGGAGAGCAGAACAACTCCCCAGTAATCCAGGAGGAAGTAGTTAATGATTCGCTTATGCACCTGGACACGCTTAAGTCTATGGGGCTGGATGGGATTCACCCAAGGGTACTCAGAGAGCTGGCGGGAGAGCTCACCAAGCCTCTCTCCATTATCTATCAACAATCCTGGTCAACAGGAGGGGTACCAGGTGACTGGAAGGTGGCCAATGTGACACCCATCTACAAGAAGGGCCAGAAGGATGATCTGGGAAACTGTAGGTCTGTCAGTTTGACCTCGGTACCAAGAAAGATCATGGAGAGGATCATCTTGAGTGAGCTCTCACAGCAAGTGCAGGGCAGCCGAGGGATCAGTGCCAGCCAGCATGGGTTTATGAAAGGGAGGTCCTGCCTGACCAACTTGATCTCTTTCTATGACCATGTGACCCACCTTCTCGATGCAGGGAAGGCTGTGAACATTGTCTACCTGGACTTTGGTAAGGCCTTTGACACCGTCCCCCACAGTGTTCTCCTGGAGAAGCTGGCGAATCATGGCATAGACAAGTGTACTCTTCCCTGGGTAAAAAACTGGCTGGATGGCCGTGTCCAGAGAGTTGTAATTAATGGGGTGAAATCCAGTTGGCGGCCGGTCACCAGTGGTGTCCCTCAGGGCTCAGTTTTGGGGCCAGTCTTGTTTAACATCTTTATTGATGATCTAGGTAAAGGGATTGAGTGCACCCTCAATAAGTTTGCAGATGACACCAAACTAGGTGGGAATGTTGATCTGCTTGAGGGTCAGAAGGCTCTACAGAGGGATCTGGACAGGTTGGGTCAATGGGCCAAGGCCAATGGGATGAGGTTTAATAAGGCCAAGTGCCGAGTCCTGCATTTTGGTCACAACAACCCCAGGCAACGCTACAGGCTTGGAGAAGAGTGGCTGGAAAGCTGCCCAGCAGAAAAGGACCTGGGGGTGTTGGTGGACAGCCGGCTTAACGCGAGCCAGCAGTGTGCCAGGTGGCCAAGAAGGCCAACGGTATCCCGGCCTGTATCAGGAATAGCAAGGCCAGTAGGAGTAGGGAAGTGATGGCACCTCTGTACTTGGCACTGGTGAGGCCTCACGTGGAGTACTGTGTTCAGTTCTGGGCCCCTCACTACAGGAAGGACATTGAGCTGCCGGAGGGTGTCCAGAGGAGAACCACCAAGCTGGTGAGGGGTCTAGAGAACAAGTCATATAAGGAGAGGCTGAGGGAACTGGGCATGTTTAGTTTGGAGAAGAGGAGGCTGAGGGGGGACCTCTTTTCCCTCTACAACTACCTGAAAGGAGGTTGTAGAGAGGTGGGTGTTGGCCTCTTCTCCCAAGGGAATAATGACAGGACCAGAGGAAATGGTGTAAAGTTGCGGCATGGGATGTTTAGGTTAGATATTAGGAAGAATTACTTTACTGAGAGAGTGGTCAGGCACTGGAACAGCCTCCCCAGGGAGGTGGTGGAGTCGCCATCCCTGGAGGTATTTAAGAAACGTGTAGACATGGCACTTCAGGGCATGCTCTAATGCCCGAGATTGTTAGTTTGCATCTGTTGGTGGGTGGGTGTGGTGTGTGGTTGTGGCTGTTTGTTTTGTGTGGGTTTTGTTTTGGTTTTGGTTTTGGTGTTTGGGTTGTTTGTTGTTTTGGGTTTTTTTGTGGTTGGACTCGATGATCTCAAAGGTCCCTTCCAACCAACAAGATTCTGTGGTTCTGTGGTACACAGGTGACTACAGCTTCTACATTGCAGAAAATACAGGTCAGCTGATTTGCACAAATTTGGCTGATCATGAGTGTTCACCCTTATCCTTTTTGAAATATGATATTTGAGAAAAAACTAGGAATCCTGTAGGTAGACATGCAAATAAAAATGTTTTGATTTATCCAGTTTGCAGCAGAACTAAAATAAAGGTCTCACTTTTCTGAGGTGAGCTGTAAAGAAGCAGGGGCTGAAAAAACATGTCTAAGTCATTTGCTGAATGGCTGAGATGTACATATTCTTCTAATTGCATTAACTGTTCTGAATCTTCTTTTCTCAGAGCCAAGCTCTTCTGAGGGTACGATGTGGGCAGGTGCCTTGCCAGCATTTTAGGGCAGCACACTTGTTACCGAGTTATTGCTGCCTGATGACAATGCCACACCGCTGCTGCCATCTGAGCCTTGCACATCATGTTCATACCTCAGTTCCACCTTTCAAAACATTTTGGAAGGAAGCGGGGCTCTGCATCCCACGGAGGTGTTTATGAGCCCCATTCAGTGTGCTACAGAAAAGTCAGCCCGGCCGGAAAGCAAAAGAGCAAAGAGTAGCTGAGTAAAGAATTGTGGTGCTAGCAGAGGATTCTCATGAGCCACGGAGTTAAAGGGATAGATTTTGGACCAAATATTCTATAAAAAGTATAGAGAAATACATACTTTTTGAAACACTAACACTGTTTCTTTCAGTCTTGTCTCTGTTTTGCTAGAAAGAAAACTAGTTAAGGCAACTTGAATTAAAATAGGGATATATTTACATACAATAAAATATGTCACTCAGTGGCAAGTACAAGCAGCCTGGGGCTTAATAGTAAAAAGGCAAAATTTAAGACGGGACAAACTGAGACTTAGTTTTCAACATCTGGCCAAGGTTAAAATGTTTAATGAGGTTCTGTATTTTGTTTATTTCTTCACTTTAATAGGATAGCCTCTCTTAATAGGATTCTGTAATTAATCAGTTGAACTTTTGGAATAATTAAATCAAAGCTGATTTGAGATACATGCAAATTCCCATTTAATATTTACTCAACACCATAGTTGGTTTTGTATTCTTTATCTGCTAATAGTGATGTTGCATCAGTCATCCCTGAGAGCACCATCCTACTTCCCTGTGATGAGCTGGTTGTCCTAGCTTTAAATGATTTGAATGAAATATTTGCTGTGTATATTGATTAAGACAGAAAAATTTTCCTTTCTCACCAGCCTCTACTAACTGAAATGGATTAAAGCTTTCAGTCCACTATGTATTTAAGAATATATAAATTTGGTTAGTTGACACCATTCAGGTATATAGCATTCTTTTATGTAAAGGCTGACAAGTGCTCCTTGAGGTAGTATATGCATAAAATATTTCTCTTTATTTAGCTGTTCCCTATCAGTTTGCTCTTTTACTTCATAGTCGGGATGATTTTTCTGTAACAGCCATAGAATATAAAGGATTTGTCTTTTTACTTATCATTTTGTTATTCTAAGAACAAAAGAATAGAAAACAATAAAGGAGATCTGGGATTACCATCAGGCACAGGTAGTCTTAAACATACTTGATTAAGTAACAAAGGTTTTTCTGGTTATGGTAGCACTGCGACGAAGAAGTACTTCCAGGCCAAGCTGTGTGTCACGAGGCCCAAATGGGGTGTGTCCCTTCTCAAGCCACTACAAGTGGGACACTGCGTTCCACAGTCAGATGTGTAATAGAACTGCAAAATTGAAACACAGACAGGGACAGACTTGCTATCCTTGAGCACAGCTGAGGGGCTGAGCCAGATTTTAAAGTTCTACCCCCTCTGAAAAAAACAGACAATACCCTTGTACAGTTTAAAGCAAGTTTTCAGGCATCTTACTGCAGTGATTCTAAGCTTTTCAATGCTGTTAGTTACTGTTGCAATAGAGGGAAAAAAATATTTCAGTCTTGCCATCCACAAAGCAAGGGTTATTTGACCTTCAGGTGAACAATCCATATGGCAGTACTATTTTTAACTTAACTTGCAAGGGTTTTGCAGGGAGCGTAATTAAACGCACAGCCATTAAAGATCAAATTCTTACCAACAGTTACCTCAGACTGTCGCATGAAATGCAGGAGTTCTAGCCATGGGTTAGCTACAGGAACCAGATGATTTGTGGGTAGATGGGCATTTCAGATAGCATTGTGTTAAGAGCTGGTGTTAAAGATTGACTCCTACCACTAACCCCAGTGCCAATACTGTAAATGATTGGCAGAATATAATGGTAGAAAGCTGATTACATTTATTTCATTTTTAAAAAGGTTAAGATTATGTCATCCATTATTTAGACTAAAACTGAAAGTCCAGGAGGTCCTTATCAATTTTGTGATATTTCAGTTTACTGGCGTCTTTGTTCCTCTTTGTGCAGCTGAAATGTTTAGGTAAAACACAGTCCCATGTAAAAAGAAAATGTAAATGCTTCAGATCAGGGTAAAAATATTAAATAAAAATATTTAATTAAACATTGTTATGATCAACGAACAAATTTTCAAAGGTCTGAGGATTGAGTTTTACTTAGTCTGCTCACACATAAACTGAGCCAAAGGAGAAACATTTCTAAGTGCCCAATTTGCATCCAAAACAAGGTGAATGGAGAGAGAGATGCTTAAACATGCTTGAACTACATCCAAATTAACCTCCTCAGATCAAAAGGAAGAGAAAATGTCATAAATGTTTTGTAAAACAATGTTTTTAGAAAAGAGACAAGTCTTTACATTTCCAAATGATTCCACAACTTCCTAAATAATTTGGATAAAAGAGAAGAAATATACCTAAAATATTAAAGAACTTAGTATTTTAATATCCTTTGGAAATAGGAAAAGTATAGTTCTGTAGCATTCCAGAAAGAAGAAACAACTCACTGAAGGTGTTTTGGTGCTTATGGGTGTAAACAGGTACTTTCTCAGTGTGTGCGTCCTTCCCATTTTAATCAATCAGTTAGAAACTTGAATCGTGTCCATCATTTTGCATATTTGACATATTTGACCTATTGAAAGATAACACTAGGGTTTTACTCTGTTTTGTTTTTTCCAGATGAGTAACCCTATAAAATCTCTCTGTTGTCCCAGACCTGAAGCCACCAGAAAAAACAAGCCTAACAGAAAACACTGCCTGAAACCATCCAGTTGCTTCTTGCAGAAACTAGCAGCACAGGATTAATGGGATGCTTTTCCACCACTGGTATACCCCCTGTAACCTGGATAATTAATAGAAAGAAAGATTACTTTTTTTTTCCTTTCTGTTTGAGATAACTCTTAATCCTCTTTGAATCATTGGAAACTGAGATTTACAAAGAGCTGAGAATCTGGTTTTCAAAGTCCACTCACAGATCCCAGATATCTTGCTATCAGCATGACAACGTTAAACCGCACTAAATAAATAACTTCAAAAGACAGCACTACTGTGTCCACTCAGACCCCAACACTGGGAACAAAGTGCAATAAATTATGCTCCAGTGCATGAGGCAGTGTAGTATCTCCCAACACGCAGTCTCCCTCCTTACGCATTATTCCCTTTTCTAGTGGCAAGGTTAAAAGATACATGATCTTTCATAGGTTATGCACTCTGCATCTTCTGAAATAAATTAAGAACATCAGTGGATGTATTCAAAGTAATAAACAAGTAGACAGTAGACAAAATCAGTTGGCCAAACCATAATTTTCAATTTTACACTAACACATATACAGATATAAACAGAAGGATACAAAATTCAATTCATTGCTGGCATCTCTGTAAGAAAACAATTTATTCATAAAAGCACATTTTAAATAGCTATTTGATGGATAAGATGATCTTTGACTAGCTGAAGCAAATAATAGGATTAGAGTTTTATGCAAACCAAAATTCTGGATATGAATATCTCAAGGCTTTAGGGGAGGTCATACTGAGGTTGAAACTTCACAGCTACCTGTTTAACAGGAGACCTGGGCCCACAAGTCTGGGAAAGGCAGTTATGTTTCACACTGAGATCAGATCTTCGAGGCTCCCACTTCCTCTCCCCACTTACCGTGGACTTCTCATCACACCAGAAAGCAGACCAGTAACAGTTGCAACAAGCAACTGTTATTTCTGTGCAGTAACAGTCTGCTAGACATAAAATATAGAAAATAAGAATTAACATAAAATAAATCTAATTTTTGTAGAACTCCTTGTCTCCTTAACCAATTAGAAAGTCTTGGGTTTGTTCTAATATTATAAGCTACAGAAAATGGTGAATCAGGTATCAGCCTATAAACTGAGGAATAAAACCTAGCTTGCAGCCTATTGAAGTTGTGAGGGTCAGGAGCAGGGACAGAGCTTTTTTCCCCTCCTTTTCACTGTGCTGACAACATGCACAGGTGGTATTGCCCTTCCTAGACCATGAAAGACTCTTCTGCAGTTCTCTTGGTGGGGCTGGGGAGAGCAAGTCACACACCCCAAAGTCTGTTGTTTAACCAGCTGGGCACATCTCAGTAGTGCGTCATGGGTAACATAAGCACAGCTTTTCATTCCCTGGTGTGACCAGAGGACATCAGGGAGCAGCTGGCACAACACTGGGCTTGAGTTGTGAGCTCTGCTGTGAGTAAAGATAGATAAGCTTAGGTTCAGCTGTAGTTACAATATTCTCAAGCAGTGTTTTTTTTTTTCTGGTTTCTTGTCACCTGGGACATGGAGAAAGCAAGTTTGCAGTGGACAGTGAAATACTGCATGAGAGCCCTAATACAAGGAGGAAGAACAAGTTTGGAAACCTCATTCTTAGAATCACAGAATCATAGAATTGTCTATGTTGAAAGGGACCTTTAAGATCATTGAGTCCAACTGTCAACCTAACTGCCAAAACTACCACTAAACCATGTCCCTAAGCACCACATCTACATATCTTTTAAATACCTCCAGGAATAGTGATTCAACCACTTCCTTGAGCAACCTGTTCCAATGTTCGATGGTCCCTTCGGTGAAAAAACTTTTCCTAATATCCATCCTGAGTCTCCCCTGGAGCAACTTGAGGCCATTTCCTCTTGTCCTATGGCTTGTAAATTGGGAGAAGAGACCAATCCCCACCTCACTACAACCTCCTATCAGGTTGCTGATGGAGAGTGATGAGGTCTGCTGATAGAGAGTGATAAGGTCTCCCCTCAGCCTCCTTTTCTCCAGGCTAAACACTTCTAGTTCCCTCAGCTCCTCCTCATAAAACTTGTGCTTTAGAGCCCTCTCCAGCTTTGTTGCCCTTCTTTGGACATGCTCCAGCACCTCAATGTCTTTCTTGTAGTGAGGGGCCCCAAACTGAACACAGTATTCAAGGTGCAGCCTCACCAGTGCCAAGTACAGGGGGGATAATGACTTCCCTTGTTCTGCTGGCCACACTACTTCTGATACAAGCCAGGATGCTGTTGGCCTTCTTGGCCACCTGGGCACACTGCTGGCTCATGTTAAGCCGGCTGTCCACCAATACCCCCAGGCCCTTTTCTGCTGGGCAGCTTTCCAGCCACTCTTCCCCAAGCCTGTAGCACTGCATGGAGTTGTTGTGACCCAAGTGCAGGACCCAGCACTTCATCTATTGTTGCATCTCATGTAATTAGCCTCAGCCCATTGATCCAGCCTGTCACAGAATCACAGAATCATAAGTGGTGGGGGTTGGAAGGGACCCTCGTAGATCACCTGTCAAAGCAGGTTTACCTAGAGCAGGTTGGACATGAATGCGTCCAGGTGGGTTTTGAATATCTCCAGCAAAGAAGACTCCACAACCTCTCTGGGAAGCCTGAGTCTCTATTACCCTCAAAGTAAAGTTTTTCCTCATTTTGAACTGGAATTTCCTGTGTTCCAGCTTGTGCCCGTTGTACTTACCAGGCACCACTGAGAAGAGCCTGACCCCATTCTCTTGGCACCCACCCTTTAGATATTTGTAAACATTGATAAGATCCCCTCTCAGTCTTCTCTTCTCCAGCCTAAACAGACCCAGGTCTCTCAGTCTTTCCTCATAAAACAGGTGCTCCATTCCCCTGATCATCTCTGTAGCCCTCTGCTGGATTCTCTGCAGTAATTCCCTGTCCTGCTTGAACTGGGGGGCGCAGAACTGGACACAGTACTCCAGATGCACCTTCACCAGGGCAGAGTAGAGGGGGAGGATGACCTCCCTTGACCTGCTGGCCACACTCTTTTTAATGCACCCCAGGATACCATTGGCTTTCTCGGCCACAAGGGCACATTGCTGCCTCATGGGCAACATGTTGTCCACGAGGACTCCCAGGTCTCTCTCTGCAGGTCAGGCCCTAACCTGTACCAGTGCATGGGGTTATTCCTCCCTACACTTGCCCTTGTTGAACTTCATTAGGTTCCTCTCTGCCCAGCTCTCTAGCCTGTCCAGGGCTTGCTGTATGGCAACAATAGCCTTCTGGTGTGTCAGCCACTCCTCCCAGTTTTGTGTCATCAGCAAATTTGCTGAGGGTACACTCTGTCCGCTCATCTAGGTCGTTAATATATTTTTATATATATTATAATTTATATATATATCATTATATATAATTAATATATTGAACAAGACTGTCCAGATCCCTCTGTAGAGCCTTTCTGCCCTCAGACAGATCAATGCTCCTGCCCAACTTGGTGTCTTCTGCAAACTTACTGAGGATGCACTCAATTCTCTCATCCAGATCACTGATAAGGATATTAAACAGAACTGGCCCCAGTACTGAGCCCTGGGGAATACCACTCATGACCAGCTGCCAACTGGATTTAACTGCATTCACTACCACTCTTTGGGCCTGGCCATCCAGACAGATTTTTCCCAGTGAAGTGTATGCCCTTCCAAGCCATGAACAGCCAGTTTCTCCAGGAGAATGCTGAGGGAAGTGGTGTCAAAGGTTTTACTAAAGTCCACGTAATCAATATCCACAGTCTTTCCCTCATCTACTCTTGTTTTTCTCCCCCTCGTAGAACAGATGTGGACAGGTTAGGATGTTACTCTATCCTAAGCAACAGTTCAGGAAGCAGATACTTCGTAGCACTACAACACAAGTTATGTCATCAAAGGAGGAATTTCTCTCAGGCCTAGGATGACTTTGCACTGTTATAAAGCTGGGCAAAGAACTAAGGACATTGTTGATCCCTTGAAATAAATTTATAGAACTGGACAAGAATTTTCATTTCCTTGAAAAAGACTTCCAGACTTACTTCCAAATCAGAAGTGAATGTAACACATGAAAGCAGCCAAACTGAGCTATCTTCTGAATCTTTTCACAATCAGTTTGTGCTACCCCCTGTATATTTTGATAATGCAGATATGGTTTTGACAGAAAAACCCAATATTTTTTGTGGGACTTTGTTTATCACAATAATATATCTTAGAGTTCAAGCCATTTTCAGGCAGCTCAGTTAAAGAGTTCAGTAGTCACTGTCCTGAATTTCTAGAGGAAATTGTCACATCATTCTTCATATGACAGGAGGCTGAAAGAACTGATTCTGTTCTCAGCCTGTAGAAGAGAAGGCTCAGGGGGATCTTACAAATGTGAGCAAACATCTGATGAGAGAAAATGAAGACAATAAAGCCAGGCTTTTTTCAGTGGTGCCCAGAGATAGGACAAGATGCAATGGACACAAACAGAAACACAGGAGATTCCCTCTGAAAATCAGGAAATTCTTTTATACTGTGAGGGTGGTCAAACATGAGACTGAATTGCCCAGGGATGCTGTGGAGTGTCTGTCTATAGATATACACAAAATGTGACTGGACACAGTCCTGGGCAACCTGGTCTTGCTGACTGTCCTTGAGCAGGGCAGTGAGACCAGTTCATCTCAAGATGTCCCTGCCAACATAAACAGTCCTGTAATTTGGTGATATACGACCTTCAAGGCTGTGAGGCAGTGCATCTCAAATACATCAAAAACACTAGGCTTGTCTGTGCAACTATTTGTGTGTGTAAATTCTAGCTATCTCAGATTTATTCCGTTTCCATGCACCAACATGCATTCTAAATAGGCTGCATTAACTGCATGTGTTCTTGGATAATACAGATATGCAGTATAAAACTAGAACATTCAGAATAAATTGGATTCCTAGAACTTCCTTTTCTTTTGGTAAGAATGCCAAAAAACATATTGTCTTCTTTAGAAGAAAACAGTTTCCATGTTTCGTTGAACACTTGGAAACAAATTCTCACTTGGACAGCAAGTGATCTGGCCAAGGAAGATCTGTTAAGTTTAAAAAATCCTGAAAATGTAATTTATTTATTTATTCACTTACATTGTTCATAATGGTCCAGCTGATCAATGTACATAAGTTTTGGTTGTGCAATAGATCTTTAGGGTTCTCACTGTCTCACCATATGGTGGTTTTTAAACCAGACAGGCAGATTTAAGGGGGGAGGGAAAAGGGGGGAGAGAGGGAAAAAAAAAAAAGTAAGAAAACAAGAAAAAAGAGCTACATTTTGCTGGGGAAAGATGCCAAGACCACTATTTTAAATACATAAAGAAAACTCATATATACACCATTATTGAGACTATTTCATTTCATTGTCTTTCCAACTAATCCCATAGCATTTTGGTTATGGAATAGAGTGCAACCAAATATTGAAACCAAATGTTAAATGCTTGATTACTGTCAGAAGTAAAAAAAAAAAAAAAATTTGCATGCACTGCCTGGCAATTGCATTGGGAATGGCAATCTTTGCCTACCCTTCCTCTTTTTTTTTTCCTGCAGTTAATTCTGCATCCTGTAAAAAACTTATCTATTCATAAATAAGTCATGAACTGTCTACAGTCAAATGAATATTTTACTTTTTAGATGTGACTTACACTGACTCGGTGCTGTTTGGCTGACAGAGAGGAAAGTTCTATAGTTCTTCAAAATTCAAAAATGGTCTTTTCCTCACTTGTAAGAATATATCTAGGCCAATTTTATTTTAAGAAATGATGGTAAAATGTGAGAATAAAATGAGAAATAGTACTTATGGGTTACCAACTCCTACAGTATGTTTTGTAAGGATGTGTAAAGTGAAATTATAAACTACATCCCAAATTATAACGATATCATTTATGAAACCTACATATTTACGTATAATACACTCATATCCACTTACTATGGTTAGCAACAGGTCAACTGAATTCCCAATTAGATGAAACTTCTGATTCCATGTCCAGTCTCCTTTTAGTAGTATATCTATATGACATGAAAGGATTCCCTAATATCTACATCACAAAGGGGCCATTACAACTTGTTAGTGAATTTTGTAAAAAATACATAATATTAATCATCAGATGGTTTATAGGATTTCTTCAGTAGAAAAGCACCTCGCAGCTGAAATTTGCCTTGACAGCGGCAAACACTAACTGAAAATAAATAGAGCTGTAATAACCCCTGGTCGCTTTCAGATAACATCCTTTTATATCCTTACAACAACATTTTTCTAGACTGAGCTTCAGCCATTTTATTCTCATTCCCCTTCTCGATGAAATGCTAGGAATGCAGTTTACTGGAAATGGTGGTTCAGCAGCAAATGGAACCTTTGAGAGACTTAGAGCTTTTAGACCTTGGAGGTGAAAGATCAAATATTACTGTTTGAAACCTGCTAAAAAGTGAGAGCTTCTGAAAAATAAGCCCATGGCTTTGCACATGTACATGGTACTTCAGAAAGAGATAAAGTAAGCAGTGTCCACCTCAGTAAGCTTACATTTCAGATAAGGAAAGACAAGACATATGGAAGGATTTTCACTGGCGTTCTTGGAAATGGGTTTTGACCTAAGTGGACAAGAAGGAGTAAGAAAGGCTAATACAGTGAACACTTCATTCAATAAAACATTTTGGAAAAAGCACAGGTTTATTTTTCAAAATTCAGCTGGAACTGTGAATGCTAATAATCAGGCTTTGCAAATGTAAACCAATCCAAAAAAAAAAAAAAAAAAGCAAAAAAGCAAGCCTGCATGGAGAAAAGGATAGCACAAAGAAGAAATTACTAAGATTTCAGTTGCTCTCTTTACATATTATGCATCTCATTTACATAGGTTAATGAATAAATAACTATTTATATTATGAAACACTAAGTTTGAACAAGAATAGTTAGCTTTCATTTACGCTATGTAATTATATAAGCAGTACCGTACAGAGGATGAAAATTCCTGGGGGTTAAATGATAGGAAAGCTGTGGCTACAGTTTTCAGAGGACAGTATAAGAACAGCAATGAGCAAAAATTCCCAGCTGTAATGGTGCATGTTTACAGTGGTAAAAACAAAAGTCTGTCTATCTCTCTTGGACAGATCAATACTCAGGGAACAAGAGAAGATATATTAACAGCTTGGTATAAAGAGTGCACCCTATCAAACAGAGTAGATAAGAGTCAAAAATGGTAAGTAATTTTCATTCATGAGGCAACACAAAGACAATTACTTTCAAGAAAATCATAGAGGATTATGTGTTCCAGAATATCCTTCTATAAGAGAGTCAGATACTTTAAAAAAGCATTGAGTTTGGATTTTTGTTGTTGCTGGGTCTTTTAAAAAAACAGTATAGATTACTAAATTCCTGTAAAACATGGGGTTTCTTCCATCTTAATGTCATTGGCAGTTGCTGATTTCTTAACAATCACTATTTCATGATCAGGGTACAAGCTAAGTGCTCCCAAGAGGTGTGGACTCTGCAGTATTAAACATTGCCATATCTAACTTGTCACTGCACCCTTTCAAACCAACATCTATCAACCTGAATTTGCACAAATGGAGAGAGCGCTCAGCACCTTGGGATGGGATCCACCATAAGCAAAGTACTGCTTTGGAAGGTGATCAGGGGGACAGTCGGCAGAAGGGACCATTCAGACTTTAGATCCCCTGGAGATGGTCATGACTGTCAAGGTAAAACCTGGGCACATCACATCTGCAGGCACAGCCTCAACTACTGAAGAACTTAGAAACAGAAAAACGATACTGTCTAAAACATCCCGGTACTTCCAGGTTTGAGCGGCTGAGGAGAGATTTGGAGGTCAGAACTGGTGACTGACAAGCTTAATGTGAGTGTTAAGGAGGAATTTTGTGCTTGAAGCCTTTCGTGAGTGAAGCCTCGCATACATGAGGAATGAGAGGTGTTAAAGTTTTTATGTAATCTGGAAGAAAAGCCTCAAGGCCAAAAATATCGGCTTAAATATTTGGTCAAATCTGTTCAATACAGGTAATGAGTTTTCAGATTTAGGCACATTGTACTTAAGTACATTAAATTTTAATGGTGTAATTTACATGACTTGTTTCCAATCATGAGCTGGAATTCTGACCTCAAGGTCTGAGTGTTACAAACTATACATACTGGTTTTAGTCTCCTGAGGTGAAAGAGGTATAAAAATAAAACTAGTCTCAAGCTATTTTAGGGGACTTTAAAGTGGTTATTCATTTACATATGGCATCTCCATAAAACCATGGAATTACACTTTTTGTTTTTATGGCAAGAATGGATTACTTTGGTACATTGTTCAGTTCTAGCTAGAGCCTTTGTCTTGAGGGCCAGTTAATCTTATATCCTTTCCTGCCCTGGTACAATTTTAAGATTGTCACAAGAAGGATAAATTTCATGCCATTTTCTGTTCTTATTACAGTCTTCACATTGTTATGAGAGTGGATTAATTTTGTTCCATTTTCTGTCCTCATTACAGTCTGTTATGAGAATGGATTAATTTTGTGACATTTTCTTCTGTCATTATAATCTTTGTTATGGGAATGCGAATATGTAATGAGAGTGAGAACATATCAAGCATTAAAGGTCTGTGAGAACTCATGACAAAGACTGTAACAAGAAGAGAAAACAACACCCAATCCATTCTTGTGACAATCTTAAGACTGTAAAGAGAACTCAGGGTAAAATTACGTTTGTCCATTCATAAGACAAAGATTGTTGAGAAAATGGGAACTGGAACAAAATTAATCAATTTTTATGACAATCTGGACATTGTATGTAACCTCATGGTATGCTTTCAAAAGCATAGTATATAAATGGAAAGAGACACAGTAAGACTGTCCAAATGGCCCTGTACAAGAACATACTGCTTTCAAGATTTTGGTAGATTGATAGTCAGTGTACTCTGAGTCATAATTGCACAGTACACCATTCAGATATCATTAATGGAAAACAGGATCCACAGAGAGCTTCAGTGAAAATCCTCCCATAGACTTCAATACAGTTAGAAGTTCATATCAAATCCTGTTTTTCATATTGATCCAGAAAATAAGAGTCTTGTGTGGATACTGCAGCAGATCTTGCTCTAAAACATTAAGATGCATATAACAAAAATCCATGCTAAAAAAATATCTAAAATACTACATTTTCAAGAGCAAAAAGTAGCTCTGCTTACCATCTTAGTACTCACTTGCATATGACAACAGATCCAGAAATTTAAACAGTAGAATTTTAGGTAAAGGATTTTACTTTTTTTAATCCAAATAATTTAAAACTATGTATGACTACCAGCACCTTCAAGATTTTGGACTAGAGGTACTAGCAGAACTGAAAGAGATGAGCTGAATAAATCAGATGAAGACTTTTGGAATCACTGGAGATGTACAAATTGAAAAATTAAATTTTATTGTAATGACTGTCTAAATAGCTTGTACCAAATGAAAAGCAAGTAATGGATATGAAATTTGGCAGTTTTCTAAAGCTGCTAAAAGCCTGCTCTCCTAAGGTGTGTGATGTCAGATGTAGAGTAGTCAGAGAGCTTTGAAGCCAGATGGAAGAGAAAGAGCAATAACAAACAAGGAAAAAAGAAAAAGGTTTAGTCTATTTTCACTTAAAAATGTCAGTGCTGCATCCAAATATATATAGGGCTGCAAAAGAAGGGTTAATACTAAACCTCAGATATCATGTCAATAGTAGCACTCCAATACTGCTGTCAGCTAGGATTTAAGCTCTGATCAGTAAGAATGGTTGATGATGTTGCTTCAAATTCAACATGGATATTTATGTTTCAGATTTGATCACAGCTTCTGTCCTGTTATGTCCTGGGGAAATTCCATTCCTGCATCCCCTACATGTTCTGTTAAATGTTGGCCACCTTCTGCAACAGAAAACCTACTGGAAGGGTTCTCAGCCAGGCTGTGTAAGTTTTAAGACCAACACACCTGACAGTTGTTTCACAGCCTTAAAAATATGGAGGCTGTGTTTTACTGAAACTGTAATCAATGACAGTTTAAAAAAAAAAAACTAATAGCAACAGAAATAGTAGAATATCAGCTTACCAATTGTGAGCAAACCAGTAGACAAGCAGGAAAAAACAGTAGGAAGTGGTAGAAGAAATTATTTAAGAGGAATAAATTTCTTATTTAAAGACAGATCTTCAGTAACGAGGCAAAAACCATGCAGAGAAAAACACCATCCCGTCAGCTGAACAGCAATGAAGCTTCACATGCTTCCTGCACAACCTATAGAAGTTTTAACTACTTCCTGTTTTCACACAATAATTTGAGATCTGTTCACCTTCCACATCCTACAGGATTTGTTACAAAATGACCACAGGGTATGGGATCACCCTGAACTTAAATTATGACAGTGACAGTTCACAGCACATGCATAGTAGATATGAAAATTCGTGTGGAGAAGAATACCTTTCATTACTATTTCTCTTGCTTCATGAATTAGTGGGAAATTTTATAGGACCTTTTTAACTAATAAAGTCACAGGCTGAGTTCATGACACAGGTGAGTATTTTTTTTGTATAGGTCAATATTTTTTTATTATGAAGAAGTTTTAACTATGTTACCCTAGAGAAAGAAAATCAATAATTTGTTACATGTTGATCTATAAGATATCCAAATCAAATGTTTTTGAATGTTCTGTTCTTTGCATTAATGTAAGAATTGCAGCTCAGATACTCAAAGACATTTAAACATCTAAGTCCCCCTGATATCAGTGTGAATTAGGTGCCCAAATGTCTGTGACTTTCAGTACTTTCAGGTATGCCTTATTTAAAGTCTGAATTCTAATCCTTCAGTATTACAAAAAAAGTCGTAGCACCACTTGCAGACTTGCAGACATTCTCAAGAAACTCTTTGTTTTCTGCCTCAAAGACAGTAGCAGCAGCTTTTAATTAACAATAACATAATACGGAAGTCTAAACACTTTCAAAAAGTCAGACTCTGAGACTTGCAGTCGTTCATCATCATCACGGTTGTGAGATTGGTTTCACCTCTGCTGTCTTGGTCAGATATCTTTGGGCAAATTATACCCTACTATCCTTTCTTCCTCTGTTTTTAAGTGCATAAAGGTCCTTTTGTTCACCATAGCTTGCATATAACTTCATGTAAAACACTGCTTTGAGTTTTTTATCTTCAATGGGGCTATCTGGGAGAAGCGAGAGCCTTACTTACATATCTAATTAGTATTCATGATTCAAAAAATGTTTGAAAAGAAATCTATTACATCAGTATTTGGAATCCCTACCTCCTAGTCTCTAATATATAATGTGCATGTCACAGTCGCATATTGTGGTAGATTGGCATAATTTTTTCTTAAGTTTTACCCTGCCAAGTAATCTTCATGACTGCAATTGTTCCTTGAGGCAAAATAGATGAACTCAGTCCCATTTAATCTTAAAGCACATCTTATTCTATTATTATCAAAGAGATATATTCTTTTTATCATGTAGGATATATAAGCACTTAGCTTTACTACAGGAGTGGTACCTCCAAGCTTCTCTCAATCTTCTGTTGTTTCACCTAAATTCATATTATCAAGCACAGAACCCTTAATTTTCCAGACAATCAAAAATATGTTCTTGTTTTCTTCCATTGTAACAACTCAAGAACGTAAAACAACACAAAAAGCTGCACAAAGATATTAAGTCTCTCAATGAGATATGGAATGTATACACGGTTTTGTAATGACACTATTCAGAACCCTGCTGATAGACAGCGGAGCAAAGGGAAATAGCTGGCAGCTGCCATTTCACAAACAATTTCCCCATTACATTTAGTAGTAAATGTTTCAACTTTATATATTTATGTAGATATATGATGTTTACAGTTAAATAACATTTTTCATGCATTATCTTCAACAGTGATGACTAACTGCATTGGCAGTCAGTTCTTCTATTCATCCAGTGATGTCCAAAGGAAAAAAGAACAACAACAACAAAACACCTTATCTTCCATAGCAACTATCTGCTTGAAGACATTGGAATTCTAGAGGCCAATGCTTAAACAACATATGTGCTCATTTAATCATATTTTTATTTATGGAATAATAGAATGGTTTGGGTTGGAAGAGGCATTAAAGACCATCGAGTTCCAACCACCCTGCCATGGACAGGGACACCTTCCACTAGATCAGGTTACTCAAAACCCCATCCAGCCTGGCCTTAAACACTTCCAGGGATGGAGCATCCACAGCTCCTCTGAGCAACCTGTTCCAGTGTCTTGCCACCCTCACACTAAAGAATTTCTTTCTTTTTTTTATATATATATATATAATTTACCCTCTTTCAGTTTGAGGCCATTACCCCTTGTCCTATCACTACATGCCCTTATAAAAAGTCCCTCTGCAGCTTTCTTGTAGGCCCCCTGTAAGGACTGGAAGGCTGTTACAAGGTCGTCACGGAGCCTTTTCTTCTCCGGGCTGAACAACCCCGACTGTCTCAGCCTGTCTTCATAGGAGAGGTACTCCAGCCCTTTGATCATCCTCATGGTCCTCCTCTGAACTCACTCTGACATCTCCTTCTTATGTTGGGCCCCCAGAGCTGAATGCAGTACAACAGGTATGGTGTCACCAGAGTGGAGCAGAGGGGCAGAATCACATCCCTTTACCTGCTGGCCATACTTCTTTTAATGCAGTCCAGGATGCGGTTGGCTTTCTGGGCTGCAAGTGGACATTGCCAGCTCATGTTGAGCTTCTCATCCACACCCCCAAATCCTTCTCTTCAGAGCTGCACTGAATCCATTCTCCTCCCAGCCTGTATTTGTGCTTGGGATTGCTGTGACCCATGTGCAGGACCTTGCCTGTGGCCTGATTGAACTTCATGAGGTTTGCATGGGCCCACCTCTCAAGCCTGTCCAGGTCCCTCTGGATGGCGTCCCTTCCCTCCATTGTGTTGACCACACCACACAGCTTGGTGCTGTCGGTGTGCACTCAGTCCCACTGGCCATGTTGCTGGCAGAGATATTAAACAGTGCCAGCCCCAATACCAACCCCTGAGGAATGCCACTCATCACTTGTCTCCAAGTGGACACTGAGCCGTTGACCACTACTCTTTGAATGCGACCATCCAGCCAGTTCCTTATTCACCAAGTCATCCATCCATCCATCAAATCTGTATCTCTCCAATTTAGACACAAGTCCAGGTAGACAATGCCAGTTGTTCCCTTATCCATGAATGCTGTATCCGTGTCAAATTTGTCAGGCATGATTTACCCTTATTGAAGCCATGTTGGGTATCTCAAGTCATTTCCTTATTTTCAATGTGCCTTAGCACAGTTTCCAGAAGATCTGCTCCATGCTTTTGCAAGGCATGAGGGTGAGACTGATGGCCCTGTAGTTCCTCTTGTCTTCTTTTTTTTCCCGTTTTAAAAATGGGGGTTATGTTTCCTCTTTTCCAGTCACTGGGATCTTCACTGCACTGCCACAACTTCTCAAATACAATGGATAGTGGCTTAGCAACCTCACGCACCATTTTCCTCAGGACTCACATGTGCATCTCATCAGGCCCTGTGGATTTATGCAGCTTCAGGTTCCTTGATGGTCTCAAACCTGATCTCCCACAGTGGGCAGCTCTTCATTGTCCCAGTACCTGCTTCTATTCAGTTGAAAGTTTCCTTATTTTTCTCAAGCTTTTTCTCTATTGTTTTAGTCCCCCCTTTTTTTTTTTCATTAATCTTTCAGGCCAAAGATTTGACTCTCCATAGTGCCATATCAATATAAGTCAAGTATGTAGTTTTCTCAAACTTTTTTTCTTCATAGTCCTTTACAAGTTATGAGTTCAACACTATCAGCTTAAATTTTACTTAGGTTTCATTCTGCTTCTTTTGGGCAGAGAGGAGATCTTTCGTTTGTAATACCAGTTATTCCAATATCACATTTTTTCTTGCATATATATTTAATTTATATTTTTTTTTAATTAAAAATCCTTCCTCTTCCTTGGAATTTCTGAGCTGCATTCAGACTTTACCACACTGTTATCAATGAAGAAGCCTTCTGACCACTGTGCAAAGTCAGTTTATTGTCACATGGAAGGTCATGCAAAGTGATGACGTCTGCTGTTTTTTCTCCCCCCCCACCTCTCCCCCCCAACAAAAAAAAATAAATCAGGTGTTTATAAGAGCATTTGCAGTTTGGTGTTTTCCTGTTTCATTTAATCTGGTTCTGATTATCGAACCTTTCTGTCTCAAATCTCTTTTCCAGTGTTTGTTATTCACTCTAATGTTCAGAGGCTGTGGACATCCAGTAAGCTTCCATGGGGAGTGAGACTCTCCTTTGCCTGGCCAGTTTCCACTATACCACTAAAGCTTTTTTTTCTGCATCTCCTTCACTCTCTGAATCTTTTACTTTAGACTTCTTATCAAGGATTGAAAAATTGTAAAATTGTCTTTCAGGGCTCAGATAATTAAAAACTCTTGTACATTTTCCCCTGTCCTTTTTATAAAAATCTATTTGTCATATAATTCCTTCTTTGATGTAAGGCAGTACTTCTCACAAAAATGTACTATGGATTCATAGTTATCTTCCTCTGCTCAAATTTACTTTAAATTATTAAAAACATTGGTGGCTTCAGCCCTAGTTGTAGTAAAATGTAAGTCTATTGATATAATATTTTTATTCATGCCTATTGCTTTTAGAAAGAGACTAAAGCACCATTTTTACCATTATTATTAATCTACCACATCTTCAAGGCTATTCAGCTTTAGAGGGCTTTAATTGTCATGTTCTTTCATCTAAGGTATTTTCTGAATAGTGCTCCCAGAGCACACAGTTCAGAAGGTACTCAAAGAAGAAAAGAGGGTTCAGTGTCCAAATTCCTGCTGATTTGCATTGTATAAACTCTCTGTAATGTCACAGCCAGTCTCAAGTAGTTCTTGCCATTTCAGAGTGAATGATACAGGGCCCCTTTTATTTTTGAGATTATTGAGTTTTGTTCCTACAAAACCAGATCCTTTAACCTTCTCTGTTTGTGAGGTTTTTCTCCCTAGTCATGTGGCCAGTGGTGCCTCTGCTTTTCTTAACAAAATCGTCCATGTGGCAGCAAATCTAAGGTCCGCTAGCTTATCTGTAATGCACACATGTAACAAACCATGGGCTCTCCTGCTGAAAGGAAAAGACAGCCACACCACTACCTTGTGGAACAACAGACTGGCTGTTGTTACTGCTGCTGCATGTTTTCTAGAGCTTGCTAGACAACCTGACATGAGCAGGTTCACCATTTTAAATAAAGTACGATATAAATATTTTCTCTTTTAATCTTCTTCTCTTCTTCCAGAGTACTAGAGTGGCCACAGACATATTTGTTGTGATCAGTGGGAATTTAAGTCTTTAAAATTTGCAAGTCATGGATGTGTCTGTGCTGACTTGGGAAAAGGTCACTAGCAATAATGTGTAAAACAATGAAAAATACAGCGATTATTTTCATAGCATCAAACATCCTTTTGCTCAAATCAATACTTCAGCAATGTCTTTGAAACATGCCTACCTCCCATTAAATTCAGACACATAAGAACTTTCTTAATCTCTAAATGACTTAAGACCATATAAAAATATTAAAAATATATTATTTCTTCTGTTTTATATGCCCTTTTACTTTGGCAAAATGTTATTAATAAAAGCAATTGAAATGACATTTTTATTCTTGGCACTTGAACTATGATATATTGAGCCATCTTTATATTGTCTTTTGGGGGGAGTGTTTATGCGTTTTTAAGGTTGCTATAAGCACTGCATATTGGCAATACAATTCTGGTTGAAATTTTATTTTCAATATGAAAGGATGAAAGGGATCATTTAAAATAAGAATTGCATTAAGCCTCCACAAAAAATAAATTTCAGTTAAACCTGAACATTTGAGAAGTTTTAAATGTTTTGGTTTAACTTATTTATCTGCTGTTTACCTATCAATTTTCCTTCACTACCAAATGACAATCCTAGCTAATAAAAGGAAAAATGTCATTTGAAAAATGTTTTTACAGTCATAGTTTTTGGTTTCCCCCTCATGTTTGACATGAGTCCCTCTAAATATTTGTAAAATCACTCTTTTTTGTTTTTTTGTTTTTGTTGTATTACCTCCTTGAAACATAAACTAGTAGGATGCTGAAGTTGACATTTCACAGCATTGTGGCTTTTTTTTTAAATGAAATGTGGAGGTAGAGGATGAATCTTCTGAATTTCAGCCCAGGCATCCAAAGAATATGAAAACCATTCTTTTCATGGCAGTGTTGCTGCATTACACTTACAATTTTATTTTCTTTGCTGCTTGTATGAGTTAAGACAAGTTATTCAGTCAGCTGTTTCTGAGTCTACTGTGTCTCAGCCAAGCTTAGTCACTGTTCCTGGTGCTCTAGGAGCACTTCTGTCTGAAATCGTTCTTCAATGACATAATTGCTTTTTAGACCCTGGAAAATTGTGTATTAATTTTCTTAAGTGCCTTAACTTAACTACTCAACCCCTTAACTCCTTGCAAATATGTATGTAGACTTCTTTCTTGATCATTGGCTTTTTGTTACCCATCTCAGATCTGATTTCTCTCTCTAAGTGACTTAAAGTCCTGTTGATATTTTCATATAGACAGAGTTCCTCTTAAAATCATAGAATCACAGAATCGTCCAGGTTGGAAGAGACCCTTGGGATCATCGAGTCCAACCATCTACCCTACACTACAAAGTTCTCCCCTATATCATATCCCCCAACACCACATCTAAACGTCTCTTAAACACATCCAGGGATAGTGACTCAACCACCTCCCTGGGCAGCCTATTCCAATGCCCGACCACTCTTTCTGTGAAAAATTCTTTCCTAATGTTCAGTCTAAACCTACCCTGTTGGAGCTTGAAGCCATTCCCTCTCGTTCTGTCATTAGTTACCTGTGCGAAGAGACCAGCATCAACCTCTCTACAGTGTCCTTTCAAGTAGTTGTAGAGAGTGATGAGGTCTCCCCTCAGCCTCCTCTTCCTCATACTAAACAGTCCCAGCTCCTTCAACCGCTCTTCATATGATTTGTTTTCCAGGCCCTTCACCAGCTTCGTTGCCCTCCTCTGCACTCGCTCCAGCACCTCGATATCTCTCTTGTATTGAGGTGCCCAAAACTGGACACAATACTCGAGGTGTGGCCTCACCAGTGCTGAGTACAGGGGCACAATCACCTCCCTACTTCTGCTGGTCACAGAACAACAACACATTTCTGTTTAAGGCTTGGATTCTGCGTAGCAGCATGAATCCAGCTGAATTGGTAAGGTACATGTCTGTCAAACTCAAGGAGACCACATGCGTGTGTTTCTTCCTCTGTCAAGCTATATCCATAACATTTATTAGTTTTTATGTTGTTCTGTTAAATGCCCACCTTATCTATAGGGTCCTTCTAAAAGTCCTTTCATTAATCATCATGTGAGAATATTGCAGTTTCCACTTTCTCTGTCTCCATTCCAGTTTTCTTGCATGTGAGAGCACTAAGCCCCATCCAGCCTAGCCTTAAACACTTCCAGGATCCTCCATGATCTTGCCAGGCACAGAGGTGAGACTGACCAACCTGTAGTTCCCTAGGTCTTCCTTTTTTCCCTTTTTAAAAATGGAGGTTATGTTTCCCCTTTCCCAGACTGCCACGACTTCTCAAATATAATGAATAGTGGCTTAGCAAATTCGTCTGCCAGCTCCTGCAGGGCTAGCAGATGAATCTCATCAGGTCCCGTGGACTTGTGGACCTTCAGGTTCCTTAGATTGTCTTGAACCTGATCCTCCTCTACAGTAGGTGTTTCCTCATTCTCCCAGTCCCTGCCTTTCCCTCCTAGGACTGAGTGAACCCTCAGCAAGTTCACCGATGACACCAAGCTTGGTGGCATGGTTGACACACTGGAGGGAAGGGATGCCATCCAGAGGGACCTGGACAGGCTTGAGAGGTGGGCCCATGCAAACCGCATAAAGTTCAACCAGGCCAAGTGCAGGGTCCTGCACCTGGGATGTGGCAATCCCAGGCAAAAACACAGGTTGGGCGGAGAATGGCTGGAGAGCAGCCCTGAGGAGAAGGACTTGGGGGTGTTGGTGGATGACAAGCTCAACATGAGCCGGCAGTATGCACTGGCAGCCCAGAAAGCCAACCGCATCCTGGGCTGCATCAAGAGAAGCATGACCAGCAGGTCACGGGAGGTGATTCTACCCCTCTACTCTGCACTTGTGAGACCCCAGCTGGAATACTGTGTCCAGCTTTGGAGTCCTCAACACAGGAAGGACATGGACCTGTTGGAGCGGGTCCAGCGGAGGGCCACAAAGGTGATCAGAGGGCTGGAGCACCTCCCCTATGAAGACAGGCTGAGAGAGCTGGGGTTGTTCAGCCTGGAGAAGAGAAGGCTCCAGGGAGACGTCATAGCAGCCTTCCAATATCTGAAGGGAGCCTACAGGAGAGCCGGAGAGGGACTCTTTGTCAGGAGATGTAGTGACAGGACAAGGGATAATGGTTTTAAATTGGAAGAGGGGAGATTTAGATTAGATATTGGGAGGAAATTCTTTACTGTAAGGGTAGTGAAGCACTGGAACAGGTTGCCCAGGGAAGTTGTGGATGCCCCATCCCTGGAAGTGTTCAAGGCCAGGCTGGATGGGGCTTTGAGCAACCTGCTCTAGTGGAGGTGTCCCTGCCCATGTCAGGGGAGGGTTGGAACTCAATGATCTTTAAGGTCCCTTCCAACTCTAACCATTCTATGATTCTATGATTCTAGATTGCCATAGGAGAAAAGCAGAACTTCCTAAATAAGGTGTACGTTACTTCTACCATGTCCCTTATGGTGTAGTCGGAGACCAGTCACCTCTATGAAGAGACTATTGATCTGTGAAAACAGACTAGCCACTGAGATGCAATCTCACAACTTTCTTGCTGGCCTATTCATAAGATACTTCAAGGCTATTCATAAGATACTTCAAAAAGTAGGATTTCCCAGCCCAAAGTTGAGCTGGAAAAGAACAGAAGAAGAGAAAGCAGCTGTATGGCAAGCTGAGCACAAGTGGTATCCTGCCAGGAGTTGGGCCAGCAGGAAAGAATTGGCCTTGTTTTAACAGACAGCACAAGAATTAACTGATTTAATAGCTGGGATCTGCAATGCCAGACAGAACTTCTGACATGGACTTACTAATAAATTTAACTCCAACAAGGTTTGATACAGAGCACAAAGCAAAAAGTGGAGCTTCTAACTCATGATGGAAGTAACAGCACAAAAAGGAAGTTACAGTATGATTCTTGGATTTTCCATTGTGTTCCAAAACCTCAGAACATTATCTGTCTACTTTTCTCCATCTCAAAAATATCCCAAGTTTTATGTCATACCACAGAAAAAAGACAGAAAGAAAGAAAAATAAGTAGTATTTGCTCAGGCTTTATTACTCTTTCAAATTACAATTTTAGTTTTCTTATTAGCGTGCTCGATATTTTCCACTCCAGACTTAGTAATACGTGATACACTCTGAAGTGCATTTCACACAAGTAATAACTTCATTTGTATTAAGGACACAGCACTTCTATAAAACCTGGGTATACTTCCTTCACTATTTTTTGTCCCTTTATTCCAAGTTTTATAGCAATTTAAAGGGCATTAGTGCAGATTTTCTAAAAATGGTGTATCTAGGTTATGGAAAAGGTTATTTTAAAATGATAAAAAGAAAAATATGTGCACTTATTTGTAATTTAGTAATAATAATCTTTAATACAGTTGTATTCCAGCTTTTTCTTCAGTCAAAAAGACGAAGTCAAATAGCTGAGAATGTTAAATAATATATAGCAGTTTTAAAGGTGAAAACTGTAATCTTTCAGGAGGGAATGATTTGAGACTACAGAACTCACAGTTGAAAAGCCAAGGGCTAGATCCAACAACTCATCCTGCCTTTTACAACTTGTGACATTGGTGACTGGAAAACCTCAGAAATTAATGTGTATCCTTTACATAGCTGACTTCCTAAGAACACCTTTAATATAGGAGTGCCTAGATGGATATTGTTGTTGTGCTTTCTTTCACCTCATTTGTTGTGTACTGTCTAATGTTCAAAAATTGAGTGGGGTAGGGGGTGGGGGATGACATACACACTAGCTTGAGGGGTTTGGAAGTGATAATGAGGAAAAATATCACACTTTAGCTGCATTCCCCACAGACAATGACAAAAAAAAATTATTCTACACTTATGCACCAGACCTTGTCATTAGTACACAGAAGGCTGTTTTCACAATGCTGAGCAGCTCTGCTTTACACCTTCTTTGTTTCAGAATCAGCATTCTCACAGCTACAGATTTCTCGGAGTAAGTTCTTCAATCTAAATAGTCAATTATCTTGCTTACAGAATAGGCATTGAAATTCATGCATTTTCACTGCTTTCAAAGGAGGTTAAGAAAATTTCCATACCATATTCTTACTGCCTACAACAGTTTAAAAGATTTAACTTTTTTTTTTCTCTGCCTTTCCGAAGGAGATAGCAATCATTTATCTCAGCAAGACATTTTTCTTGAAGAACAGTAAGCAGATAGAGATGACACCAGTGGTCGTTTAAGCTGATCCAACCTATTTGTCAATAGTGAGACAGGGCAGGAGGTGATACAGATTCCATTTAATTTTATTACAGCCCAGGAATTTTTACCCTGCTAATATATCGAAGGAATTTTTCCGCATTTGTATCATAAAAATCCCTTGTCAATTGACTTTCTTAGGGACAGATAAGATACTGTGTCTTTCTCCTTCAACCGAAGGTAGAGATAAATCTGTGTGGGAGTGTAGGTGGCAAGCAAGGAAAGTCTGAGCTATTATTTACTCACCAGCTGACAAAGACAGAAACTGGAACATTCTTTAACATTTTTTTAATCATGGAAGGTCATGGATGCTCAATCACAGTGAGCAGACCTATTTACAGGAAAACCCTTTAGATTTCAGAATTCATCTGGCAGAGATCCTTCAGTACCTCCAAAGAAGAGGCACAGATATCTATTACTGCACACTCCTGTCTGTTTGAGGGCAGAGTGCTTACACCTTTCCAATCTATATTAGTGTCTCTAGTGCCAGACTAGATAGGGGATAAATAATGAGAGTTCATTTTGCATCTTTGTTTTCCTGCAGTGCCTGGATCAGCATCATACACGGGGTTTTCTGTCAGCTGCAGCCGAAATTGGTGTTCAGTGCAGGTGTTGTGCGCTGCTACATTAAAATCCAAAGGTAGTTCAAAATGTTAGCACACACAGTAGAGGTGTTGAAATAAAGTCTCTCTGTACTTGTTCTCCACATCTATACTTATTGCTAAAAGTAATTGCAGCACCTTTTGAAGACAAAGACATTCAGGCACTTCAAACAGTAAACTACAGCATACATACATGGTTAGTGACTATCAAAAGACTATCAAAAGAGAAAAGAATAATGTTTCCAAATAGAACTGGTAAAGAAATGTGAATTACACACATCTGGCATGTCCCCAACTCATAAAGCAGACCACCTCATAAAAGCAGACCACATCAGTTCCATTTCACCCAAGTGCAGAGGAGTAAGTGAGTAAGAGTTGTTGTGAATTTGACACTGTGAATTGAGGCTGGCTCATGTCCCCTGTCTTCTAGCTCTCTTATCCAAATATCCCCTGATATACTGTACTTGTACTTATCCAATGACAGCTTCTGGCAGTAGCAATGGGACTGGTGCAGTGATACCTACTCTTATAGATAACAGGGATCAGAGTATACAGTAGTACCTCCAGAAAACATTCATCCTTTCATCCTGGGGCTGTTCTTAGGGCTGTGACATCCAGCTGACCTAAAAGACCTTTGAACTCACTGTTTTTCTTTTCTCCTTGTCCTGGATCACAATTTCTCTAGGAATTACCAGAGAAATCTGATTTTCAACTGATTGGAGTTTAATTCTTGTTCTAAACAGAACAGCTTATCTCATTCCCTAGGAAGACATATCAGTGTGCTCTCTTTAGTCCAACATCTACAAATCAGTCGTGAATCTTTTGCCTTGCACCATGACTGATATAGAAGCCTATTACTTCACATACCTGTACTCAATTGTAATACAAAGAATTGGATTTGCCTTCCAGAAAAAAATCAATATATGGAAGGGGAACCTGAACTAAGTAGAAAACCACAGATAATCATCTATGCCTTGTATTCATCTTCTACCCTTCATATTTCTATCTTCCATACAATAATTTGTTTTAAAACTGAATAAAAAAAAAAAAAACAACTCAGAAAAATGCTTGTTCATTGAAAATAGATAAATTGTTCCTTAAATGCATGTACAAACCACTGGAATAAACCCTATACTCTGACATCAAGTTTGAAGAAGCATTTCTGTACTGTAGAGATAGCATTTGCATCATGTAGTGAAAGGAATGGGATAACAATTACTTTCCCTTATTGAATAGGTAAGTAAATAGAGCTTGAAAATCCCCATAAATAGTAAGTGTGGAAGTTAGATCTTCCCACAGGAGGCTTAACCCAAACATCAGTCCTTTTCTTTGAAAAAATAATCCAATCATTTTTATTTTAATAAGTGTGGATTGTGCATTTTAGTTGGAACTAAGAGACTTTCTCCTTCCAGACTACCAGCCTTCTTTGACTTACTGGCCCCAGAAATAAATTCTGAAATTATGAAACCTCCATTTATATGGATGAGAGATGAAAGATGAACAGTAGATTCATGAGCTTAAGATATTATCTTTAGTTTTTGTCTGTTCTGCAAAGTGAAACCAACAAAATGGGGCATAAATAGTGACTAAATTCAAATACTCTATTTCTTTCAAAATCCAGTAGAAAATCCAGTGGAAAATTCTTTTCAGAAAGTGATATGAATGAATGTCATACATGAGTGCCAAGGAGCAGGATTTACTCCTTCCCTGAATAATCCCTTTTTAAAAACAATTAAGATTGTACAATAGAATAACTTTAGCAAAGAGAAAAATAATTTGTTACTCTGTGTTCGTATAGTTTATCTAAATTGCTCTTCAGTTTCACAAGTTTTCTGCCTCTGATTAAAAAAAAAAGGTGTCGGTCACCATATTTACTTTAAAAATATATCCTCAATCTCAAAACTGAGGAACTGAATTGAATTGAAAACCCATTCTGTACAAATACCAATTTTTGGTTATTGTATCTCATTTCGTTAAGTCTTGCTAGCTTATTTTTAGCTTATTTTTAGAACAATATTGCTGAAATTTCAATGAATTTTTGCCTAAGACAACAGACACAAACTAGAATCTATTGTTTCTCTCTGCCACGAATTCTGGTGACTTTGGGCTGAGTATAACATTTTGCATTGCCTCAGTTTCAAGCTGTAATAAGGTGGATGAGGTCTAAGGCAAAGTACTGTTTCCCAGAGAAATTGGTGGGATTAGAAGCCCAAGGTGTAAGAAAGCTCTGTGTCTGGTGTACAGAAGGGGAATTGAATGAAAGCAGTCACTGAAATGTGTTTATTCTGCGTTTTCATCACGTTTATAGTTAGACATATTTTACAGGTATGTTTGCGTTATGTGTCGTTCTGGGCAAACAAATGGTGCTATAAACATGGCTGGGATGAGAAAGTTTCCAATGTGATAACTTGAAGCTTTAGCATGCAAAAGTTTCCAGATAACAGGAAATGAAGATGGTGTTTTCTCTCAGTCAAGAGATGAAGATGGGCCTACAAATTGTGGTATTCCTTCTAAAGACCAAAAGCCATTGATGAAGCAGAAAAAACAGTGGAAAAGAGAGTTGATATAGGAAATGACTAATATGTGTAATGAGTAATGACTAACACTACCCTTGCTGGGTAGATAACAGAGTTACAGGACTTTATCATGAAGGAAAAACTACTAGCTGTAGAAAGCAGCCTTGTCAGCTGTCTCTTAAAAGTAAGAGAATAGAGTGCTTGAAACCACCATTGTTTTTCTTTAGGAAAAGAGTAGCTGCTTGTCTCATGTTATGTTGTTTGTCTTCTTGCTCTTGTTTACATTTCTCCCTCCCCTAACCTACAGTTTTGTTAAGGACATTTGATTCATCACCTGTCAGTGGAGACAAAAAGTTCATTGAACACCATCAGTTTCATGTAATTTCCCCAATTTCGTCGTTGAGTTTTCCAACAGTATTTAATAATGATAAGTAGAAATTAAACCCAGCCCTTGTTGCTGCCAGTCAAGGGATAGAGATAACATGCTCAATGATCTTTCACTTAGGTTAGTGAAGTTTCTAAAGGCATAGTGGTGGATGAGACAAATACTTCTTTTGCACATAGCTGGTATTTGTCAAGAAAAGACCTAGCAGGAAATCCAAACAGGTAGTTAAGGTAGCTGGTGAAATTGTACACTGGCCCAGATCTTCTCTTTCCCAAAACACCCTTTCCCAAAGATTTGAAAGCAGAATATGAAGTAAATCACAGAGAAGTTTCCGATATGTCCTTCTAACACTAGTCTTGCTTGTTTAATGGAAGGAATGGAAGTCAGCTTCTTTACACAGCTCTCACAGGCCTGGGACAAAAAGATAAATACCAGTTGGAGAAAATACAAGCTTAGTTAAATTGAAATGGAAGGAAAAACAAAGATAAATATTTGATCTGCTTTCTTTCATTGTTTATTTCATTTGATATTACTCATTGAAGTACCCTAGATGAGAGCATTAAAAGTAAGCTTACAGAATTTCCACATTCCATTGAAATGGAAACAATAATAATAAAATTTGTAAAACAGTGTGGTCATATACAGAATCATTTCTTCATGAATGTTTCCCTAAGGAAAATAGTTTGGTTATTAGGTTTTAAAACAGAACTTCCAACGACACAAGCAATGTTTTATTTACTATGGAGCTCTCTGTCAATGAAAGTCTAAGGAAAGAAAATAGTCATTGTAAAACTTGATTGAAATGGATCATTTTGGAAAGTCTAAATTTAAAAATAAAGGCTGTAACTTTCTGACTGAACACAGTTGAAGAGTTTCTAAGCTATTCATATTGCAACATACAGGAGATGTTTTGTTATTCCTCTGAGCAGAGGAAATTAAGGTCTGCCAGCCTTATTAAGAAATGCGAAGATATGAGACATTTTTGTTGCTGTTATATAAACTAGTATATTGTCACATTGAATTCTGCATTCAGTCTTGTGCTCTTCATATCAGAAAGCACAGGCCTGAAGTAGAAGTGGTTCATGGTTCTATTCTATAACACATAGCACTTCATTTTTATTTGTCAAGATTTTTTTGCAGACATGGCTTCATATTAGTGACAGTATTTAAGTTTTCACTTATAAGTCTTCTTGTGCTCTGCTTCAATTTATTCATTAATAGGTAGTCTTTACATTGTCATATACTGTTTTTCCACATGCTTTAAAGAAGAAAAAGAAACAAGACAATCAATTAACAGAACTTAAAATAAATGTAGCAATATGAAATTATTTACTAAGAAATAAACACACAAAGAACCAAAATACGGCACTTTGTATCTATGTATCTTTGTATGCTATGTATCTATAGCAAGAAGATATTTATTTCGCTATGGAGGAAAAAATGGCTTCTTCAATAAAGTTGCATTGAAGAAGAAAATTGGACAAGTAAGAGAGTATGGTAAAATCAGAAGAAGTAGGATTATATGTGTTAGGTTTTGAGAAGTGTACACCCAAGTTTCTTTACTCAATATTGATGGAAACATCACAGAGTGACTAAAACTAAATCAAGCATCAAAGACAAAGATTGTGACGAAACGTAAGGGTGGTCTTATTCTTACTGAAGAGGACCTGACTTTTTTATGACTCACTTTAGGTTTTCAAAATCACAAAGTGCATTGATCCAGATAAACTTCTGGATTGAAGAACATAAATTATAGAAGTCTGGGATTGGAAGAAAGCAAAGTATCTGTGTCCCAATCATATAACTCAAAATATGATATCCTATACTAATAAACTCACTGTAATCAAAAGGATTACTCCTCTGAGTAGGTAAGAATTCAAGAAAGTAAATACACTCATAGTCCAAGTTGGCCTATTATGAACAACATATAATCCACAGGCTTTACATTATCTCAAAGCACCTTTAATACGTTTTTATCTTTCGCTGCTCTTTGACCTGCCTTTTCAAGTGCATAACTAGGCTACAGTAGGACTCATAGCAAAGAGCATTGGAGGACGTCCTCTGAAAACAGCCTTACATCTTAAACCTGGGGCCCGTTCTCCCAACAAGTCTTTTAAACTCTATAATAAAGCAAGAGCAGGTCACTCTTAGAACATCTCACTTCTACAACTACATTTTTTCAGTGTATTCTAAAAACTCTCCTCGTGTGGAGCACAGCAAATGAAAAAGTTAATAGAAATAACATTCATTAACACAATTCTGACCACAACCTCCAGTTCTCACCTCTCCACTGGTACATTTGAGATTTTGTCAACAGTTGGATTGCCACACAAAACAGAGTATCATTGTCTATTAGGAGGTTTGGATTGCCAAGATATAGTTTCAGATCGGTTCCTCTACTCCTTATATTTTCCTTCACGTGGCCGTGGGATACCTCTTATCCCGAAGGAGAAGACTTGCTGAATTTTTCCAACACTCAACAGTGTATTTCCAAAAGTCAAGCTTGTTAAAGAATATCAGTATGTAAGAGGAAAAAACGTTGTGTGAAAAGTTTGTCTACATCCCTAGTTGAGGCCTTTATGAATAGAATTAGTTCAAATAATTTCAGGTTAAATCTCAGGAAGGGAACAAAGCTTTCTGTCTCTCCTGTTCTCCCTGTCTCTCTGTTTCTCTTTCTCCCCACCCCCTACACATCACAGGAAAGGAACAAAACATGTATATAAATATACTTGTACATATATGGAATTATCTATTTTTATACATATATATAACTTTCCCACAGAAAATCATCGTATCATCTCATAACAGAAAGCGTCAGGCAATGGTGTTTGAATCTTTTGTCTGCTCTCAGCTCCGAGACGTTTTTCCTTCCAAGTGTTTTGACTGCCTAATGTTTTTTTTCGGTAACTCAGTTTTCCATGCCACTTTTTCCAGATAACTTCACCCATAGTATGAATCTGATAAGTCTGCATTTTTTTAAACTTGGTCTAGCCAAGGTCTAAAGTGTCCAGAGAAGAGCAACGAAGCTGGTGAGGGGTCTAGAGAACAAGTCTTATAAGCAGCAGCTGAGGGAACTAGGAGTGTTTAATCTGGAGAAAAGGAGGCTAAGGGAAGACCTTATTGCTCTCAACAACTGCCTGAAAGGAGGTTGTAGTGAGGCAGGGCTCAGTCTCTTCTCCCAAGTAACAGACAATAGGACAAGAGGAAACAGCCTCAAGTTGCACCAGGGGTGGTTTAGATTGGATATTAGGAAAAATTTTTGCACTGAAAGGGCTATTAAGCACTGGAACAGGCTGCCCAGGGAAGTGGTTGAGTCACCATCCCTGAAGGTATTTAAAACACAGGTAGGCGTGGTGTTTATTGATAGGGTTCAGTGATGGGTTTTGTCGGTGTTAGGTTGATGGTTGGACTAGATGATCTGAAAGGTCCCGTCCAACCTAGGCAATTCTATGATAGTAAAATATGGCCAGTTAAGTTTTTAACAACCTCTGATAGGTACTGTTTCAAAGATTTAATGACTATTATAGCAGCCGTGTACTAGAGAGCCTTCTGATCAATTACATAGCTTCTTATAAGCCATCTATGTTACTGAGGAAAGTATATATGCGTTTTTCTACTTGGTGCAGTTTTCTAAACTAGAAACTTACTATCTTTACATTACTTGGCAATAAAATGTTAATTAAATTACAGGTAAATTAAATGCAGCAATATTCAGCCTTGGCAGCAAAACATTCTTAGTGCGTGGCACTGCCTCAATTCACCTCAAAAGCCATTTTGTGAGCAGTGTTCTGATAAATAGTCAGAACTGGGTACATATGTGGTAAGTTTCATTTCTTTCAAGATGTTTGAAAGTGTAAGACAAATCCCTAGTCTGCTACATTTACAAAAATCTTCTATATTTTAACTTTTTTTTTTTTTTACTAATAATTTTATTGTTGTTACTCCATTTTCCATAAGATAAATGACACAGGCCATCTAGTATTGGAAAATTTCTGATAAGGGAAAAATAATTATTATACATGGAACTGCCCATTCCCTTTCTCCTAGTGAAAACTGCTTACATGGAAGGAGGCTGCCAAAAAAATGTCTCCAAAGATTTTTACAAAGCTTTACGTCAGCATATTTTTTTTCTCTCAGGAAAATTAGAGTAATCATTTAATCAGTCACTTTGCAATCTCTATTATGAACAACTTTATTATGTGCTTTCTTTCACTGATCATTTAAGGTCAAATATAGTTCTGTGCATTTACTAATACCACAGGCGAGTGCTTGAAGTCCATAGGTATTACTTGTCTTTATCATGCTGCAGTTAAGATCACTGAATCTATTGATTTTAACATTACTAGAACTGGACAGTGTTTTTTATGACACTGAAAGAAATGAGTAATTGGATCATTTAAAGACATATAGTCCCTTGTATTTTCTAACTGTTGCTATGCCAGCAAATTTTATGGTGGAATTTCTAAAAAAAATACCTTTGCTATTCCATTAGCCTTTTTATGGTGGTGCTTTCACAAATCTAATGTAAATTTGGTCCTGTGACCATTTAAACATGAGGTTTTAAAAATGGAAAGCATTAAGATTTATCGCATTACATATGAGTCATTTTCAAACCATCCATTCAAATAAATCCATCTACAATGGATGAGATTCAAAATTTCCATGCGTGTGTCCCCATCACTGACTATAAATTGGAGTTATCACTTTTACACTACGTTGCAGTGATGTTATCAAGTCCTCAATAGAGACAAAAAAAAGACTTTACAATGGCAACAGTTGATTTTTCAGGGAAAATGGCAGCTACTACAACATGAAGAAATAGGTAATTCAATTACTATTTTTAAAGATTGCCTAGAAGGGATTTATCTTTTTTCTACAAGTTGTTTTTAACACACCTGGTCCTATTCTAATGTCAGCGATACTAAAGTTGTTTTGTTCTTTTTGCTCTATCTCTCTTTGAATTATCACGGGACCAGATTCCATTGTGAAGACACCTTGGCCGTCTAGTGGACCCTGGAAAAGTTATCTATGAAATCTGTGACATATTGAACATGTTATTATGAGCTCTCTGCTTTTAAATTGGATTGTGTTAGAATTTTCCATCTTATAGTTTGGTTTCCATTAAATATCACTGGCAGCCTCTTCCTGTAAGACCACCAGTCAATTTTCAGTCTCTAGCACCATAGGTTTCAGTTTTGTTAAAAAAAAGGTTCATGCCTCCCAGGTCCATCCAGCAGGAGACAGAGGAAAAGGAGCAACATTTTACCTTAGGATGGTGGGTTAGCTATATCTCAGAAAGCTGGCTGAGTGTTCTCCTTATACAAGAAATTTTGAGACCTTGTGTAACGTACAAAGTGTACTTCTGCTGACCCACAATGAAGAAAGATTAATTAAGTTTGGTTTAGAGCAGATGCAGAGAAGGGCTATTAGGATTTTTGAGGGAGAGAAAAATTCTTTTTATGAGAAGAAACAAGAAGAATTTGACTTTCACAGTTATACTATATAAAGGCATGATCTGAGCTCTGCCTAGAAGTGAATCTCCACAAAAATATACATATTCTGCATAGCTGAATCTTTGTTCTGGTATAAGAATGGATGCATGAGATGCATAAGAAAAAATCTTTTTGTCAGAGATTTTAAATTTCAAAGAAACTTGCCTCCATACATAATTTAGCTAGTATCTAACAGAAATCTAGCTAATTTTAAGATGAATCTTAAGAAATATTGTAAAAGGTATTTCCGTTTCCTTGATTCATAGAATACAACACACTGAACCTTCAGGTCCCATCTTCTCATGACATTTACATCACTCTGCTAAAATGGGAACTTTGGTTGGTTGATCATATTTTTTAGGACATATGTTAACCCATGTTAAAGTCCTAAATGTGGAAAAGACTGTTGTAATGTTAACACATGACAGTTCTTTTCATATATATGTTAAGAGGTAACAAGAAGAAGTACACTTTTTATCTGCAGTTGCCCCTTATATTTTTTCACAAACTAAATACCAGATCAGTTTAAAGAATTTCTTTTGCTTTTAAAACTAAAGCATGAAACGTAGAAAATGCTAAGAAAAGCAAAATCTGAGGTTTTGCAGCACGATATCTGTGGCCATAGCAACAGCACACAACGGATGCCATAATCAGCACTTAAGATCAACGGGAGATGGGGTCATCTCAGAGATACGCAGTGAGAAGACGAGGTGCAATTCAAGATGGAGGATGGCCAATGTAATGCCCTCTCCTGTGACAGTCAGTTGCTTTCCTTTGATAATATTTTGGGATGACAGAAGGAGTAATGATTTCAACACGTAGTATTCTCTATCTTGAAATGTGTTGAAATCCATATCCTCACAGAGACATCACAGCAAAAAGATCTTAGCAGTGTTTCTTCACTGAATGTCTAAGGACTCGATAAGCTTGAAAAGATCCACAGGCTAATGAAACAAATAGTAACTGCCTTCAGGGCATTTTCTTTTTTTAATGTTCTCCAATAGAGATAGGTCACTCAGATATCTTGTTTTCTTTTTGCTTTCAAACAATGGACTGTACATTCAGAAACTGTATATTCCTCTGGTGGCATATTCTTCTTTTCTGTGCTCATAACCAGTTACTAAGTGTATGTCATTTCTGTCCATGTGTGTGCACATATGTCTGTAATTTGTATGATATAATATTTGCATATATTTACAATAGTCAATTACCTTTCACATAATATATTATGGAGAGACATCTGGGCAATTGTGAATATTCTTTTTGTTACATTTTTGTTTATTAGACACACAGAAACGGTATTGCTAATTTCAATGTAAGAAAGTGCTTGCCATAGAATAATAACATTGCAAACAAAGCTGGACACTATATGAAATGGGCATATTCAAAGCATGAAACAGAAAAAGAATAAAGACAGAAAATTAAAAGTAGAAGTAGGAAGGAAGGAAAACATACTCATGTGGTGAAAAAACAATCTCACTGGATTATAAAAAAAAAATTAGAATAAATTCTGATTCCTACTACACCCAGGCAACTAAACTTCTTCTGAAAGTCAATTCTCTGTAAAATTGTTAAGCTTGGACTTCTGATTGGGTGAAGCACAGATTATAGGACACATATTCATATGGTCTTTGCTCCATGAAAGTCAACTGAATATCTGATGTAGTGTAGGGAACATAATATTGAAAATGGGTGGGAAACCAGTTTAAGTACTAAAAGGAATAGATCTTAAAGTGGTTTTTTTTCATTAATTTATAATGTTAATTTATAATAAATGTCACATATTTATTTTATTGAGACCATACTCTGCTGTTGTTTCCACATTGGGATTGTGACAGAGATTTGCTGCTAGGTCAACTGCTAAAGAGGGAGGTATTATTTAACACAGGGATTTTGCATATTGATACTCCTACTAACAAATCTGTTTGGGGGATTTTTTTTTTAAAATTAATTTCATTTCTTGCAAAGCAACTTCTTTTGATGAACATGAAAAAGTCAGACATACTGTCTTCTCTGTCATATACTGTGAAAACTTGTGATTTAGTGATTTATTGTGAATGAATTTCCCTAAATAAACACTAAAATTGATTAAATTTACTAGATGGAGTCTCTCACTTCGTTTATTATATTTATTTATGTATTCTGTATATGTATTCATATCAATAAGTAAGGGGGAAAAAGTACGTGCATTTTTCTAAGTTAAAAACATATATATACACATACATACATGCATACATATAGAAAGAACTGAAAAGAAATTTAAAAGGTAATGAAATTGTAAGGAGCGGGGATTTCAGAAGGTGTTGAGGCTCATTGCTG
This sequence comes from Numenius arquata, assembly GCF_964106895.1. Taxonomy (NCBI): domain Eukaryota; kingdom Metazoa; phylum Chordata; class Aves; order Charadriiformes; family Scolopacidae; genus Numenius; species Numenius arquata. The sequence goes on along the minus strand of NC_133616.1, from coordinate 61,169,715 downwards.
TAACTGAGGTCAATGGAAACTATGAATTTGAGATAGACATAAAACAGCTTTTACCATTTTCTTTGCAATTATTTGGAAGGCTCTAGTGTACATCATAGCTGTCAAATAGCAGATTTATAACAGGATCACTGTGAGAGTGTGTATGTGCGTGTCTTCAAGTGTGTGTGTGCGTGTGTGGATAGAGGAGGGAGACAAGGAGGAATCAGAAATATTTCAGCATCTGTGGCCATGTAGCTTCACTTTTTTATGCAGCTGTATTCATTTCAGTGCTTTATTATGACATAACATACATCAACATTACAATTTGGCAAGCAGAGATAAATAGTGGCAAAGCTCTTTTTATGCTGTTTTATGCTGCTGAATACTTTGGAATCTCATTTTTGACAGCTTAAGGCCGAAGTATCATATATTCCCAACAACTTTATTTAAATACACAGATGAATGGTACAGAGAACACTCTTAAAAATGAAAGCGCCTGATCATCAACATCCACACACACCCACACACCCACACTCATACAAACAGAGTGTATCAAAATGAATTAAACTCACCAGCTTTCCCTTCAGTTCTGTCTTTTATTGGGAAGGATAATGGCTGCTTCTCCTCACAGAAAACATCAAGGAAGCAGCTGGGGAAAAAACAGTAACTACGGCCTGATTTAATAGGTTAATACTGCATGGGAAATATTTCTGAGGGTTTGGTTCACTTTGTTTGTATGTTTCCAAGCTTCAACATGCCTTTTTTGCTTGCTTTGTATTTAAATACAATAAACCAAACAAGTAGAGTTAGCACTATTCTTTTGCTCTGAAAGTACAATATTATAATAGTAGAAGTAAGCACAATCATAATAGAAGCAATGATAGTAATAATGGAAGTTCAGGCAGCATCCTGTCATCCTCAGGCCAGCCAGAAATGCCTCGAAGTACAGGAAAAACACATGCACCAATTTAGTATGCAGCAACAGAGAATAGATACAGACTATAGCCTGACTATCTGGATTTGCTTCAGGTCAATGTGAAAAAATGAATTTTGTACATGAAGACTCGGTTCAGATCAGACAATCATTTACCTGCAGAAAGAGAGGTTTTATGCCCCACACTGTCTCATCCCATTAGCACCACACAGTCTAGCATACATTCCAGTGAAATCGCCACATGTGCACATCTGCCTAGTCAGAGAAAAGCTGCTCCAGTAAGAGAAAGATGCTTTCATAAGTCCTTTCTCCTATAAAAATTGTGGTCTAATCCACCATTGAAAATAATGCATTACTGTAATGCATATGTCATTCTCTGTGTAATTAAATCTTTCTCTGGGAGACATAAGCCCCTGCATGCATGTGTTCCTACATGAATGCCCTCTGCCAGTCACAGCTGTGATGACATCACTTCTCTCTTATCAGGAGAAGTGAGTCCCTAAAAACAGAAAAACTGAGCAAATTGAGACTCTGTAAAATGAACCTAAGACTGCAGAAATTGCCTAAAACCACTGAGCACCCTGGTTATATGTGACATAAATAAGACATGTAACATACACCCTGGTCTATGACATCTCTCAGAAGGTTTAGTGACACTCAGAGATACATATGGAGGCCTTGGTTAACCTTCTAGCTAACACATATGAAAGCAAATTTCCAGAGACTCTAGTGGGTTTTATGAAAACGATTCATTTTATTAATGTGTTTAAAAAGAAAAAAAATATAAGTAAGTATTTTCCCTGAATATTGATTGCCCTGATTATAGCAAAATTTTCTGTTAAGCAAATTTTCCAAATAAGGAAAATACAGATGAAAATGCATAAGTCCAATTTTACATGGCAAAGTCTAGATATGGGGGCTCAGGCAAAGTCACAATCCTTTGACTGAAAACTGGAAAAAGCAAAGGCTTCCCTTCTTCTCAATTAAAACCAGAGGAGAATATTAAAAAAATAGGTCAAATGCACTAATAGAACTAAGAAAATAAATTATTCCCCTATCTGTCTTTCCTAGACATCTGACGCTGAAGCTGGGAGGGGTCAATGAGAGAAACAATTTGCCTGTGGCACCTTTCAGGACCCTGAAAATCACTTTCACAGCTTTGTCATTGAACCCATGTCATAGTTTCTGCTGGGATTGCATTGACTTTCTTGCTAGCAGCTGGTGTAGTGCTATGTTTTGGATTTGGGATGAAAATAGCGTTGGTAGCATGCTAATATTTTTGATTGTTGCTAAGCAGTCAAGGCCTTTTGTGCTCCTCACACCATCCTGCCAACAAGTAAGCTGGGAGTGCACAAAATGTTATCAGGAGACACAGCTGGGACAGCTGACCCAACTGACCAAAGAGATATTCCATGCCATGTGATGCCATGGTCAGTATATAAAACTGGTGGAAGAAGAAGGAAGAGGGGATATTTGGAGTTATGGTGTTTGTATTCCTAAGTAACTGCTAAGCGTGATGGAGCCTTGCTTTCCTGGAGATGGCTGAATACCTGCCTGCCGATGGGAAGCAGTGAATGAATTCCTTGTTTTGCTTTGCTTGCTTGCATGACTTTTGCTCTACCTATTAGATTGTGTTTATCTCGACCCATGAGTTTTTTCTTACGTTTCTTTCTCTCCCTCACTTCAACTGGTGGGAGTGAGTGAGCGGCTACGTGGTTCTAGTTGCTGGCTCAGGATAAACTGTGACAATTCAGCATGGTAGAAATCTACTCTGAAAATGATGTGACCATTTTATGATCTCCCTAATGCATGAAGCTGGGTTAAAGCTGTCTAATAGCACTTCATTTGTACAACAATGTGAAAGCACATATAAAGAGGAGTGATGGTTGCATTGTTTTAAAATATCTTGTAATAGGCTACAACGTGTTAGAAAATTATTTATCTCAAGAAATTAGATTAAAAGTAATAAAGGATCAGGTTCTTACTAACAGTCAATAACAAAGCAGTCTTTGCTTAATAGTCAAGGACAATGGAAATAACTTTATTTCTACTGACTGGTTATGCACTTCTATTTTCATTCTTTGGGATTACTTTTGTGATTGGCCCTGTGCTAAATTATTTGGATAAAATCTGATAATAATGACAGGGTAATTATATAAAAGAGTCATCTCATTCTATACTAATGAATAACTCTGCTTCACTGAGGAAAAACCATGAAATCAACACCATTGATTGCCACTAAATACAAAATAACTTAGTACAAGATACTGCATGTTTTACAGGGTTTGTATTTTTGTGGCATTCTGAAATAAAGTGCTTAATAACTAGACTCATTAATGCTAATGGTAAATCAGTGAGATTAAATATTTCTATAAATCATTTTATTAATAAAACAGAGGGCTCATTAAAGAACTATTGAACTGTTAAGCTGCAATATTTCAGTATCAGCATTTTATAAACATTTCAATTAGCTCAGGTTGACAACATAGGAGAAATGTAAAATAGTCTAGGTACTATACAGGACACAGACTGCCAGCTCAGCTTGTTGAGAAATAAGGGATAATGTTTCAGTGGGATCATAACTGCGTAGCAAATTGAACATTTTTAAAAATAAATATATAAAGCATCTCTAATTTGTGCCTTTCAAGGACCTTCTGAAGGACTGTGTGCTACTACTGTTCACTATATCATTTTACTATTATCCTTAGAAGGATGACTGCCGACCTGAAAGGAATTTGAACAGCTGAGGACAAAGAAGTGCATACTTAAACGCCAAAAGAATAATGATAGCTTAAGAGAACAAAGTGAAGAATAAAGTGCCCTCAGTAAGAATGTTTAACATATGTAAGTAGTGAAAAATGATAGCTAGAAGTCTGCACTTCAAATGTGCTACAACAGATCTGAAAGCAGAAAATGACCACAGAGCAAGTGTTGGGAGAATGTCAGACAGACAATACAGTGTCCAGATTATTTTTAAATTCTTCATGTCTAACCTTTACTTAACTCTTTTCTCGATAATTGTCACACACATGCTGGGGGCAGGGGTGGGTGGTGGTGGTGGAAAGACACCTGTGTGAGATACTAAAAAGAGGGAAAAAACTTAGTTGGGTAATTTGATTTCGCCTTCACAGTGTTCTCTGTTCTCCACTTCTGAATGATACTAACATGAAAAGGAGTTGATGTTGGCTAAAGTAAGGAAGAGGGAGAATCTAATGGTAGAAGAAGTAAGAAAAGGTGCACTTTCAGAATCTAGGATTCCTCCACCAGTGGAAGAAAATAGTTCCATTCTAGTCTCCAGTTTCTTGAATTATAGTTGATGGAGGGGAAAAGAGCTTTTCATTTAAGCTTAGTGTAGCAAGAAAATAATGCAAGATATTCTCTTATTCTCTGTAGAGTTCTGAACTGTGTATTATTTTCTAGTAGGGGCAGGACCTTCTTTTTCATACCATTTTGTTGATGTTGCCATGATCCTGTTTTTCTGAATGTCAGTAGACTTCCAATCCATGAGGCCAAATTAATCTTTCACATAAGTGGTGCAATTATCTGAAGTTAAAAGGACAGCAAAAGGTTACTCAAAAGTAAAAGTAAATCTTATATAAACAAGTCATCAACTCTTTTCCAAAGGTCTTTTGTCCATCAACTGAGGTACTCAGTGGATGGACAGGTAGTTCCCTGATATGGTAGTCTCTCATTGTCTGTTCTCATTGTAGGAGCATGAAGGGAACATGATCTCTCTCTTAACTGTCAAGATATTAATGTGTAAGTGGCACAAGTGAGACTGGATTTTTATTTTTTTTTAATTATCTCAACAACATTTTTTTTTCATATAGTTAAAGCCTTCAAATTCCATGAGCTTTAAAATCTCATTTACTTGTATGATTAGAAAATGCTATGCTAAACAACTTTTAGAATTAAACAGTCAGGAATAATGTTTTCTTTGGAAACATAAAAACAAATAACTGAATTAAAAAGAACCTTTAAGAACTTTAAACATAGTGTGAAGAAACAGTCTTTGATACCTTGATGTTTAGTTTTGGCTTACTAGGTAAGATCATGTAAAAGACAAAATGAGATTTAGGCATGTATCCGATGGCAGAAAATTCTTGACAACATAGAAAATTTTGGCTTAATTTACATCAAAACCAGAAATATGTCATTTTGCATTTTGATATCTACCTACAAACAAAATCCAAAATATTTGACTGATCTGTTGGAACCTCTCTAGTTGTATTAAAGACAGTTTAAATTTGCTGTGATGTATTTTGCTTCCCCGGATTCAAAAGCTTAGCAGAGTATCTGGAATATCTAAATGACTTTCATTTACATATACATGTGATAAACATGAGCAAATTTTGATTAATGTTTACATTATTTATCTTACAGAGTACTTAAATCTAATGAGCACTTACACTAATCACTTCTGCATCAGGAATAGGGGAATAAGTTTGAAAAGACTGCATAACAACAAGGTTCAAGAAATTAACAAGGTCAAAAAATATTCATTAAAAAGTAGAATAGATCCCTAGGGATACAGGTAGAGATGAATGAAACATTTGGCATTAAAGAAAATAGTGATTAATAACTAAACTACTTCATGTTTATCATAAAACATAGAATCATGGAATCACAGAATATTTGGGGATGGAAGGGACTGTCAAGGATCATCTAGTCCAGGTACCCTGCCATGGGCACCAGCATGTTTCACTAGATCAGGTTGCTCAAAGCCCCATTCAGCCTGACTTTGAACACTGCCAATGATGGGGCATCAGCAACTTCTCTGGGTGACTTGTTCCAGTGTCTCGCCACCCTCATCATAAAAAAATGTCTTCCTTACATCCATTCAAACTGACAGTCTTTTAGTTTAAAACCATTGCGCCTTGTCCTGTCATTAAAGGCCTTTGTAAAAAGTCTTTGTCCGTCTTTCCTAAAAGCCCCCTTTATATATTGAAACTCTTTCTCTAATAAGGTCTCCCCAGAGCCTTCTCATCTGCAGGCTGAACAACCCCAACTCTCTCAGCCCTTCTTTATAGCAGAGGTGTTCTAGCCCATCTTCATGGTCCTCCTCCGGATGTGCTCAAACAGCTCCGTGTCTTTCTTGTACTGGGGACACCAGAGCTGGATGCAGTACTCCAGGTGGGGTCTCGTGCTAGCAGAGTAGAGGGACAGAGTCACCTTTCTTGACCTACTGGCCATGCTTCTTTTGATGCAGACAAGGATACAGTTGGCTTTCTGGGATGCAAGCACACACTGCCAGCTAATGTACAATTTTACATCAAGCAGTATCCCCAAGTCCTTCTCAACAAGCCTGCTCTCAATCAATTGATACTCCAGTCTGTACTAATATTGGGGGTTGCCCTGACCCAGGTGAGGGACCTTGCACTTGGCTTTGTTGAACTTAATGAGATTCACATGGGCCTTCTCCTCAAGCCTGTCAAAGTCCCTCTGAATAACATCCCTTCCTTCTACTGAGTCAACTGCACTGCTCAGTTTAGACAGTGGGATTGAGTGCACCCTTAGCAAGCTTGCAAATGACACTATGTCATTGATGAAAATATTAAATAGTATTGGTCCCAGTACCAGCCCTTAACAGACATCATTACTTACTGGTTTCCACTTGGACATTGAGCCATTGACTATAACTCTTTGGACATGGACATCCAGTCAATTCCTTATCTATCTAACAGTCCACCCATCAAACCCATATCTCTTCAATTTAGCAGCAAGAATGTTGTGGGGGACCATATCAAAGCCTTAGAGAAGTCTAGGTAGATGACATCCATAGCTCTTTCCTTGTCCACTGATGCAATCACTCCATAATACAAGGCGACTAGATTAGTCAGGCAAAATTTGCCCTTATTGAACTCATGTTGACTGTCTCTAATCACATCCCTGTCTTCCATAAGTTTTAATTCAAGAAGGATCTGCTCCACCCTTTTACTGGGCACAGAGGTGAGATTGACTGATCAATAGTCCCCAGTGTCATTCTTTTTACTCTTTTTAAAAATGGGACTGACGTTTCCCTTTTTACAGTCACTGAAGACTTTGTCTGACTGCCATGACTTTTTGAATATAATGAAAAGTGGCTTGGGAGCTATACCAGCCAATTCACTCTGGACGCTGGGATGCATCTGTTTTAATTTGCATGCAGCTACTTTCATTTGAGGAGCTCAGAATGTTTGACAATAGTTGACTGATTAATTTTCACAGAATACACAATTGCAGAATTAGAAATTTACAATCATTATTTAATATTTTAGTGTGTGATATAATTCTGTTATTTGCATCACTGAAAATTAGCAGAAGTGAAGAAGAGTATTGAAGAAAAATGATCGAGAGCATTGTACTCAACTGTAATAAGAACATATTTTTCAAACACCTTGCCAAAAATGAAACATGGCCAAGATGGGAGGTCTAATGTGTTCATCTGCTTTATTAAATATGCCATTTCCTCTTAGACTGGTAAAGATACATCTATTTTATTTCTCCAGGGAAGATATATTCAGATAACTATGTTACAAGGCATACTGAGTTTTGACTCAAAGGAAAGGGTGACACATACTGAATCGTCACTTCCTTTGTCCAATAATCTATGCTGAAAATCATCATTTTCTGTTGGCCAAAAGTAAAACCATTGTGTCTGTCAAAATGGACAGCTCTAGACATTCCAAGAAGACCTAAATGTTATGGATGAGCTGACGTGTAAAGGTGAATGAATTGTAGTGCTGCAGTTGCTGAGTCTGGAAACACTTCTGGTTTTGGGACAGAGGGAAGCAGAGAGCTGGGAAGGTGTGAACTCCATATGTTGAAGTAAACATGCAAAAATAGCCATCTGTCTACATCACTAAATGTCAACTCACATGACTAATGCCCTCATCCTGGAAACCCTCAGAAAATGTCCAAGGGTCCACAGATGTGATGCCATATATTTCTACAGTAAATAATGAACATTCAGATTAGAATGTATTATAATAATCCCAGGGGTTCTGATGCTTTTGGCTGGAGTTAATGAGAAGTCGAATACTCTCTGGTAATAACTATACATGTATCTTTGTCTGGCACAGAATTATTTTGTGTCTGATAGTAATCAATGTTTCTTTTTATTATACACAAGTTTCTGACAGTGTCAAAAAATTAGGATTTTATGTCATAAACTATTTAGTACCTGTTATCATATCACAGCAGATGCATTAAAACCAAAACAAATTAAAGCCAATAGAAACTGTGAAATACTTATTAAAGAAGCCTTTAAATCTTCTTGGAGTTGTTGGGATAAAAAAAATATATATTGACTGAATGCAACAATCAGGCTTGTGGCTTGCATTATATATCTGTCTCCAACAAGTTAATCAATACTTTAAATGAAACTGTTAGTCAACTGTGAAAAATTAGGAAAAGTTTTCACTTAAAGAAGTTCGCCAGGTCTAATTCAAAACACAAATATAAAATTGTTATCTATTTTTTATAAAGAAAGGAGGAGACACAAGCTGAACCCTAAAGGAAAAGCAAAACTTGTAGAAACATTAGGTTGATAATTTCAATCTTACCATTTTTATTTTGGGTTTGTTTGGTTTTTTTTTTCAAACTCTGTCTTCAGAATACAAAAGCCTTTTGATTTACCCTGACTGTATCGGAAAAGTTCTTACCAGAATCTATGGAGAAACCAAAGATCACTTGTGGTCATTGTCATGCTGGCTGAGTAGCAATAAGAAATCAACTGTTATTAGCCATAACACATATCATAAAGGGCACTACTATCAACAGCTCAATTGATTTGTTGTCCATATGAACGTATTCTTCATGAGTCAGCAGGTATGTACAGCATCTGCCCATACAGCAAACAAAAAGAAAGCTTCAAACATCATAATAAAATTATTTTCATATCTATATGGCACTTATACATCTTGTGAAAAGTTATTGTAGCTACTATGGGTGTATCTGAGTGATCTCTGAGTAAACACAAGTGCTCACGTAAATTGAGAGATCAATTTTTGGCGCAGCTTACAAAACAATGTTTTGGGCAGGGCTGGCTGGCTGGCTGTTCCATCCTGAGCATTGTGACTACCCAAACTACGGGATTCTACAGCCAAAAACATAATTATGGAAAAAATATGATACAGTCCTTTTAGGATTGCAGCTCAAAGCTTGTTATCACCAATGAAATAAGAGATGACCTGGTTTTGCTATGGGACAAACCAGTTCTGACCCTGATTTGTGAAAATCTCCCAAGTTGAGACTACTAGGCCATTAGTCAGACAGCTCTGACTGTTACTTAGATTGCTAAACTAGTTCTTGTTCGGAGGATAGGATTTCACTGGCTCTGGTATTTTGAGGCCACATAATTTTGTTCCTACTTTATTGCTATGAGATTTTCCTCCTCACAGCTATTCAGTCACTGCTTTTTCTTTCACTAGCCTTAACGCAAAGAGAATTAAGTATAACAGTGGTTTCTGCATTTGTGATTTCTTGTGCTAAAAAGAGATCAAAACAAACTGAAGAGGCTGATTCTGTGGAAAAGTATCAAGTCAAAATGTTTTTTTAAAATATGTGAGTTAATTCTGTGGCTTAAACCTCCATGCCTCACGTCATGCAGGCAAATGATCCTGATCAAAGTAAAATGTCCAAATTTTGTAAAGACGGGCTCAAACAGGCTTGGTATGGAAATGTACCATCTACTAATCTGGGAAGTGATCCAAGAGGAACTGAGCAAATCTATCAAGTCTCTGTGTTGTATAATAGGCATGCAGGGCCACCCAACAGAGGGGAACCTCATTCACCACCAGGTAACTACTTTGAAAACTTTTTAAAGATCATGCTAAAGTGTTAAAATATTCTAAATTAAAATCTCAGATTTAAAAACAATTGAAATTTAACAAGATTGAACACTTAATTAACACTAATATTGAATCAACAAAATAATGTTAATGTGTAAAAGAAATACTGATAATTTCTTTGTTTTTTCTTTTAATTCAAATTGGGCTAAATGCAGACCTTGGTAAGAACAATATGACACTAATGAGATTGCAAGTAATAGCTCAGCTCAGATTTTTTGTTAAAATACTGTTCCTTTTTCCAACAAAAGCAAGATTCTCCAAATCTCTTAGAACTAAGGAATGTAGAATCACAGAATCTTAGAATGGTTTGGGTTGGAAGGAACCCTAAAGATCCTCTAGTTCCAAACCCCCTGCCATGGGCAGGAGCACCTTCCACTAGACCAGGTTGCTCAAAGTCCCATCTAGCCTGGCCTCGAACAATTCCAGGGACAGGGCATCCACAACTTCCCTGGACAACCTGTTCCAGTGTCTCACCACCCTCATAGTGAAAAATTTCTTCCTAGCTTCTGATCTAAATCTTCTCTGTTTCAGTCTAAAACCATTACCCCTTGTATCTATGCTTACAGGCAGATGCAATGGTAAGCGAGGACATGCCTGGAATAACAATGGAGTTAACCATTTGATATGTGCAATGACCAGATATTTCCAGAAGGTTGAACAGAGTTAGAAGTTATGCAGAGTAGTTACCTAAATACTGATTAGATGTATTACAAACCTTTGAGGACCTGGAGCTAAGCACTTACTCTTTTAATACAAGTGCTGCTCATTTTCATCTAGCAGCTTATCTCCTGAGTAAAGGGACGTCAGGCCAAGTTACAAAGGAGTTTAATGGCCTTGCAAACAAAGTAACTGCTAAGATAACTTCTTATTGCCAGCTAGACAGTAACTTCAAATATGCTTGAATAACACTCCTCAGTTTAAAGGCTATGCGTGGTAGATAATCAAAAAGCTGATAGATCTCAAAAAACATAAGAGATTTCAAAATAACTTTGCCTTACCCTTGATGGATTTCAAAAGATTTGTGAAATTTTATTATGAATTTTAGTTTCATATATCACAAGATCCTGTACCTTCTCTATTGCCACTTCGAGCAGAAGGAACATTTTCTAATGTTTTACTTTGCAGGAACAATCAGATTTGTAAAGAAATTCAGAAAATTATGTTGACTTAGGACCAGATTTATTTATGTAAGCATTTGTTTTAGCTAAGTATACTCTATAGAACTTAGATAAACTGTGGGTAATGCAATGTGCAGAATATAAAATCTCAAAATTTTAACTGTCACTGCTTAGAAAGTGAGTAGGTGAGAGGACCAAATTCACAGCAATCTCTTTTCTGGCTTTTTCATACTGAGAAAAAAATGCCATCTTTATTAAAAATGGACTGAGGGAAGTTACGTCCAGATCCACTTTACACTTGGACTAGCTTTGATACCAGCATTTATATCTGAACTAACACTGGAAATCACAATGGGATTAAACAGTGCTAACCATTAAGATATAATTTCTTACATAATTTTTATTCAAAAAAAGAAAAGGGTAACATCACGTTAACAGTTGCAGTTCTATATCATGGTAATGAGCTTAATCACATTTCATACTTCAGGGTTCCTTTAATAATCTATAGAGGTCAAGAAGGATTTGTCTTTGATGGACAGTTTGATCTCTGGGATTGGCTTTTTTCCCCGGTTTCCTCTGAGGCACATATCAGCCTTGGCCATGTCTGTGCTCTGAGATGATAGATAGACTCTACCAACTACGAGTACGTGTCAGACATACCTGTCTCCCCTGCTTGAGAAAGGAATTTTCCACTCTTTTAGATTGGCAGGATCCTTTAAGGGACTTATACCTTCTGATGTACGAAGTGTGATTGACTTGCTGAGATAACTGGAACATATTGCTTCCTTGCCAAACATCGAATGCTGCCTTCATCTTTCCTGCAATTACTTTTCCAGAAATATTTAACCTGACTAGCATCTGGTTTACTTAGTATCTATCTGGCTAATATATTAATAACGTATTAACTTCCTTTTCAAAATCTAGAAAATAGGTTTATCTTGCCATAGGATCTTATAGATGCTCATTTGGATCTAAAACTAAGATGCCTTAGTATCAGTGAAATGTAGGGGTAGGGTTGAAAGGGGCCTGAAGAGGCCCTCAAGTTCTATATGTGACAGAGTCACCTAATTTATTCAGTATTCAGTCATAATGTTTTGGGGTTTTCTGGTGGGAAAGATGAAAGTTTATAGCAGAGACAAATGATGGTGTGTCTGCTGTGATATTAATATATATTAACAATACATAACTATACTATAATAACAATATATAACTATACTATACTATACTCTAACTATACTAATTAATTTTAATGACTGGTGCTACTGGTTTGACTGCTCTAAGTAGAACTAGATTGAAGCCAAATAATTTTTCTGAATATTCTGCATAGGATACTTCTGGTAGGATCAACTAAGGGATGACTTTTTCACAAAATTATGTGAATCACATTATGTTTGCTTATAGATGTCTGACTACCCAGATATTCCCTATTTTGCTTGTGTGATTTATCCTTTTTTTTTTTTGGTATTGTATTCTCAGCCATGCTGAATTTCAGTCTATTAACTTCAGACCTATTTTTCACAATCATTTCCATTTCTGAACATGTCTGCCAGAATAATTTGTGCTGTTGGACTGAACTCATCAAGCACTGAGTTTAAAGCAAACAAAAGGCATCTTCTCAGGAGCTATCATTTGTTAGTGTATTTGGCAAGTATAGTTACCAGACAATGAATAAAGCCAATCTCCTACTGGTATCTTAAGCACTGTCAGCTAGATAAAAAAAAAAAAAAAATAAGGAGGAGAGACTGGGACAAAATTCAAAACTATTAAGTGCTATTGATTTTACCAAGTTCATCATCATCTGAGTATGTCTGAGGATCTACACCTTTTCTTTCTAAAATACAGACATTTCAATGATTCATTATTATAGCTGCACTTTCTTTTTTTTTTTTTTTTTTTTTTTTTTTTGTGGTATTTTTAAAATCTAAGCACTTAGAAGTAGTTTCCTAGATGATTTCTGACCATAATGTTTTTCACTTTATTTGTGGCACTGCTGCACTGAAGTGTGTGAGGGATATCTCTCTTTCTGCCTTCACTCCCTCATCCCACATCCCAAATAATGCAAAGTAACCAAAACACAGGCAGTCAGGAATATATGAGTTTTATGGAACATAAGAGTTTAAACCCATGCAGGCTGCAGAGGTAATCGTATTATCTGATTTCATACACAAGTTTGTTAACAGCTTAAGAGAAAGGAACTAAACTTCCTTTCTTTCTGTGGATACACTTCCAAAAAAGCATAGTCACAAACCCATTTTGTGCAGTGCCCTCTCCTGTTCATTTTCATGAGCTTTTAATAGGTTGCTTAAGAAAATCTACCTGGAGAAATATCCAGTTTGGGGATCCAGAACAGGTCTGGCACGTGTCAACCTACCCTGAACTGCACTGTCCCTGTACAAGAGGAAAAACCACAAGTCTAGGTGCCTGAGACGTTTAAATACAGGTATTCCAAGGGTGAAGAGGCAGCTGACCAAGCGCATTCAGTACCAGAAAACCCACTTTAAGTGTCTAAATTCTCCAATGTAATAAGTGCCTTTTAATCCTCCACAAACCTGTGCAGTAAGATACAAGAAAATTAGGTAATTATCCAGTCTGTTGCTGCTGCTATTAGCCTTGTTACTAGAGGCTATTCTCAGAATCGGGATCCTGCTCCACTCAGGTACTATACAAACAAGGAGGAAGTTTCTGAACTAAATGAACTTGCTGTATTTGCTCCTTGCAGCCACTTCTGTACGAGTAGACCTTCACTCCTACAGACTGTCCTCTTCCCCCACTCCAAATTTCATACACTCTGTCTCTCCCCTTCTTGTAAATTCAGCGATATGCGTGAAAAGTTTTGAAACAGTTGCATTCCCATTGAAATTACCATCCATTTGTGATTTGAAGTAAAATAAGACTGTGAAGTTTTTTCTCAGAAATGAGAAGGTGTGAAATGCCTCTTGCAACTAAATCTATTGGAAACTTTTGTTGAAGCACTTTCCTTTCAACCATGTTTGTGTTTCTTTGTACAGAGGTGTGTCATCACTTTCCCCTCTCCTTGCAGAAGGAGGTATTAAGAGAAAGTTTCATGAGCTACGTTGTTTTTATATTCTTTGCATAAAATAATTCTTACAAACAATAGTGTCTAGAAGCAATTCAGCCAAAGATATTTCAAGCCAAGCTTTTACCACACAAATAGCAGGAAGGAAGTTAGTATAAAACTTAAACTAAAAGGCACAACCCTAAAATTATAGGATTTAGTAAGTGGTGAAATCATTTATTTTTTGATAATGAATGATTTGGCATAAACCATGTGAAAATATTTCCATTTATAAATAAGTTAGGAGGAAAAATACCTCCACCGGAGGACTGGCACTATGGGCATCAGTGTAGCTTGGTATTCCCACGCTCAGTGAATTACCAGTAGCAGGTCTGTAAGTCCTCGGTCGCTTTCTCGTTACATCTTAAAGCTATCAGGGTGGGAAAAATACTAACATACAATATTTCACAATGGCTAAATAGCAATAAGTCTCACACAACAGGAAAAGAAAGATTGCCAGGCAACAATGCTGAGAAAGGATATTTAATTTAGAATATGTTATTTCAGTAGATAAAACTAATTATATTTAATGTTGTAAGTTATAGCAGTTACTTATCAGGTTCAGGCACAGACAATCCTCAGTTAAAGAAATCACTTAAAAGAGAGACAAGAACATTAACACCTTGATTTCTTTTTAAGGAGGAGTTCCTTTTTCTGTATCGTGCCATTCAGTGCTGCATGAGAGACCGTCTGTCGTGGTTTTGGCCAAATTTATCAAAACCAGACTGACAGATGGCCCTTCCCCCCCCTCTCCCCTCCCAAAAGAGAGAGGAGAGAAGGAGATTTAGAAGTTTAGAATGAACTAAACTACTTTAATGAAGATTTAATATTAAAATAAAAATAAAGAAGAAAATAATGAAATAGATACAATATATACAAAACCGTATCAAGCTCCCAGGATGACAGTCACCTCACCGGCAGGCACTGGGGAAGTCCCAGACTGGACTCAGCGACGAATGGGAACTGGATTCCAGCTCTGGAGTCAGGAACACATGAATCGGGATCAAAGGCAGATGAACAGACAGAGTCCTCTCCGGACATCGGCCATCGCAGGAAGACCCTTGACCCTTTGATCCCTCAGCCTTTATACCGAGCATGGGGCAGATGGGATGGAATATCCCAGTTGGTCAGGTTTGGGTCACCTGTCCTGTCCGCTCCTCCCTACAGATGTGACCCCTTTACACTTTTTCAGTTTCCGACCCTCTAAGGGGCAAATAACGAAAATGGGCTGACCTTGGTTGTTATAGCAATAAGTATAAGCAAGGGCCTCTCTGCGTACCATTCCTTGGCATGGAGCACAACCATTGGTCTTATCATTCTGAGAACGAGCAGTTTTCTCCACAATATGCCGTTAATTTCAGGCAGTTAGAAGAGGCCTAGCTAAGATGTAAAATTACAGAACAGAAAATTGGTTCAGTTTTACTTCAAACCGGGACACTGTCATCCTTATTTTTTTCTGCTCATGAAGTCTCTTTATAATCAAGTTGTTACTAAGTATATAATAATTGCATTATTATATACTTAGACTTGCAAACATTAAGTTCTCAGTCTTCCATTGGAACATACTTCACAGCCCACAGATGTGTTACTGTGGAAACTTCCAGCATGTGACATCATCAGTATTAATGTATAATACCATTGAAATCAATGCTTGAAATGTCATTTTCAAAGTAAACAGCCTAAAGCAGAGACACAAACTGTTAATGCTGTTAAATAAGTTGTTAGTTGTTCAGAAATCTAAGCATTTTAATGCTATTATCTATAAAGACGCAGCCAGCTGCCTGAACCTGATTCATGTAATTGAAAATACTGCTGACACAACCTATATGTACTCACTTGGGCTTCAAGTTCCATGTCTGGTTTCACCTAGATCATATGCACTTTTTTCGTGGGTGCAGACTATTTCCTGCAATATTGCAAAGAAAAATAGAAATGTGAGGTTTTCATCATCATAAAGAGAATATAGAAGGATCAGAATAGATAAGGCTTAGATTCCTTTGCCTCACAAAATTATTTTTAAAAATGTAGGAACGTACTGTTGTTAAATATTCACAAAGCGTTTTCAGACTATGCCTCTGCCCCAGCTCAACCCTTTACTCAATTCTAGATCCAAACAGGCATGTTCATGTTTTTTTATATTATCACTGTGATTGTTGAGCCTGCAGATTTCTACCAATGCAAGCAGCACTTATGGACTAAAAAGCCACAAAAGGAAGGTGTATAGGCTGCAAGGATTCTTTTCTTCAGAAAGCACACTTTCTTTTTCAGGAAAAAAAAAGTTTTCAGGAAAGTGAAAGTTTCAGGATTCATAAAACTCTCTTCTGAATTCGCACTCCCTCACTACATGAAATACTGGACAAAGTCATCATAACTAATTACTGAGTACTAAATGAGGCAAATCCTGGCAAAGCTGACATGGCTATGGAGATCATCCGGACCCCAAACAGCTGGTAAATCAAGCAACTGTGCCCAGGATAACCCATCCTGGCAACAAGTGCCTGCATGGGGCAGGCTTGTCTTCTGCAGCCAGGAGCTCTGGCATCAGCTCCCAAGGTCAGCAAGGATCTTGCATAAATAAGCTTTCTCTTATCCCATGAATTTCATCTCACCTCTCCCCCCAAATGACGTTTTCTAAGTTATTCAGGAGTACAAAGGAATCAATCTGAAAAAAAAATTCTGAACTCCCACATGCTTTTAAAGTCCTCCGCATACACTAATCTCACTATTTCAGTTTCTAGGAAAATGCCTTATTTTCTTGAAATGTGAAGCACAGTGGTGTTGATAATGGGAGTAGTGTCAGAGAGAAAGCAAAGTGTTTGAGAAGAATTTATCACCAGCTGATGTCATCTTACCTTGGAGATTT
Organism: Numenius arquata; assembly: GCF_964106895.1. Lineage (NCBI taxonomy): Eukaryota > Metazoa > Chordata > Aves > Charadriiformes > Scolopacidae > Numenius > Numenius arquata. Next base: position 61,152,914 of record NC_133616.1, on the reverse strand, counting down.
CCATTGAGCTTCTGGATATCAAGAATATCAAGTTCTGTCTTGCAAGACATCACTTGGAAGACAGGAAACACCCATACTTACACATTAAACAATTAAATAGGAAAACTGAACATGACATTTTGATTTTCAAAAATAATTTTTGTCTGTACCCTAAAGTGATGACTGTCAAACAAGATCTACTATACACAGTAGTCAGGAGAAATGCAGAAATAAACTTAGAGAGAAGACCAGTTTGGGAAGCATCTACAGTAGCAAAAACTGTGTCTACAATACATGTTTGGCTGACTGCATACCTTGGAAACTATTGAGGCCAGAGCTTACACAGAAAGCAAAAAAAAAAGGAAGCTATCCCCATTTGTATCAGTCTTTCTAAAAGGGCCAGAAACTGTTCAAGAAAAGATGTAAATAGAGAAAAATAGATTAAAGTAATAATTCAAAACAAAGTGTGGGGACAAGATACAGATTAGCTGTAAAATAAATTTGGCTGCACTACTGAGGGTTCTGCAAGCAGCTAATCACATGCCAAAAAAACCAAAGCAAAACCAAAAAATACCCAAAAAACCCCCGCTGACTGAGAATTCTACTCACTTTTGATCCAAGTCTTTACTTCTATCCAGCACTAATGTCTAGAAACAATCCTGACAAGCATGCTGTTGTGGAATTTTACTTTTAGTTTCAATTACTGGCACTTCTTTAATAGTTTTGCTCCTGCTCAGGGTTTTCTGTCGGTATTATTAATTCATATAATCTCCTATCAGTCAATAATTACATCTCTCTGCCAAGGGCCAGCTCTTTTTATAACATTTGTGAAAAAGCCATCCTTTTTTCCCCGCTGTGTATTATGAATATATATTCATAATACTACATGCTATTGCTCCTGACATCCTCTTTCAGATTGCTTCCTCTTATGTTTTTCTGGAAGGTAGAAACATAAAATGGGCTTTTCAGTACCACATCAATGATTTGCATACTGATTTCTTGTCTTGAGTTAATAAAAGATTGCCATGTTGTTTTTTCTCAATGACTTATCAGTGTCCTATGAATTGGAGGTAAGTAAATGAAATGGCTGAAACACAATGGCTGCTTCATACATAGGAGAATTTTCAGGTTACTGCAGTCACTTGCTTTAACTGGGATATATGAAGTAAAGCAGCAGAAGGTCATTCCAGTGGATCTGTGGAGGATAGGGTACAGATTTGTTTTCCTTAGTGCACGGTAAATGATTAAGTCTTCTCAGTGGAAGCTTCACTCTCCTCTAGAACATACACAGTATGTACTTTTCTGAGAAGCCTAAGTATAATTTATGACCTGTGAATTAGTCTTATTACACTCCTATTGAGAAAAATATTTGTGAAAGGATTTAAACAACAAACTACTCCAGCCAATTTCAAATTTTAGACTACATATTCCACATTATTCTCTTTCTCCTAGTGCTGTGTAGCAGCTCAGAAGTGCTTTTCATTATTGTTGTTGTATGTTTTCTGAGTACATGTGATGCAGGTCTTTTTACATCCACTACAATCTGGTAAAATGGGATTGTGAGATAGTCGGGAAGAATGGTTGGAAGAAAACCACTCATAGATAATAGTATTTGTTCATTTACAGTGGCAGCTTACCAAACGTCATACAGTAGTGTTGTTAGAATTAAGAAGTGTTGGGTGGAGAGGATATCAGAGCTTCTGCTATTTCTTTGAGAGTTTGCCTTTAAGATTTTTAAATAAAATTGTCTGAATTTCTGATTTGTAAACTCTAGCCCTTCAGTCTGAATTCCAACTTTCCTCCATTTCACATTCCACTACTCTTTTTTCCTGTTTATCCAAGCAGAAGTGAATAGTATCTATTAACTCTTTCAGTCCCTGTGACCTGGTGTTCAACAGTAGCTGTGCTGATATCCCCAGGTTTTCCCACACACTGGACAAGAGTTCCCAAAAATAAGTATTATCAGCTGCAAAAAAATAACTTAGCCAAGCTGTGGTCTATTTTATGAATAAGCACAAGTTTAATGGCATAGTTGCAGTTCTGTGGTGTATTTACACCAACAAGTATGTTGTAATAGCACTTGTTTCTTTCTAGATCATAGATAAATACATGAAAAATGGGAATTGTAGTGGGATATGATGTTGCCACAGGAGCAGATAGCTTTATTTTCTGTCATTTGGATCCAGTACTTGGAAAAAAGAATAGTTTTACATAAAGGATTGTGTTTCCCCTTGACATGGGTGTTACTGATCCCAAACATTTCCACTGCTGTTAAGAGAGTGACCCCAGCTGGAGTACTTTAGCACATCTCCTGATGCTTTGATATGACAAATACTCACTTTTTAAATAAATATTGCTTCAGGAAATCTTTCTCCTTACCTCCTTCCTTCACTATTTCCAGGACTGTTTTTCTTTTTATAAAGCATTTACTCAAAAATGAAGTGAAAGCAGTTGTGATTAGTGTATGAAGTAAAATCACAAATGACTTATTGGAAGCCAAAACCAAGAAACTTGGCAATTAATCCTTTTATTAATGCATCAGGCCCACAAATATGTGCAAAAGCCACATATGTGTTGTTGTTTTTCCTTGGAAATGGAAGTTTCCACAGAATTGTTGCTTATTTAATCTTTAAAAATGTAATATGACCCCAACCATGGTTTCTTTCCCCTCTACTTAATGTAACTGTTCCAGACATTATTTTACTAAATGTCTCAAATTAAACATTCTCTGTCAATTACAGATGATAGAGATCTGCTAAGATAATGAGGGCTACTGCAATGCCTGCTTTAATTGCTACATTATAATCTCCAGACCTGAAAAACTCCAGAGACCTCTAATACATAAAACGCCTTTCAGCTATGCAGGTGTGGAATTCATTACAAGTTGTTTCTCCCCCTCTCTCTCTTACATACTCTCTTTCCTCTCTTTTTGAAGGGGGAGAAGTCCTAAATGCCTTGGAATTGTGCCAGCGCCTTGGGGTTTTGCAGTAAGTTGAAATATCATTTAAAGTTTAGGCACAATGCTGCTTTGAAAGCTCTGCACAACAGAGGAAAAAGCAGGAAAGCATGACCAGAAGGACTGTTCAAAGTAAAATAACAAAATGGTGACATTGCTACAAATGTAGCACTGCCATATTTTTCTTTAAAGGGAAACAATCAGCTTCAGAATGATTTCTGGCATCTCTCTGTAAGGACAACTGACTAAAAGACAAGCAGCAGATAGGTGGGTTTTTTTTCCCTTTTTTTTTTTTTGTTTTCCTTCGCAAGGCAGAAACATGCTGGACAAGAAAACAGTTCTTTGAATAGACTTTTTTTCCTGAAAGGCAAACCTTTGTAGCATTTTAGAGTCGGTGAGTGATTCAATTATTCCAGCAGTTAACTCAGCTGTTTGTTCTTGTATCAAAGAGCTTATTGCTCTAAGACATTCAGAGTCTTTGTAGAAAACCTGAAACAATGTAGAGTTATCATATGCAAGTCTCAGTTTATGCTGGGGTCATATTAAGCACAGATGAGAAGGGGACCATGAAAGGAAAGTGATTCAAAGTTACTTTTTTTTGGTTTCACTGAAAAGGTCATTATAGCTGATGTAAATTACACTGACTGCAGCAATCAGGTAGGACATCTCTAATCTATCCTTAATCGACCCTTTCCATGCACGCTTCTCTTGCTCTATGCTACCAAAGGAACTCATTTAGAATGGGAGAATCTTCAGTCATCCTTTAAAGATAATTTTCTGGCTACTTTCTGGCTGTTATGTTGGAAAAAGCATAGAAGGAAAAGAACAGAAGTTGAGGTTTTTAACCCAGAATCAATACTGTAATAATTATTCTATGAAATCATGCTGTAGAATAAAAGAGGAGAATAGAAGCCATCATCTAAAGAAACACACAACACTACATGTCCCCAGTGATGGAAGTGTTCTTTACTGCTCTATGTCTGGAGCACCTGTGTACGACATCACACAACTGCTTCTACGGCTTCTTCTAAAAAAACCTGCAGCAGAACACTTCTGTACAGTGACCAGGGGGACTCTGGAGTCATGCCACTCTTGTGATTAATTAAGCTTCATTGTTTGGTTTGGTTTTTTTTTTTTTACCAGTTTGTTTAGTTAGAAAACATTTGAATGAGGAAAATCTATTGGGATTGCACATATAATTTACATGAAAACATTGTGAAGCAGACAGTTCAAAGGATCAGGTGAAGTAACATTTACCTGTGGGTAACCAAATAATCTTTGTAATTGGACTTAATAAAACAAACAGAAAAAATAATGGCAAATATGAAAACACTCATCACTCATGCTCTTTCACCTCTAGTGAGAGTAAAGGTCACTGAACAGTCTTTTAAGGGGTGTATGTTTTCTCTTAGTCTCATACTTGGCATTACGAGGTGGTGTTTCCTTAATCCAACTCTTTAAAGAGACTTTCTATAGTATGTAGCCAGTGCCAAATCTGTGAGCCCCTTCCCAGGTAAAACTATGACATCAGTCTGAATTGTGTTTAAATAAAGACTTCAGGATTTGGCCTGCCTCCAACGCAGAATCTAATAAAGTAATTCAGTCAACCTATCTGTTGAACTTAATACAAGATCTTTTTGTGAAAAGTTGTCCCTGGTACTTTAAAAACTGTAAAGAAGCAGCTGTTACATTTCAAATGGTCCAGGGTAGAAGACAAAAAAACCCATTTGACTAATTTAAAAGAGCTAAGTTAGCTGCCAATGAAATATGCATTGATTTTAAAACTAAGAAAGTCCTTAGTTATCAGATTTTGATCCAGTACTTAATATATTACTGGCTTCAGGACATGGATTTTACTTAACCAATTTTTGGATGGTGCCAGAGGTCACTTTGCTTTTGGGCCATGCATTTTTCAAAGATTTACCAAGGATATGATGGCTGAAGGTCTGGGAGAAGTAACGTTCAATAGGTTCCTGCACATGGCAATTTAAAGCTTGTCTGGACTGATGAGAAATAACGGAGCACAGGAGTGACCCAAAATCTGTATCTTATTGGTAACCATAAGATAGACCTGTAATCTGGTCTGTCACACATCAGATTCAAGTGACCTACAGATGCCAGCTGTCCCTGTAGCATGCAGCACCAGGATCCTCCTGTGAAGGCTGTCAGCTCCACAGCAGGGGCACAAGAGCACTTCAAATTCATACTAGTTGGTGCAGACCAGGTGTGGGTGCACAAGTAAACCAAACATAGGGTCAGGTCTTAGTTTTCTTAATTGACATTTTCCCATATTTACTTATGACCACACAGCAGTCTCAGGCTGAATCTATATAGTCTATGTTACATGGAAGTTTAGGTGAGTTGTGGCTCACATTCATGGTCCAAGCTTCTGCTTGAAATAAAAACTACTAGGCCATGCCATGTAGCCCTCAAGCTTTCACTTTTTTCCATATATACTCTGTGCATGCACCAAGGCTTTTCGTGGTTTTTACTTCTGTCTGTGTGGCAGGTGATTTTCTATGTCTGAGCTCTACATCCAGCAAAAGTGCACAGTGATGAAATTGTGCCCCATGAACCATCATTAACTTGCTCAACGCAGAAATCTCTATAGCATAAACTAGCAGTTACCTGAACCTCTCAAGCATTGAATCTAAAGACTTCTTGACTACATTTGTTCTTCATCTCATGTATTAGAGTATGTCAAATATGCACTATTTGCATGTTGCATAACATACAGCTACTTGTGGGTCCTCTTACTTTCAGTAAGCAGCACCAACATAAATCTTTGAACGCAAAAATCCTGTGATTTCCTGGTGATTTCCTTGACCACCCAAAGAGGATTTAAACTAAGTAGTGAGAACTACAAACAGGTTTTATTCATTGAGATTTCCTGTCCTCTATGGAATAAAAAAATAGGGAAACTAACTTTCATAGTCTTAATTCCAGAGCTGTAAGTAGGATAACTGTAGAACACCAGCAGATATCTGGAAATTCTGGGAAGTTTAGAGGACCTCGTTAAGTTTTGTAATGAAAATTGTAAGCGATCTGGAGATTTTCACATGTGAATGAACATTGAGTTCAGACACTCAAGTGCAAATTTGAACTAAACTGTCCCTGTAAACCCAGTCACAGAGCAAGGCAGCTGCTCCAGGCTTTACTTCAGACCTGTTGTGTCCCCTGCAATAGCAGACACCGCAGAGAACCCATACTCAAGGCAGGAAAAGTCACCGAGTAGAACATGTAGCAACATACTGATATGATTCTTGTGCAGAGTATTCAGGAGAGTGATTCAGGTGCTGGCTGCATCCATTACGGTCTCCCTTTTCTGTGTCCAACTGCCAGCACTTTTGAGTTTGATGGGAAAAACTTAAAAACGTATATATTTTCCGTCATTTGAATTACTTCATGAATGTCATATCACAGTCCAAAGTTTAAGTGACTTTCTGTGTTTTGTAAATTACAAGTTTTCCACAATACACTAGTGATTTTAGAAGCCAGGGCTTATTAGTATTAAAAAAGGATATATGGAAGGTAATAAGGAAGAAAAGAACACTGCCAAAAAACAACTGGCTAATATTAATTTCATTCTCTGCCTAATGTTTGTTTCTTTTGTATTTTAAAAGCAGTACAGCTAAAAGGATGTTGTGGTGGGTTGACCTTGTCTGGACACCAGGTGCCCACCAAGCCATTCCATCACTCTCTTCCTCAGCAGGACAGGGGTGGGAGGAAGAAAATAAGATGGAAAAAAACCCTCATGGGTCAAGATAAAGGCAGTTCAATAAAGCGAAAGTGAGGGCTGCACGCAGAAGCAAAGGAAAACAAAAGATTTATTCTCTACTTCCCATCAGCAGGCTGTGTTCAGCCACTTCCGAGGAAGTAGGGTTTCAGTACACTTGGAGGTTGCTCCAGAAGACAGATGTCGTAAATAACAAATGCACCCCCCTTCCTCCTCCTTTTCCTAGCTTTTATTGCTAAGCAGATGTCATATGGTACAGAATATCCCTTTGGTCAGTTTGGGTCAGCTGTCTTGACCATGTCCCCTCCCAAGATCCTCTCCCCTAGCCTACTGGTGAGGGAGGAGAATGTTGGAGAGACAGCCGTGATGCTGTGCAAGAATTGCTCAGCAATACCCAAAACACTGTTGTTTTATCAACACCTTTCTAGCTACCAATAAAAAACATAACACCATGAGGGCTGCTATGGGGAAAATTAACTCCACCTCAGCCACATCCAATACAGATGTATTTGTAGGGTGTGCAGGTTTTGAAAGGGAGTCCTTTTTCAGGCTAAGAAGTAATTGGAGGGTTCATTTTAACAAAAAAAGCAATGTAGGTCACTGATCTAATGCAAGTACTGAGTAATAGTAAGTGGATATGTTGAGGATATTTGTCTCATTCAAAGGACAAATATGTGTCTACTTCATAAATTTCTCAGCACATTTGACACTAACAGGACGCCTTCTCACTAATCAGAGAAAAGGCATGAGACTAGATGAACAAGACAACTGGTCTATTTCCTGCAGGTAGCCCTTCCCCCTGGAACCATAACATATTTGTTAGGGAAGGAATTTCCTCTTCATATTTAGGTTTTACAGAGATATATTTCAGTGTCCTACAAAATCCTTAGTCTATTCTGAGCAGTAACTGCAAACAAATTCAATGTTAATGAGTTTAGAAGGTAGAGTGCATTGACAGGCTCATGCACTCCTCAGTTTGTGAATACAGTCATGACAACTGTTGCTGCATTTCACCACTTACTTGCTGCCTTCCATAAAGGTGTTAGATTAACAGCTTTGAAGACTTACTCCTATTTTCCTCAAGCACATTTGTCTTACAGTTATTTATGACCTGTAAAATTTACTTTAATATAGTGCTTGTTCATCGTCACACACCATTCAGCTCCAGGTTAAGTATTCTACCAGTGAAAAGGAAACAGAGGATCACAAAAAATTCAGGTGTTTGGGGCTTATTATTGTCACTCCAGTAGGAGTTTTTCCAGAAATGGGAAGGGGAAGGGTGAGAGCAAGGGTGGCAGGAGGGAGGAAGAGGAAAGGATGAGGACAAAAGCAGAGACTTCTGGGTAGAGACCTAGGGAAATATAGAAAGAGCATGAGACACTACCTTCTGATTAAAACATAGGGAGCTAATACACTGTGTGGTGGTTTTTGACTGCCTGTTCAGAAAAACAGCTGTGATTTCAACAGTGTTTCCTCCAAACCATCTGCGATACACGCATATACTACCAGAGGAAGAAAGGAAAGCCTCTAAGAATATGAGGGAGGGTTAATCTAATCAGACCATTTAGGCTTTCTGTCCTAAATGGTCCCAACGTCTGCCTCCCCTTTTGCAAATATAGCAAAGATAGTTTGAGTCTTACGGTTTTGAATCAAGTGTCTGACTTCAGTTTACAGACTCATAAACTCATGCAAATCCAGTTAATGGACCTTTATTATAACTGCTAGTGGAAAAGAGGTGAAGTGACTTGTGGCTTTGAATGCCAAGACTTTTTCACGTGTGCATAGATGACATTGCTCCCTATTCGGTTCAAACTATGTTGTGAGTGGTTGTGTGAGTAGAGTAAAAGACCTAATTTTTGGTAGTGGATACCTGTTCAGAGAACCAGTAAATTAACTTATTACCAAGCCTACTGAGCTCAGTGAGTGACAGAGTGCATCATCTCACTTTCAATTCATGCTTGTATTTGTTTAGCAGCAATAAAAAATTCGATCTATAATAATGTCTTGTCATGCCAAGGCATCTCTCTTTCTGCATTAGCATCTTCAGCTCTGGGAATAGTGTTATTAGTTAACTGAGATAATAAAATTGGCAGAAAGAGAAAGAACAAAATTATATGGTATGTCTTTGAACAATATTATTCATTTCTCTGTTAGGAGGAATAGTTATAAAAACAGATGATGCATATACTCAATAATAAAATTACTAACAAAAAATGCAATGGATAGGGTAACAGAATGATAACAATGCTGTGCAGTGCATAGGATACCAGGCATAGTAAATTGTTGATAAAATAGAAATCTCCAAGTATTTTTCTATATTGTAGTAGCACAGACTATCCACACCATCATATCACCTGAGGCCAGCATCCTTAGCACTGTTTAGCTGTACATTCTCTTTAGGAATATTCTGTAGACTTACTCTGGCTCCTGAGACACCTTCAGAGAGTTTGTTGGAGAAAGGACTGAACCCTGTCATATTTAAACACAGTAGCACTGTCTATAGCCAGCCAGTTACCTTAGTTGTGGTTGAAAGAAAACTTTACACCTTTTCCCTACTTGATTCCTGTCCAGCCATGACCTGTACTCTGTTGCCCATCTGACTTCACAGTAAAACATTACCTTAAACAGCAAGAAACTTCCTCCTCAACACTCTCTTCATGTTACCTATTAGGTCACTTTAGCCATAATTTGGTGAACATTTAGCTATTTAAATCTAATATGCAAGTTCACCATGTAGGTCCTACTGACTGCTCAGAATTCCCAGGAAGACTTACATTTCCACTGGCCTGTAAATATGAAGCCACACTCTCATTTAGCATCCTAGAAGTGTTGTGTCTCATGAGCTGCCCAGGCAACATTTCTGAAAATCCTGTCAAGATTGGCTGGTTAGATATTCCTTTTCCTAAGATCAGACCTCTCCAGCAAGACCAAACATTCAGGCATGATCACCTAAGAAGCCTAAAGCAAACACAGCCTATAGAAAAAACAGCTGTATACTTATTAATGGAACCCTTCTCTCAGATAAATGGTGTGAACAACAGGCTTAGTCTTTCTTAATCTCTCCTGTTGGAGCATTTCCATTTTACACAAATATTTATTGGAGCAGGTAGTTAAACTGACAGCTCCCATCTGTCAGGTGAACTCACTAATAACAAGAGTATGGAATCAATCATTCTCCCTTCCTCGATCTCTCCTTAGCTTAATGGATATTTATTTGTGCGACCAGAAAGAACTACGATGGGATCAAGAAAATGGCACTGTTGGCTCATGGTCAACTTGGTGTCCACCAGAATGACTCCCAGGTCCTTCTCTGCCAAACTGCTTTCCAGCTGGGTGGCCCCTAGCATATACTAGTGCATGGGGGCTTTCTCCCTAGGTGTAGGACTTTGCAATTGCCTTTGTTGAACTGCATGAAGTTCCTGTCAGTGCATTTCTCCAGCCTGTTGAGTCCCTCTGGGTGGCAGTACAACTCTCTGATGGATCAGCCACTCCTCTCAGTTTTCTGCTATCAGAAAACTTGATGAGGGTACACTCTGCCCCAACATCTGCCTCCCCTTTTGCAAATATAGCAAAGATAGTTTTGAGTCTTACGGTTTTGAATCAAGTGTCTGACTCCAACAGAAGCATCAGTATCCCAGGCCCTTCCCCAGATAAAGCTCTCACTTGACAGATCCAGGGCTGTAATGATGCTCTCTCCTTTGCTTCCTAATAGCAAAATATGGCCTCTGAGAAGACTTCACTGAGCTCTAGGAACAAATTTTACATCCTGGAGCCATACAGAATCACAGAATCACAAAATCATCATGGTTGGAAAGGACCTCTGAGATCACCGAGTCCAGTCATACACACACAAAACCCCCCTACATTCTGAGCCACCAGAGCATGCCACTAGAGCATGCCCTGAAGTGCCATGTCTACACGTTTCTTAAATACCTCCAGGGATGGTGACTCCACCACCTCCCTGGGGAGGCTGTTCCAGTGCCTGACCACTCTCTCAGTAAAGTAATTCTTCCTAATATCTAACCTAAACATCCCGTGCCGCAACTTTACACCATTTCCTCTGGTCCTGTCATTATTCCCTTGGGAGAAGAGGCCAACACCCACCTCTCTACAACCTCCTTTCAGGTAGTTGTAGAGGGAAAAGAGGTCCCCCCTCAGCCTCCTCTTCTCCAAACTAAACATGCCCAGTTCCCTCAGCCTCTCCTCATATGGCTTGTTCTCTAGACCCCTCACCAGTTTGGTGGCTCTTCTCTGGCTGCGCTCCAGCACTTCAATGTCCTTCTTGTATTGAGGGGCCCAGAACTGAACACAGTAGTTGAGGTGAGGCCTCACCAGTGCCAAGTACAGAGGCACGATCATTTCCCTACTCCTGCTGGCCACGCTATTCCTGATACAAACCAGGATGCTGTTGGCATTCTTGGCTGCCTGGGCACACTGCTGGCTCACGTTAAGCTGGCTGTCCGCCAACACCCCCAGGTCCTTTTCTGCTGGGCAGCTTTCCAGCCACAGTCCAGCCACAGATACACGGTCTCTTAGATATAATGGTGTCTCCATTACCATCCAAGTAAACAAATATATAACCACAGAGTTTGCTCCATTTCAGATGTCTCCTCCTTATTTCCACAATTTTGTTTCTCATTAACAATTCCAAATAGTTCTTTCAACTTAAACTCTGCATTGCTTAATGCTTCCTACTTGCCTGAGCACAACACACAGGGAAGCAACATCTATAGGTGCTATGTAGGTCAAAAAGACTTTATAGGTACCTGGGGAACATTAAGAGCTGGACATAATTGGAATAGTTTGAGTTCTAATTGTAGAACAGGCACTAGACAGACCTATACCTACAGTAATACAGAAGTTTTTAAAAAGCACTGTTTTACCTCTGTTGTCAGTAGTATGAAGCAGAGTAGAGCCTAAAGATATGTTCCCCTTCCTTCTAGTTTATGATTTGAGAACAAGTTTGAGTAGTCTATTACAGGTCTGAGATAGGGCAAATGTATGGTCATACAAAACAGGATGATGTTAAGATGACTAAATAAATTATAAGATATCATGTTAGATTTTAACTTTATCACTTCAAACAAAAGCCTAAGCTGCCCAAAATAGATGGAGATAAGTCCTGCTTTATAATATGGAAAAAAAAAATATGTTCATTTGGGGCATATGACTGCAGAACAGGAAAAGGGAACTCACAGTCTGCATTAAACATGGGGTTAGCTCATTGTTTCTTTTATAAAAATAGCCTGTTTCACATTTCATGCTCCCAAATTATAGAGCTCATGCCTTGCAGTAAAAATGGTACCAACGGGAAGTAGTTTATGTTCTGTGTCTATATGGGAATAACAAATCAAAACCAGGCAAGTGTTCCAATTTCAAAAGCCTGGTTTTGTCATTGTATATCTGCTCAACTTTTGAAATACTGGAGCATTATTAGCCTGGGGTTTGTACTTATATTCACAAAAGTTATCAGGTTCAGATCCTCAGCCAAAGTGCTGATTTATGTTCCAGTGACACAATTGCTCTTTCTACCTTTTTACATTTCTTTTTCTTCTTGCCATTCTTTTCCCTGCGCCCCCAATGAAAAACACTGTGCACAATCGGTATAAAAACTTTACACTAATATACACATGCTGAGAAAGACTGTAACTGACAAAAAATAAGAAAATTAAAACTACACATATCTGAGTCATACTAATACATTAAAAGAAGTTATTAGGATTTTCTTCTTCTTTTTTCTTATATTAAAATTTGCATGGATTCATTTTTTATGTTTCCCTCTAACAGAGCTAGTGAAAGTTATGTGTGGAAAATGCAGATCCTCTTTGGCCAAGCTTTGTAAAAACTTTTAAACTGAAATTCAAAGCTTTTGTTAGAAGAACTTTTAAGATTCCATATGTGTAATACTTTAAAATTACAACTACATTTACATTTTAAAACAAAATATTTGAAAATAACTTGCTCCTTCGTTGCTTGCCAAGTGTAGGATTCAGTTTTCTTTGCCAAGCTGAAGTTTCCACAGTATCTGAAATGGAACTTGAGTGTTCTGACTCCCAAAATAGAACTTCTGTCAGCAAATAAGAAAAGTGCAAAACCAAAATTCTGATGTGGAGATGGATATACGGATGAGTTAGAGAGAAATTAGTCAGAATGCCAAGGATGGAAGGGTCTAGAAAGCAATGCCCCCTCCCAGAAATTAAAATGAAACCAGGAATTATGATCATCCCATATTTTTCTTCTGTCACAAGTGTCCATTAAACTTATTGGGGACATTTTTTGTCATTCTAGTGCAATATCTAGCTCTTATAGCTCTAGCTCTTATGTTGATCCCATTGATGGGATCAACACAGCATAAAAACTAAAATTTCTGACATTTCCCATTTATGGAAAACTACACCCAGAAACAACAGTAGTGTTGGAAAATTAATTCCTGAAAATCAGGAATGTCGTCTGTATTAATGATACCAAACAACCCTCAGTTCTTTCCTCATCTCACCTTTCTTCAGCTACAGTAGGACAAATTCTTTTTCTTTTTCTAGACTGTGTCTTTTTTGTCAAGAGCAGACTCTTCTGTTTTTGTTCTCTTTTCACTTATCACACATTTTCTATTTTCTGGCAATATTGCATAGTGTTGTCCCAGTAAAGGTCAGTAAAGACTACCAGTGCTTTATATTTCACACTTGTGGACTGATACAAGAGGGAAAAACACTGGGGAGACCAGCTTCCTGGTAAGGAGATAGAAAAATTGTATTTCCAGGCGCAGAATGATACCATGATTTTATGAGATAGGCACCCAGAAGGACAATATGATGGGGCAGCATTTCCATCAACATAACAGGCCTCCAAGCCACCCACATTTCTAAAGGTGCAGGAAAAAGCCAATCCTTACCTGTCTTCAGAGGATGTCACATCAAAGAGACAGCTGCTTAGTTAACAGAAACATCTGGGATACACCTACATGGTGCAATACAGTGCTTCTTCACAGAGACATGAATGAACTCTGAATTCAGTATTGGGAAAAGGATAGCCACAGTTGTGACATACTCAGCTCAGGCCACACAACCTAGGTGTCGGTAGTAGAGCTCTTTGACTTGGATGGAGCAGTGACCTGATGTAGCTGTACAGATTTTTGTATATGAAGGAAGTGACAGTTAGTATTCATAGGCTTTTAAACTAATTTTCCAAACAAAGTGAATCTAGTGAATGTTAACAGAGACTTTACTGGGCCTTAAATTAATAGTAACAAAGCTAACATAGGTGTCTTCACTACAGAAAGTGCTTCATACTCATTTAAACACAAGGTAAGGAATTATAGAGCTGCTTGCGTTGATGAGCCCAGTGAATGGGCCTCTCAGTTAATATCTATCGTAAAAGGTACACCCTCCTGCTATAATAACATGTTCAGCTGGCAAGGAAGAGCAGAATTATTATGTTTTCATTCATACTAGTTCAGCCTGTCTACAGTTCCACCTCTTCATACTGTTTCACTGTTTAATACCACACTAATAAAGCATGTTCTGTCACTTGGTTTGAGTAGGAAAGCATCTCTATTTTTGTTTAAATACAAATGAATTTATTGCATTAAGTCAAGTCTTTTTCATATAAAAAGCCTGAACACTAGTCCCCTCTGGAGAGACAGTTACTTTTGCAATACTTCAGTCATGAGACTTTGGTCATGGAAACAAAGGTGAAAGGCAGGGAGTGAAATGCATGTGATAATTTAATACAGGGGAGAAATATCATTATCACTTTTTTTCTTTTTTTTTTTCTTTTTTTTTTTTACCCCTAATGTGGACCATTTCCTGATATGGTGCCAGCTACAAAGCTTGCTCTCATATGGTTAAATTTATAAATCTAATTTAGAAATGGACCCTGTTGGTTTCCCACGTGCTGTGTTTTCATAATGCTGTCATCCATCTGACTCTTGGTGGCATTTATATTGCTATAAAGTAAGGATCGGCAAAGTCCATTCTTTAAATTAGTTGTGTCATCTAAACTTATAATTCTGATGTGAGCAACTCAGCCAAAGATGTCTAATTTTATCAATTTCATTCAGTGCTCTCATCAAAGTTTTACACAGACCAGTAAATTTGGCAGAGGGATTAGCCCAACTGTAATTGATATATATTGTATTTCCTTCATTCAATGGGATTCAAAATGAGAAACATTTGGCTGTATCAAAGAAGTCAATGAGAAAGCAAAAACTTGAAAGAGAAAGACTCATTTTTACACAGGAGACTTAAAGAAGAGAACATCATATGAAAAGTTTGGGAAGAATTAGGTTTAGTCCTGCATATGGAAGATTTATTTGCTTTACTTTTTCCGCAGAAGAACCAGTGGTGTTAAGTCACCTGACTATTTCACAAAAAACCCAGCATCTGTTAATATTACTTCTCTAAATGTGATATAAATGTGTAGTATTTTTAGCAAAGCTTCACAGTAAGAATGTGTGTCAATATATTTTCAAAATTGTCTATTCTTTAATTTTTTTTGTTTCTGGAGTCAAGTCATATCGGTACGGGCATGTTGTTTAAGTAGCAGATTGGTTGTCTAGCACAGAATTTGGAGACAGCTGTTTAATTTAGCTGATTGTGGTTATTTTATTTGGCTGTTAATTTGGCTTGCTGCTATCAGATGTTATAAGATTATCTTTATCATTACTGTTGTTGGTGTTTGTTTTGCATAGCCACCTCCAGACACTGTCTAAAAGATTCATATTTGGTGAGGTCAGACCTCAAGGGATATTTTACTAATATTGTTCATGATAAGCTTTTTCATAATTGATGTAAGCTATGTTAGCTGGTAAAAAGCAATTACCTGAGGCTGGATATATATATATATAAAATAATTTAATAAGAATTTTGTTGATGCCCAGAGAATAACAGGTGGCTTTATCATTAACATCTGATGTTGCTATTTTAGGAATAATTTGCTTTTAGCTTTCCTTAAAATGGTTCTAAAAGATGTTTGGCTTTAAAAAGTCTTGATTTTTTAAATCAATAATCATTGTTAATAAGTAAATAAATAAATTTTTTCTTAAAGATACCTGAGATTGAGATTTTTCAACAGCAGAGGTTTCATACAACCTCTTGCTTCCTATATCCTATATCTTATATCCTAGGATGTAGACAGATGCTTGTTTTCAGAAACATGCATATTCTCTTGGGAAGCTCCCTGTTGACATCACTACATCTTGTAGCCACACACACTTTCCCACAAGATTAGACATCTGAAAATAATACAGGGATTTGTTTTTGTATTGGATCTGTCTGGGATGGAGTTATGTTCTAAACAGTATCAGGGGTAGCACACCAGTTCCATAGTAATACTCATTAATATCCACTTAACTAATAACGTTACTTATTACTTCAGCTTCCTCTCATTGAATTTGCAACATGCTAAAATGTATAGAAAAAAAAATAAAATATTAATCCTCTTGTATAGAACTCCTCTAAAACAAGAATCCTAAATTACAGTCTCCAGACCTTTCTGGTATTAGGTTTAAATGCTCCCTCTGCACATGCACATTCCCTAGCACAAGGCCAAGAACAGCATCCACTGCTACTGATGATGGTACCCCAAAAGCTGCAGGATTTGGGAACAGTCTCTGAAATCTAAAAGAAACTACCCGTTTCAATCTGTTCCCGGTCCAGCGACAGATATAGGCTCATGTTTAATTGTAGCCAGAGGAGTAGTCGTATTACTCTTATGGCTACTCTTACACTCACAGCTAAGCAAGAGATTAAATATTGTGTCACAGGGGACTCAGCTAATTTCAGCATTAAATGATAAAGGTTTGCTGCATGTTATCTTAATCATGCTTAATAATTTTTATTAAACTCCATCCAGGCTGAGCCCATCTCGTCATTTCTTTTAGCCTACCTATTTCTTTTAGCAATCAGCTATTCAGACTGTAATGACTTACTAACACCATCACAAACAAATTTGAATTTAGAGCTGAGAGACTGTCTCATACTACTGGTCCTTCCATTGCCTAGCTCCACTTTTTACTTTTTCACTAGGGTTGTCCTGGTTTGAGGTAAAACAGAAATAATTTTCTGTTCAGTAATTTTTCCTTTTTAGCTGGGCCTCTTCTAATAACTAAATTCTGAAATTAACAGCATATTGTTCAGAAACTACTCACTCTCATAGTGATAAGACCTGATTATACCAAGGAATGGTATGCAGAGGGGCCCTTGCTTATATTTATTGATATAACAACCAAGGTCAGGTAAATTTGTTATTTGCCCAGTTGGAGGGTCGGAAGCGGAAAAGCTTAGAGGTGTCACACCTGTAGGGAGGAGCGGACAGGACAGGTGACCCAAAACTGACCAACAGGGTATTCCATCCCATCTGTATCATGCTCGGTATAAAAGCTGAGGGATCAAAGGGTCATCTCTCTTCCTTCAATGGCCGACATCTGAGGAGGACCCTGTCTGTTCGTCTGCCTTTGATCCCGATCCGAGCAATCCTGACTCCAGATCCAGAGTCCAGCTCCTGTCCATCACCGAGTCCAGCCTGGGACTTTTCCCCTGTGCCTGCTGGTGACGTGATCATCACCCTGGGAGCTTGATGCGGTTTTGTATATACTGTATACTCTTTTTTTTTTTTTTTTCCTTTTTTTTTTATTATTTATTATTTCATTATTTATTAATATTTTCATTAAAGTAGTTTAGTTTTTTCTAAACTCATAAATCTCTTTTATCTCTTCCTCTTCTCTCTTTTCCTTGCGGGGGGGGGGGGGGCATCTGTCGCTCTCATTGGTTAATCTGGTCAAAACCACGACAAGGGTAAATATAGCTGAATTGGTGATCAGCTTAAACTGACAACATGGATAAGGGAGTGATTTGTGGAGGTTTATGCGCAAAACTAAATCTCCTCAGTATGAGTTGAAATTTCATCTCCAAGTGGGTCCCTCTGAGTACAGATGCTCTACCTGCCACTGGGTATTATCAGTCCTGAAAATGTGACTTCTTGAAGAAATGCTCCAGAAATTGCAGTGCAAAAAAATGAGAATAACAAACACATAAAGGCATGGTAAAGCCAGTGACATCGAGGCAAATTTGCCATTGGTGTAACCCCAGTGGAGTCAGTGGAATCAAGACAACCCCACACTTGAACCTACACTTCCTGTCTTTACTGGAAAAGCTGAGTCCAGACAAAACATTTAGTCCTTAACCTGGTACTTAACAAGGGGAAATACTTTTCAAACTGCTCCAAGGGCTTCACAAAGTTACATAGGTTATGAGGAATTATACATCTGTACAAAGCTATGTGCAACCTGCTCTATGTGGACCTGCTTTGGCAGGGGGGTTGGGCTACATGGTGGGTTGGACTAGATGATCTCCAGAGGTCCCTTCCAACTCCATGTGGTTCTGTGATTCTGTGATCTTACATCGCTTTAAACTCATAGTAGTTCTTAGAGCACTTGATTTTTTGCTCTGACAGCTGAAAGGGATTTAGTGTGGGAGAATGTATTTTTAAATTTATTGAAAGCCAGGTGTGTAAAAAAAGTCATATATGTGACTGGGATCATAATGGTGGATTATTGTCCTGGGTTGAGAGACACAGGACTAACTTTTCTTCTAATGCTGGGGAAAATTGCACTTTTAGAAGACCCTAGTGTCTGAATTTGTGAAAATATTTACTTTATAGCCAGCCAGGCTCTGTGGGATTCAAGGTTAGTGTTTTCGAGCCTTGCCAGGTGCAGGGACAAGGAGGAGCAAGGCCTGGGCATTTGACCCAGGCTGGCCAACAGGAGTATTTCATACCATGAACATCACATTCAATATAAATTAGAAAAGTTTGCTGCGTAGCTGGCTCTCTCCCTGATGGTGGCGGGTCCAGACAACTCCTTGCCCCGGTGCCGGAGCCCTGAGGCCTTCCCTTCCTCCTGAAGCCATTGCGCTCGCAGTGTCCGATACTTGCTATCCACTGCTGGGAGTGCACAGCTTCCTACTGATATAGATGGCTGAGTACAATTCCTGTATATCTTATATCAGTATCGGGATTAATACTGGTTCCTTAGTATCATTGTTAATTATTTAGTCTTAGTCTATTAAATCTATTTATATTTCAACCCTTGTGTTTCTTTGTGTTCCCCGATTCCCCTTTCTGGGTGGGGAGGGGTCATCGGGCGATAGAATAATTGTCTAACGACAATAGATTATTATGGGTTCTCTCAAACCATAAAAATTATGTATCCATATGCAGAACTGAGTGCAAGGAAAGAGACATACATGATGTCATAGAATCATAGAACGGTTAGAGTCCACAGGTGCTTCATTCCTACCTGTAAATCCTACATTTGAATATCTCCAATATCTCCTAAACCCTGACTACGTCTACACACTCAACATACCAACATATATCCCTACTTATCTAGGTACTGTACTTTTCATGTGATTTGCAATTCAAATTTTAAAGAGGAATTAATAGGAGAGTTCAAAATGAGAGATAATGGGACAATTTTGCATGTAGGCGTGTGGCTAATTTTAGGTATATCCAGTATAGAAAATCATGTCCCATGTAATGAATCACACGATATCTTCTCAACAAAGCAAGGTTTCTCAAGAAGAAAATTGACTGTAATATAAGCAAAAATAAAGATAAAATATGCAAGATGGAGCCTTTCAGAATAATGATCTCTTGACTTTTCTTCTTTTTTTTTTAATATGGTTTAAAGTAAAGCCAGAAACTCAGGTGAATGAGAAATCAACAATAATGGGAGATGTCCACTCAGCTATAACCCAAATTTTAATTAATCCAAGATTTATGCCAGGCACCTAGCTTGTGATGTGACCCCTGGAAATATCTACAGCTGTTGCTGCAATCAAGAACATGTTCGCTATTTGCTAAGTCTCCACAGGTAAAATATAAAGGAGATAAATCATAGTTATGGCTACAATCAAGCTGTCTAGGAACTATGACCTGGGAAAGTAGTAACATGCACACACCCCCACACACACGTTTCCATTGAATTGCAATAAATACTAAGACTGGTGTTAGCTATAGTGCTTCATTTGAGTAGCCATAATTTCCAGATTATTAACCTAATCATTTAAAAGAACTCTTCACAGCATTAATCCCATTTAAATTTAAGATAGAAACACTCAGAAAAGGAGAAGCTCTATTAGCTGCACAATGTGAAGCAAATGGGAACACAGAATGCAGCTGAGTTAAAATCAGAAAGAAAGTGGAACTTTCTATAGGTATTAGTTAGACCCTAAGTATTGAGCAAAGCAGCAGTTTACTTTGTGGTCTTCCTTGACGACATACCCAGCATGATCTGAGATTGAAGTAAATGTCTATATTTAATAAAGTGCCATAGAAATCAGCTGAAGATGCACAATATGAAAATAGTTCTGAGACAGGAAGTATGGTAAGATGTGTCATTACATAAAAATAGGGCCAGATCCTCATAACCTATCAATCTTAAAGATCTAATTGCTCTGAAGAAGTAGGACCCCTATGGAATAAAACGGTACATGACTGCCTCTATATTATCCATACATATAACAGTAAATACAATAGTTGATATATATCATATATTAGCAGTACAAAAGTAAAAGGAATCATTAAGGCTATGTAATAGGCTTGAGTTCGCTGTTTACTTGTCTTTGAGTAATTGATTTAGAATTTTAATATTTTATATGATTGTACTGGGTCTTGCTGGGGTGGAGTTAATTTTCTTCGTAGCAGCCCATATGATACTGTGTTTTAGACTGGTGACCAGAGCAGTGTTGGTAACAAACCAATGTTGCTGAACAGTGCTTGCACAGCATCAAGGCCTTCTCTGTTTCTCAGGCTGTCCCTCCAGTGAGCAGGCTGTGAGGGGACACAGCTAGGACAGCTGCCTCGAACTGACCAAAGGGCTATTCCATACCATATGACATCACACTCAGTAATACAAGTTCACAGAAAGGAGGACGGGGAGACATTTGTGATTATGGCAACCGATACCCATGCTGAGGTCCTGCTTTCCTGGAAATGGCTAAACACCTGCCTGCCAATGGGCAGTAGGAATGAATTCTTTATTTGCTTTTGCTTGCACAAACAGTTTTGTTTTACTTTATTTCAATCCATGAGTTTCTCTCACTTTTGTCCTTCCGGTTCTCTCTTTCATCCCACGGTGGGGGAGTGGTCGATTGACTCGATGGGGGCTTAGTTAGCTGCTGTCCAGGCTCAACCCACTGCAATGATTTTGCCTGTTTGCGCAAACCTGAAGTGTGAATGTAAGGAGTCCCAAAAATAAATCACATTGTCCTAACTCCCCTATTCTGAGTTGGATAGGAAAACCCTTAACATGCTACATCACTGTAAATTAGACCAGACGCACACACATGAGAAGCTAGGACAGTTCCATTTAAGGTCTTAATGCCTCTGAAATAGGAATTCATTCAAGTTTCCTTGTGTGCATGTAATGACGCATGCAGATGAAATAACTAAAACTGTGTCATGTGAACATATTCCTGAATGACACCAAAAATATAATGAACTTTTCCTTTCAACCTTGTATGTTGTGCTTTCCCAATGGTTTCTTATTTTTTAACTGAGTGAAATAAATTTTAACAACATATTATAAATTCATCTCAATTCTAATCTACTGAGCTGATTTACTCAGGTTCAGCTCTGTTGAGTACATCTCCATCTCTCCACACACAAGACAAATGGAAATATGTGTAAAATAATTTTATCTTTGAATATATAGAGAGAGACACCACGTAGTTTTCTGTTCTAAAATTTTCAGTGAGAGTCTGAGATATGGACTGCAAAACATAGGATCTATAAAGCCACAAGTTAGCTACTTGTTAAAAACAAGGGATCACATTTGTTTAGGTTTCTTGATTCAGATTTCAAATGTGTCTACCCTAAGAAAGGAATAGAAAAACTTGGTTCAGAAACTCAAGCAGTTTTGAATTATATAAAAGAACATATTTATAATTGTAATGGGAATATCACAATATATTGTGAACACTATAACTAATGTTTAAGGTTATTAATAACCTGAGAAGAAGGAAACGAAACATGGGGAAAATAAGAAATGCGGTGTCAGCTGTATAAAACAGGCCAAATATATTTTGAAGGACAAGAAATAATGAGTGTTGATGCTTGCCATTTTAGAAGACTGAAGAGTGTGTATAAATAGAAAGTTGTTCTTTAATATCTTCTTTAATGATCTGAGAAAGTAAGTAAGAAGGCATCCTAGTGAAATCTGAATGATAAGCCTAACTAGCAAGTGATATAAATGTTTCTGTGGAGAGCAATGAGATACAGAAATCTGACAAGAATGGAAGTGTGGGTACAAAATAATAAAATAAGATTCAATTTGAAAAGATGCTAGATAGTACATCTGGGGAAAAAAGTAATCTTGAAAAAGCGATAAAAACAAGCAGACAGGAACAGAGAAACCCAGAGAGCAATAGCGCCAGTAAAGATCTGAGGGTGATAGCAGACAGAAATTTAGACATGATTTCACATAGTATTTCACTAGAAAGGGCCAAAGGAGTTCTGGGATGCTCTGTAGAGGCAATGTAATAACAGGTCTTGTCTAAACCACTCCAGTATGACCACATTTAGGATATTGAGTTCAGTTCTGGACAACTCACTAGTAGGGAGATATTGACAGGACCTCAGAGGACAGAGAAAAAAAGGCACAGAAAGCTGACAGATCACTTTATGAGAAAACTGAAGGAACTAAACAAACACAAATAACAAGACTAAATGATAACCAGAACATTAGCATCATAGGAGTCTCTTTCTAAGGTTGAAATGCCATCAGCCAGCTTCTGAATTTCTGTCATGCCATACCTGGAACATTTTATTTGATTCCTCGTATAAGCACAGTCTTGAAAAGCTTCACAGTTTTCACTGTTCTTTTGTCTGCACCCTTGAATTTGCAACTACTGCCACTAAAAAACCTGCATAATAGGAGAAAAGGTTCCCATAGCTTGAATTGCTTAATGAAATTTAGGGATTAGAAATTAAAAGCATATGAATGACAGAACAGTGAAGTGACTTCACAGCAGGAATTTTTTTAAACCTTCACAGTGTTTTCAAAAAAGTTTCATGTAACTATCTTTCTTCATTGTATTAACACTGTCTAGATAAAGAAAAATAACATTAGCATAAAATAGTTTACTTCCTTTATACTAATGCCAGCTCTCTCTCTATGACTTTGAGAACTGGCCTTAAGATAGGTGTAAAAAACCCTGAATATGACAAAGAACCAGACCCACAAAGATAGCAACCAACAAGCAAAAATTATTTTCAAATAAGTAAAATATTGCAATAGTCATTCTCTTACCTTTCAAGAATAAGCAGAAAGAGACAAATAGGTCAACGGAACCATCCAACCCTTCCAGGTTATGGTGTGAGAAACCCCATTACCAAACTTGGAAACCTTATTGTTATATTTCTTAGCAATGAAAATATACTGTATGTGTAGTAAAAGTAGATGAAGATGATACTGGAACTAATACAGCCTATTAACTCCAGGAAAACAATACTGCTGCTTTGTCATAACCTTCATTGAGTTTCTTCATTTAAGTTTCAATGGTCATGGATGAAGGTATTGGTAAAACACAATTCTACCGTGTACTGTAACCACAAGTGCCACAATAGATTTTGCTTTCAAAATACAAAATTACTCAGCTTCAGTTATTTTGCTTTCATACTTCTAGCTTCCAAGCCGAAGAATGCAAGATGCCTCCACTCCAGGCCAAAGGCTCTTTGTTGCACACATTCACCATCTATTTGTAACCCTCTCTTCCTGAACTTTTTTGACACGTACGGGAAGATTTTACCATGTGAGAAGGGACACTACCAGCAGTTTGAACACAACTTAAAAGTATAAAACTATTCCTTATTGGCTGAAGCTCACAACTGACAGCTAGGATTAGAGAAAAATAACACTAAGAGCTAATATGCTTGCTAAGAAACACCCTGATGGGTATTTCCTGGCCAGGCAGCCATCAGTCAGGTAGGGGAAAGATAGCAACATCTTTGCTCCTTGTGACAGCATTGCTGAGTTGCCATCTTCCAATCCTCTGTTTTCTTTTTTTTAACCTAGGATTTTATATCAAGTGACGGGAGTGCTTTTCCTCTTGAATCCTTCGGCTGCTAACTAGCCCTATCTGAACAATCTTACCTCTGCCTGCAATGTTGCCCATCTTACTGTACACAGTTCTACTCACTTGGTGTTTTCCTCAGCAGGCTGAGCTAAGGTTACACAGTTGATCCATGTGAAAACTGACCTTCAGTGGCAGACAGCTGAAGCTCTAGCAGGAAGGTTAACGTACCCTGTTGCTTCTACACAATGGGCTTAGCTTCCAACAAGTACAACTCAGAGGAGGACTCTCACCTCATAATTCCTTCTACAACTTGCTTTTGGACTCATCTTAAAAGGTGCTCCTAAAGGTTGCTGCTGTTTTCTGAAGTCCCCTCAATTGTCTATATATGGTGTTTTTAATGCAATCACTGATAATATTTTGGGGTTTTGTAACAGAGTAGCTGACTTGCTTCAGCCTGATTGTCTCCTTTCTGTTCCTGTTAACCAGATCACTTGGATGTGAAGCTGTGTGTTTGACTGAAAGTTACTAATTGTTTGTCATCAACTCATTTGAATGCTATATTTGGTTCTGTCTTAGAAGACCAAAAATATATATGCATGCAGAAAATGCACAACTGGAACAGACCCATAACTAACAATTTAAAAAACGTGCTGGCAAAAAATGACTGATTGCTTTCCCCACCCTTTCCCATCACAACATGTTCATGATCTCCCCAAATAGACATATTTGCAATATGACCCCTTCCACAATGCAACTCATTAGAAACAGCAATTTGTGAGTATTTAAAAGACCTGAGTAAGAAGAAAACATCTGCCAGCGTTCTACAGGCAATGTCAACCTTAGGAAATTGGAAAACCCTGAGGTCACATGGCATATGCCTCATATAACCCTGGGGTATAGAAGTGACTCGATTATGTTCTGTGCACCATAGTGATTGTTGATCTTCAGTAAAACTCTTTTGCCAATCCGTCAATACTTTGTGCTGAAGAGAGCAGTTGTATGATCTAGTTTTATGATTTAAAGCATAAGAAGAAAAATCCAGGTTTATCATTTTATATTTAAACCAATACATCAGTGAAACAAACAGACATCACAAGCAGAATGGAGGCAGTATTCAAACACTGATGAGCTTTCCTACCCCTTCTAATTTTTATGTTTTTTTTTTTTTTCCCCGCTGCAACATTCTTGCCTGAATTTCTTTAGTTTCATTTATACCTAGGCTTGAAGTCCCTGCTAGCCTAGATTCAGTAATACAAAGTGGCATAAAATGCAACAGATTGAATCTGAAGATGTCACTTACACCTGATATACAAAAAGTTCAGTAAGAGTTTGAACTTCTGAATTCATTGTACTGAAGAAAGTACTTCTTGCTTCCAAAAGGTATCGTAGTGTATTTCTACCTGCTGTTGGTCTTGTATAAATACATTTGAGTGTTATGTGTTTTTAAATTTGAAAACTTCTGTTTGTGATTTTGGGCTCATTCTACTTACTCTCTGGTTTTGACAGTAAGAGTAGCCAAAAAAACCCAAAACTCCCACATTTGAACTTTATTCGTGCACTTGAATTGTGCTGATATTTTGTTTGTAAAACATAGCTTCTCATATTTCTGCTAGCAACACCGGCAGGCAGGAACACCAAAAATTTGACAAACTTGAAAGCATGCAAACATAACATAAAACTACAGTAATGCTGATTAAAATGAGAGCAACAAATAGGGAATACAGCAGGATTTATTTTTTTAACTTAAAACATATTTACGAAAGTAGTTAAGGAAGTCACTCAGCTTTTATAATGATAAAAAGACAAAGCCCTAATGCTGCAATATCAGTCCTATCTTTCTGTCATTCAGTTCCACCATGTTCACCTCATGGGAATTTATCCGTAATATAGTTTATTCTGCAGATTTACTTATTATGCCAATATTTTTCCTCTAACTGTAAATGAACCTGCTTCATTTAAAATAAACATTGACATTGACAACCCCAATAAACATTGAACTGGGGTTGCTTGGTTTTGTGTTTGGTTTTGGGGGGTTTTTTTTTGGGGGTGGGGAATATTGTTATAGTTCTTCACTTTTTTTTTTTTTTTTTTTTTTTGAGATTTACCAGATTTCTTTCTTGATGGAATTTCAGAATATCATGTCAGATCATGTATAGCTTGCAGGGCTGACTATTAATCTTAGAAGTTTTATAAACAAGCAATCTACATACCTGTCAAGAAGATACATCATTTATCTGCATGACCATACTGCATTTTCTAGACCTTGCAGATTTGACATGTGATGACCATTCAAAAATTGTATATGCAGGTTCTGTATACAACACTAGTTGATTGCCTCTGTAAGAGACATAGAGAAAACATAGTCTGGAAATGCTTCCACCCCTTACTGTGAAAATAAACATCAGAAAGGTTATTCAGACTCTTGGACTGAACAGAGAATTTTCCTGGTATTAGATTCACCATATTTACTTCTTTGCAGGACCAGGGGTTTCTAGACATAAAACTGCAATACACAAAAAATTGAGCAGTGTTATCACTTGGTATTTAAGTATTCTCACAGATATGTATTTCTATTTGTTTAGAAACGGAAATCATTCCAGAGCATCACAAAGCTTTGTCCAAACTTTCTGCATGGAAATTAGTGCATTAACACATATTTTCTGACAACTCTGAACCATCGAGAAGAGATTATATCTTCCTTTTATTCATAGTTTCCACTAATGATATTCTCCAATGTTTTCTTATTCTAATTATAAAAATGAATTCAAGCACTCACACAGTATGCTATGGGTCATTTTTGCTTGATGAGCTTTGCAGTAACTTTTAATGTGAGCACCCCTACTGCAGAAGAAATGTTAGGACTTATGGGAGATGTTCTGAATGTAAAAGTTATGAACTTGATTTAGTATAGTTTTTCCTTCAGCATTTTTGAATATACAGAATTTGATTTTTCCATAGTATTTCTGTCACATTATACTTCTTTTATTTCTAATTTGTCAGTGTTTCCCCTCATTTTAGAATACAACACAAATACATATAATGCAGATTTATTTTAATAATCACTATAACTATTCCCTATACACACTAAAATGTCTCTCTGTTTTTCTTGGGAACTAGGCAGACACAATATTCGTAAACATTTTAGTGCTTGTGAAACTCACATTAAGCTCTTATTTGCATTTTGTAAGGGCTTAAATATCTTTGAAATATGTCCTAAGGGCACTTCTGAAAAAAATTTATCTTATCAGTCTGAGATAACACGGACACATTTTCTAATACATATTCCTTATAGCCTTACCATCATAACAATGATCCATTTTTTCTTATGATGGCAGTGTAAAATGTCTGTATAAGTAAACAAAATATTTTGTATTGAATGAAAATGATCTGTTTACATAAGACCAGTATCTCTTTTGCAGATGCTACTTGTGCACCACAAATTTTGCAACTCAGTTATTTTGCCCTCAGTTAAATTAGTCTTCCTGCTGATGTTTGCAAAAATAGTCAACGATTCTGAGTATTTAGGGTCAAAATTAATTTCATAGTTGTAAAACATGGATCTTAGTCTTACAGTCAAATCTTTTTTCATGGCTTCTGACCATAATGCAAAACATCAGGTCTTAGTCTTGGTTCCTTCTCATAGACACTCTCAAAATTTGACCCCCAATTTCTAAAATCATACTTTGATTAATACACTACCTGTCTATCTACCTGCTCACTTCTCTTTACTAGCCAATAATGTACACTATCACACATTATGTACAGCTACACCATGCACTATTCATAAGTTTGTTTAGTTCCTCTTCTAATATTATTTTCAGACTTGATATAAAGTTTTCATGTCAGCCAAAAAAGAAGTGATTATCAGAAGCTCAGAGGAAAAGCCCGCTTGTGAATCTTAGCTGCATGTTAACTGAGGTGTTTCCAGTCATCTACTTTCAAAAGAAAAAAAAAAGGCATTTGAGTTTCCACCTCCAGCCCATTGTTTATTTGGCAACTGCCGGAGCAAAGATCAGCCCACAGTGGAGCAAGTCAAACTGTATTTATTGCTAGGGTCCTATAAACTGAGTCATAATTGGAACTATGAACCTGCAGAGACCCTTGTTAGAGTTTAATGGACTGGCAAGGTCAGCACAGCTTTCATAGTGAAAATGAAAGTGCTGTCTTGGAGTTTAATGAGCACAATGACATTTCTGCATGCCCCCAAAAATTCCTGAGAGCATCTGGAGCTGGTTTGACTTGTTGCAACACTGATTTTTCTTTTTCTTTCTCTCTCATGTTTTTTTCTTTCTGACGGCAAGCTTATTTGTATATGTCTTAAGAGGAGGGGTACTCATTTAGGAGGAAAAGTGGGAGGCTTTTTCTTGAGAACTGGGTTTAAAACTAGCCTCAATATCTTCCTCTGGAGAAAACTTAAGTTTAATTCCACCTTTCAGTTCTCTGTACTCTTGATGGGGAAGAGAAAGGCAATAACCAGCATAATTGTTCAAGGTTTAGGGGGAATATTGTCAGTGTGATCTTACAAAAAGAGAGTTGGATTACGGCTAGGAATTTGGTTTGAAGTAAAGTACATGCCTTAATCAAGTGTCTGGAAATAATATCCAACTTTTTCCTATCATTAACAAAGACTAAGATCACCAGCCATGCTATAAATCCAGACAAAGCTACAAACAGGCGCATCTGTTTATAAAATAATAATTAAAAAGATTAGGAAGAAGCAGAAAAAAAAGGACTTCTTGCCATCTATAGTAACTTGATTCCTTGGAATGGCTGCTATCTTTATATCTCATTAAGCAATTCATTCAGAATCATTAGGGCTGGAGGGCTAATGAAGGCTTCTCTGAGTCTCACAATACCTATTAAAGCAGTTGGCAAATCCTTAATGTTGTGAAACTTCCAATTAATTTTTTAAGGTCAGCCTGCCACAGTGCAATCAGGAGTATAACTGCTACATACGATTCCATAGAGAACAAGGTTTTAAGGTATTACTCCAAATATTACTCCTTTTGGGTAAAAAAAAAAATAAAAAAATCCATTCCTTGGTGTCACAATAGTAGAATCATAGAATCATAGAACACCAGGTTGGAAGGGACCTCAAGGATCAGCAGGTCCAAACTTTCTTGGCAAAAGCACAGGATAGACAAGGTGGCCTAGCACCCTGTCCAGCTGTCTCGGGGAATCTGCCACTTCCCTGGGGAGATCATTCCAATGGCTGATTGTCCTCATTGTGAAGAATTTTCATCTTGTGTCCAATTGGAATCTCCCCTGGAGTAACACGTACCCATTACTCTTTGTCTTTTCCACATGACTCCTTGGAAAAAAGGAGTCTCCATCTTCTTTGAAGCCACCCTTTATATACTGGAATGTAGTGATAAGGTCTCACCTAACCCTTCTTTTTTCAAGGCTGAAGAAACCCAATTCTCTCAGTCTTTCCTCATATAGCAAGCTTCCCAGTCCTTTGATAATCTTGGTGGCTGTCCTCTGGACCCTTTCCACATCTTTTTTGTGTAGCAGGGATGAAAACTGAACACAGTATTCCAGGTGTGGCCTGACAAGTCCTGAGTACAGTGGGATAATGACTTCTTTATCTCTGCTACTGATGCCCTTGTTGATGCAACTGAGCATCAACTGGCTTGCTTTGCCACAGCAGCACACAGCACACAAACTCATATTGAGTTTGTCATCCACCAGGACCCCCACTTTCCACAGAGCTGCTCCTCAGCCAAGTAGATCCCAGCTTGTGCTGCACTCCTGCATTACATTTTCCCAGGTGCAAGACCTTACACTTGGTTTTCCTGCAGAGTGGCTCTCCCTTCCAAAGTGTCCACTTTCCCACTCAGTTTGGTAGCATCAGAAAACTTAATCAGGGTACACTTGAATCCATTATCCAGATCTCTTATGAAGATATTAAATTGTGTTGGGACCCACATCCATCCATGGGAAACCCCACTTGTGACAGGTTGCCAGTTTGAAAAAGAACTCTCTACCACCACTCTCTGGGTGCAGCCTGTCAGCCAGTCCCCCACCCACCGCACAGACCACTTGTCTAGACCATAATGCATCAGTTTCTCTAGCAGAAGGCTGTGAGAAAACATAGTGACAGCCTTGGAGAAATACAAGTAAACAATATCCACTGCTCCCTCCAGATCAACCAAGCAGGTTATTTTGTTCATAGGTGGCGAAGAGGTTTGTCAAGCATGATTCACTCTTGGTGAGTCAGTGCTGGCTTTTCCCATTCACATGTTTCATTTGACTTGTGATAGCCCCCAGGATGATTCATTCCATAACCTTCCTGGAACTGAAGTAAGACTGCTGGGACTATAATTTTCTGGATCCTCCTTCAAGCCCTTCTTTTATATGGGAGTGACATTAGCATTCTTCCAGTCTTCTGGACATCCCCTGATCTCCATGACTTCTCAAAGATTATGGATAGCAGCCTCTCAATGACATCAGCCAGCTCTCTTAACACCCTTGGGTGGATAACATCAGGGCTCATCAATTTTTAGAGGTCAAGCTCCTGTAATAATTCTCATATCAACTCTTCCTTCACTGGCAGTGGGTCTGTGTTTGCATTAACCTGTGTTTTTGTTCCCAAGGTCTGGGGCCCAATAGTGCTGGTAACAGCGAAGGTGAAGAAAGTGTTGACAACCTCTGCCTTTTCAGCATTTTTGATGACTAATTCACATCTCCTGTTTAACAGCAAGCCAATATTTTCCTTCTGTTTCTGCTTGTTGTCTATGTACCTGAAGAACCCTTTCTTGCAGTTTTTGACATGTCTGGCCAATTTCAATTCCAGCTGAGCTTTTGCTTTTCCAAGTGCATCTCTGCACACCCTGGCAATGTCCTTGTAGTTCTCAATGGTTATTTGTCCGCGTTTCCATCTCTGGTATGCTTCTCTTTTGGTTTTGAGCAGACACAGAAGCTCACAGTCAAGACAAGGAGGTCTCTTGCTCCACCTAATTCCCTTACATTTAAAGGGAATAAACTGTTTTTGTGCTTCCAGGAGAGCATTCTTGAAAAACTCCCAGCACTCGCTAGTTCACTTATCCTCCATGGAAGCTTTCCACAGAATCCCTCCCAACCGAGCTCTGAGCAAGCTGAAGTTTGTTCTTCTAAAATCTAAAATATTTTTCTTTGTACTAACCTTCAGCATGCTCAGTAGGATCCCAAAGTCCACAATATTGTGGTCACTGCAGCCAAAGCTACCACTCACGAAGATATTATCAAGCAGGTTTTCCTGGTTTGTGAGTAGCAAGTCCAGCAGTGTCTCATTTCTCCTTGATACAGCTGACATTCAGTAGGGTTTCCACAATCACCATAGTTAACTTCTATGCATTTAAGGTTCTCCTTAACCTTAACAAGTTTCTGTACGAAACAGCCTATAGCCACCCACCATGATCCTCCAGTCACGTGAATTGTCCAACCAAGATTCAGTTATTCCTATGATCTCATAACTTTCTGACTGGACACAGAGCTCCAGTTCCTTCTCTTTGCTCCCCAGGCTGCGTGCATTAGTATAGACACACTTGAGGTAGTTAGTCTAGTAATATGTAATAGAATAGGAGCAAGGATATGTCAAGAATAATCAAACATATGAAGAGCTTCTCATGACTAGATAGGTGTATGTGGCAGTTCACAAGGCATGGCAGAACAGAAATGTCATCTTAAGAGGCAGGGAGAAATGTTTAATCTTTTCCCCATTGCTTCATCTGCCATTATTCTACATATTGAGCCCCAAGGGGCCTTTTCTCTTCTGATACGCTGACTTGACTGGACAAAGCACCACTCTCCAGTATGTGAACATGCTGTTACTACTTACCATCCTAGTTCAATATTTTCCATTCAGGATAAGGTATCTTACTGGACAGCTGCAATTATTAAAATACTTTACTTCATAGATAAGGGGTTTTCCTACAAAGGAAATAAAAAACTTTGGGGAAACCTAAGGTAACAATACTTTTTAGCTAATGGCTGTTATTAAAAAGTTTATTGCTTATTATTAATGGAAGGAAAAAAAAATTAAATTTTCCTCCAAATTAGTGCCCTTTCTTCCTAAAGAAGCCTCTCATTTCTCAAGAGACATATTTTTCTTTCAGTGACTGCTGTCAGAGACCCATCACCAAAAGGCATGTGGCTTGTTACAGCGATTAATGACAGGACTAGTCCATAATAGAACGTATTTATTTAATTTACTGAACACAGTTCTAGCCTGGAATGTTTTTTTTCTGAAACATCCATTCTTAAAAATACACTAGTATAAGTCACTGTGTGTAGCTCTCTGACCTGCTGCTGCTGCTGCCCTGTAGTGGACGATTTAATGGGAAATCCCTCACTGGTGGCAGTGACCACTCCTACATTTTTCCTCCACATTAAAACAGGAAAAAATTCCAGTACTTTCGTTACTTTAAACACAAATCTTAAATCTCTAGATGACATCAAATTGGAAGAAGTTTTTGAATGTGACTATATACTATTAGAGTATAAAGGGCAAAGACATACAAGTTGGGGGCAAAGCTGCTACACAAACACCCTGAAGCCATGTATAAGTTCATATGCAGCATGCCAGTACGTCTCATACTAGGTTCACAGCAGAAGAGTGGCCAGGTGCTGAGTATGAATTCCTGCCAGCCTCTAACACTCAGGTGGAAGAAATAACATAGCAACATAAGGAAACATAACAAGAACATAAGTAACGTAAGGAAATAAATAACATAAAACATAAAGAAAAAAAGTAAGAATTAACATAAGAACATGAGGAAAAACTTCTTTGAGGTTGACAGAGCACTGGAACAGGCTGCCCAGAGAGGTCGTGGAATCTCCTTCTCTGGAGATATTCAAAACCCACCTGTCCAGCCTGCTCTAGGTGAACCTGCTTTGGCAAGGGGGTTGGACTAGATGATCTCTGAAGGTCGCTTCCAACCCCCACAATTCTGTGATTCCATGAAATAACATACAAGCCTAGTGCATGTGAATGCACTGTCCATTACCAGTGGCCAGTGTGGAAACCATATGGGTAGTAGCTGCTAGAGACATTTTCCAGTTGTGGAGGTGCTCGTATTTATTGTCACAGCCACATGGCCAGCTTCTGACAGAGAATCTGGAAGTCTGTTGCTTATATATCCTTGCCACATTTAATCAGGGTGAAACATCATGTTGCTGGTTTCAAAGTCTTTGTTAAAAAGTCATGGGCGATGAAGTGTTATTTGTTTTTTTAATTTGGGTTACAACTGAGACAAACTGAAGAAATGCAGGCAGAATTTATTAATGCTGTATCACTCTAACTGCAATGGAGATCTTCTTGTGAAACCTTAAGTGCTTTTTCCATAACAGTAACTAAAGTAGTGCATAAAAATATAATGACTATGCAGTAGTGGTGCAGTTCAGGGAATAAACTACAAAATATGCATTGCCTTAGTTAATGTATACTCTTCTGACTATTTCTCTGGCAGCACTTAGTAATTCAAAGTGATTAACTTAAATTGTTTTTATATCTTTGTAATAGAGTATACAGCCCAGTTCTCTCAGTATAGGTTGGGATTTTATTACTTAGCTTGATTCTTGCTTATAATTGGCCTTTTTGGTTCTCAATGAGCTGTGAATAAAATCTGAGATGTTTCAGATTATGTTAAGGAGGATGCACTTACGAGTGAAATGCATTCAATTTTATGAGAAAATGATGAAGATTATGATTTCACTGTATTTGAAGTGCAAAATAAAGAGCCTTACATGAATAATCAGGATTCCTCTGTGTTCTATGTTAATAAGTATTGGCAGCTTCTAGCCTTATGATTACAATTCATCAGACTATAATTTTTGTCTTTTTTCTTTTTGTCTTTTTTTTTTAAGATAGAGATCTGGTACATTAACTAAGCTTTTCATGCAGATGACTGGATGTAAAGCATCAACATCCGAGCTCAAGACTTTTACTTTGTCATGTGGACATGTAGGAATGGGCAGGGAGTATGAAGAGATAGAGGGAGAATTTTTTTTTTGCCTCGTTATCACAGTATATTTTAATATGCAATTTACAACACAGGATTTTGGTCTTTTTTATATTTGTAATGCAATTTTTAGATTTTCTCTTCTAGACAGCTTCCTGTTACAAGAATGGTTTGTCTTTTCAGCTATTTAACATTCTCTTGTGGTATACATTACACATTCTTGTTATATATGGTGGCTTCATTAAGCTGGGTTCTGTAAAAATACAATGCAGTTCTAAACCTCTGACCAGAAGACTTCACAGCATAAAAGGTAAGATGGTTAAGGCAAATGAAGAAATAGACTAGCATGGAAGATCCAGGCAGCAATAGGATTTTTAATATACTCTAGCTGAAAGTATAATTCGTAATAGCATTTACTTGTGCAAGTAGGCTTTCCTTGGACAATGACAACAGGATTATTTGCATGAACATGAGTTGTTTATATAAATAAGGCTTATATGATTGGACTCATATTCTGTAAATTATGCAAAAGTATTTTAAGGTATGTCAATAGGATCCATAAAATCACCTTTCACCTCTGGAGACCTTTACTAAGAACGGGATGATATCTACACATAGTAATGTTGCATGTTGTTTAGACTTTCTTTATCTTTACTGGTCATTTATCCATATCTGAAAATCACCACATAACATATAAATTGGCACAATTGTCTCTGTGCACACACGGGAGGCCTTAATAACAGCTGGTGTTGCCTTGGCAAACTTGCGTGGAAAAGCTTCTGTGAGCACTAAAGTTCACTGAGTTTGAAAATGTATATGTTTATATCCCCCAAATTGCCTGTTAAGAAAGACTATTCAGACAGTGCAAGTCAAAAGTGGACTCATATAACACAGGTAATGAAGTGTACCCTTCTCTCTTTCACTGACGTAAATTGGAAAAGGCTTGTTTTAATATAGTCTCTTTCTCTCCTCCTGGAAATTTTATTCCAAAAAGAAGCAATCTAGGTCAGCCTCCTACTGGTGTACCAATTAACAGGATATGTCCATTATATTTATTATCCCTCTGCAAGGTGTCAGACTTCAACTTAAGAACTAGCAAAAACAGTATGACCTCAATTTACAGAAAATTGTGGAGTGTGAATGTTCTTTACTTTTTCCTGTAACTTGCTCCTCACTTTCCTGTACAATGTATTTAAGTATTGCTGAATTTAAAATGTCCAGATTTTGCCATTTCCAGTACATTCTGATGGCCCCATTTTGCATTTTCAGTGACCCTTACAGTAGATTAATGTTCTAATAAGTACTGGAGGTCTTTGTAGTTAGGAAGCTGTCATATTGAACACTCCAATAGAAATCTGATTTGCCAGTGTTTCCTTTTTTTCTTTTGTCCTTACTCTAAATGATAGAAATCACATCACTGAATGATGCCCTTCTTTCTCGTATATGTTTTATAAAGAAATAGCACCCCCTTGATCACTATGATACACAAAGTAGTAAATGGAAATGCCTTCACAAAGCACACTTCAAGGGTATGATTTGAAAGAAAAAGGAATCATTGGTGATCTTGATGTTAATGGGGGTAATATGAATGTCTCAGTCGAAAAATAAACTATATAGAGTTGAAAACATACCAGACGAACTGAGAGCTTCCATACTACCCAGGTAAACTCCAGTGTAATTTTTTTCCTAAAGCATAGTGAGAAGGATACATATTATTAAACATACATATTCTTTGAGAAACATACCAGAGCCCATGAAAGTTGGCATTATTCTGTCCTAAACACGTAGTTTTCTAGAATGCCATATTAATGTGAAAGAAAGATGAACACAGCATAATCAGTGCCCTGGATCAGGTCTTTAACCTCCATTCATTTCTCTTATGAGCAGGATGACATACTATCTTGTCTGAAAGGGCTGATGGAAGGATAAGCTCGTAAATCTCTGGGAATTGCCTATATTCAATACTTGTGGGTCCCAAACTAGTACTTTCTTATAAATATCAGAGAAAATACCAAGCAGTAAGAAAAATGGTTAAAAAAAAAACAAAACACTAAACCATTTCACGGCAATTCTAGACCGTACCTACAGTAACTGTGTTTCATACTTTTCTGAAGAAAAAAAAAATCAGACTTTACCAGAAGAAAGTAACAATATTTTTCTTTTAATAATCGCTTGTGTAAATTTGGTTTGATTGTTCTGGGAGGGAACAAAGAATACTACTTTGGGCATACACAAGAAAAAATTTAAAAACCCTGTCACCTTCTTATCACAGATATAAAAGACCTATAAGGTACTGAAAACTTTGTATATTAACACAGTTCTGTACGTCTTCCACCCAAATGAGTTTTTTACATTCTGTTGATGCAAATAAGACTAGCAGGCTAAGACTGCTACTGCTATGTAATGAAGACCTTGCCTATACTGGTCATTCTAATTCTGAGAGTGATCAGAGGCTAGCATAAACAGAAAAAAAAAACCACCAATATACATAAATACTGACACTGAAACATGAAAATTTGTCAATGCTGATACTAAAACACCAAAAGGGGTGAGTCATCCACACTGTGATTCAACTTTCACAAGGCAAAAATCACTCCAACGTTACCATTTTGAACAATTCAGCCCTGTTCAGCATTACTGTAATAACCAGTAGAGCATCAGCTGGTGGCACACCGTCAGGTCTTCCATTTCTTCAGCTTTACCGTCAGCAGGAGTTCCCTTTACCTCTACAACCTGAACTTTACATACATTTAAGCATGTACGGGAAATACCAGTACACCCATGATCTGTGATAGCTGCAGGCAGCCCCTACTTCACCTCCCTTGCCTTAACACCATTTTTAGGCTACATCATTTACATAATTTTTAAGTAAAGAGTTAATTCACTAAGTAAACACCAGTTGAACACTTAGCTAGGTTTCACTGTTGAGCTGGAAGAGCCTGGGAGGAACTGCAGGAGGCACAGGCTATATTTCTCCTGACGTTCCAGAAAGTTCTGGCAGTTTCTACACCTTTCAAAGAGCTACTAATCTTCCACCTCTCTTCCAGTAGCCAAACAGAAATTGAAATTCCTTTCTTTTTGCCTTCTCAGAGCCCTTTTCAAGCTATTAATAGAGCTATTTAAACAGAAGATATGTTTTCTGGCAGTATATATGCAGAAGTGTGGGTGCAAACACTGCGTGTGCAGACTCACACTCTGGCCTCCATAGCTTATTCTTTTTACGGTTAGGAGTTGATTTCTAATTTGTGCCTGTTTTTCCCCAGTCATTTGAAGAGTTTGCCTGCAGTTTGTTTGAAAAACACATTAATTGTAAGGGCTGTTTTCAGCAATGCATGTCGTTTAGAATTTCCCAGGCTGATGGGTCATCACTGCAAGACGTCATGCCTAGTTACTTCTGTCTGATACTATTACGTGACATGGCTGATGATATCGCATCAGCCCAACAAAATTGAAAAACAAATGGGTTACTGAGCACTGCAGTCAACTGTTTGGAACAAACAAATCTCTGTTCAACCTCTACCTGTTCAGAGGAACTAAACACCTGCTAGTGTGCATTAAGTAGTGGGCAGGTTTTTTTCTAGGAGCTGTGAGTAGCAGGAACTGTCATGGATGACAGGCTTACATTAACTCTAGGTATAAGAGCTATAAGGAGGAAATTTATTTAGGTAAAGTGAAACTCACGGAAAATACTTACATGTTGTTTGATGCATAGTAGTCACCTGTCACTTTGGGAGCTGTGAAGTGTACCGTTAGAGGAATCTGTTGTTAAGGTTTTTTTATTTGCTTTAGTGCTGCTTATAGGGCTAGCTGAAAATTATGTGCTGAAACTACTTTTAAAAGAATTTTACTAAATTAAATTCTCCTAGAAAAGTATCTGTTTTTACTCAACAACAAAAAAGAAAAAAATTCCATGAAATAGCCAGTGAAAAGCTGAAAAGAGAAACGATTCAGGTTTCAGACAGAAAGTAAAAACAGTTTGGACAAAACCTTCCCATACTTTCCCATACTTTTTATTAATACACGCCCCAGGGTGTAATACTTTCCATGAGATGGAAAAGCAACACCAAATTAATCTTCCAAGAAGCTCTAGCTAAGTGTCACCTACCATCTAAAGAACATAACCCAGAAACAAAGGGCAAATATGGGCCAAGTCATATCCTCCATTCTCAGAGAAGGCAGCTAAATGCACTGAGATCTGCAAGAACTGGGAAACAGTTCCACGAGAACTAGCAATCTAGCTCCAAAATACATTGCAGTAATAAAAGCCCTGTAATTACTTGTCAAGCCAGAGAGAGCATTTCCAAAACCAAGGCACAGAGATACAACGGAAGTATGACTCTTGAATGATTAGGGCAAAGTATGAAGTATGCTCAGGGCAAAGATTTCCAGTTGAAAACTACCATGGTTTCTCATGAGCCTTTATCACTCATAAAGACTATGGAAAAGGAAGAATTTGCCCCTTGGGTTATGTATCAGGAATATATTAATGATTCAATGGGGAATACTTTCTGAATTACTGAATTAGTCTTTTCCTTTTAATCTTGAATAATCTAAGAGAATAGGGTACTGAGTGAGTAAATTCATTGACTGTCATATAAATTATGTTAGTTCCCCTGAAAAACTCATTCCTTCTTTTCTAGTGGTGATAAACTACTAATTAGTAAAACACATCAGGAGACTATGTTTATGGTGGTAAATGATAGCTACAATGAACTGACATTGAATGGGAAAGTGAGACTGCACACCAAGAAAGTTTTACCAGTAGACTCTGAAACATTAGAGTGAAGAGAGCCAAAATTCAAGTATGTCACTGTCAGTGTTACTTTACTGTAGGAGGCATACATAGGAAACCAAAAAAGCAAGGGAGGAAAACATCTGGAACAAAGAAGAAAGAATTAAAAAATCTTACATTACTTTTGTAATTTAGAGTAATCATTTTTATGTCTTTCAGAATGGTTCTAGCTACCTTACATAAAATGCAGCAGAATAAATTGAACACTGAAAAGACAATTGGAGGCTGCATGTATTAATTGGGTACAACCTGGAAAAAACCTTTGGAAAATATTTTTTCAACCACCAGAGTTGAAAAACACAAGGTACCTCTGAGATCCTTTTAAGGTCAGCAGGAAAAGACAGGGAGATAAATACATGAACAGCAGTCTTCTTGCAATAACAGCAAAGCTTAGTCTGCCCAAACCTGACATCTTTCAGCTTAAGAAAGGAAAGAAAGATGCAGGGAACCAGAATCGCAGGGAACCAGAATCACAATGAACTATGAGGCACATTTCTCACTTAATGTTAACTAAGCAGCAGTATCGAAACTCCCTTGTAGGCTTTTTCTTCTAATAGATCTACCTTTTGACTGACAGTAAATTCAATCAATGTATATGAACTTTTGATTAACATTGAGTACATCAGATATTTATTTTTTCTTTCCATGCAATATAGCTGGAAAAAGAAAACTGTATCTGGATTTTTTTCCAGAGCAAAAACACCTTTCCCAGTGTACAGAGATTTATAGTAATTGAAATGCTTGACAGATGCAGTGTAAATAATGTCTAATGCAGGATGAACGTGCATTTACTCATGATGCATATCATAGTGAAAGACACTAAGAACCAGGTTTTTGTTTTCAGCGTCATGTATGTAAATGAAATGTGATCAGTTAGAGTTAAATATCAGCTAATGGAGGATTCTTGAATAGTGCTAATTGATTTTTTTAAATGAAAACTCTGTTTTCTAATGAAAAAAGAAAATATGTGCCTGCAAATAGAAAGGGAGAAAAACAAAAGCACTTTCTATCAGGAAGTTCAGCTTATGTTTCATTTTATGAAAAAATAAATTCAAAATAGAAATATTTTATCCAAAAAACTGTCTCCAAATTGGTCTGTGCTACCTGGAGGGAAACCTCAGAATCACTCTTTGTCAGAGGCTCTGCCCTCAAGTGGGAACGCATTTCTCGGTATGTACTGCTGTCACTGCGTACCCCTGCACCCAGCCTACCTAGACCATAATGGTAAAGAAGAGAATGAAAGAGCTAGACTACAGCTCCCACTGAGGTGCTGCTGCTGAAATGTTTCAGGTTTGGCCACAGATTTCTTATATTTATCCAAAAAGTTTCAGCTTTAAATTTTTGTATGGGATTTGGGCTTTTTTTTCCTAGGAAGAAAAAAAACCCTAATTTTCTGATAATTGCTTTTCTATCCTCAGTAAACCAGTGATGAGGCTTCATGTATTAAGGGATTTGGAGATGTGCTTGGTACATTAGCATTTCCTATAGGTTTGCATAGATTCTCAGAGGCTTCTGATGGCAAGAAAGGAGACTTTTCAAGGGGCTACAAATCTGTGACTGTTGATAATTTGGAGACAGCTGTTCTGGCAAGTATGTTAAATTCACTTCACAGTGTCTACATAAAGTCACCAAGAAACTTAACAGCTATGAATTTACTAATAAACGTTGAGAAACACTAAAGAAAAAAATGAATTTCTGTAAAAAGCAAGGTCTAATAAATAAAAGTTGGTAAGTATGGTTTTTTGGTAGACAGAAAGAAGTTAGTGAAGAATTACCAAGGCTGTTGATTAGAGTAGCTCATACCTAGTTTTCCACTGTTTACTTACTCATATTGCCAGGGAACAAAAGTTGTTAAAATAGAAAAAATGAGGATGGCAATATTAACCGGAGATAAGTCTTTTTTTTTTATATAAAATTTATATTGGAAAATAAACCTTGACATTCCAGGATGAAAATTAAAAGTAGGTTATTTGGTACCTTATGAAAGTGTTGACAAGAGAATGAACACAGCAATTAAAATAATGTTATTTTTCATAAAAATATATAAGTAGAGGATGGTAGAAGAGATGGGCCTCCAAGAAGGTCATCATCTGTTAATTCACTGTTTTTAGACCAGTGATGCTGAAAGACACTGAAGTCTGTATCAACATTAGAGTACGTGGAGTCATCAGATTGTAACGACTACTCAGCAGTATGAAAGTCTAGGGCATTGCCTAGGATACAATGCTATTGTAATGTGGCACCTGGAAACCAGTGTACTTCAAATCAGCTGAAAAACAAAAATTCATTCAGAAGTTTCAAAGTCAGAAAATATCATGGCAGTACTGCAGTAATCTACATGGGAGGTTAATAGTAGCAAGAAGCTGATAGAAGATGAACAGAAAACTGACACATTAGCCATCCAAGTTAAAGAATGCTGGGCTTTGCTTCCAAAACATTTTATGTTTTAGTTTCCTAAATATTCCACTTGGTTCCAATATGCAGAAATCCTCTTATAACTGATGCCAAGTTTTCATACTTAGCATATATTGGCTTTCTGTCCTCTGAACATTACTGTATTCATATTCAGCCTTAATCCTTGCTTAACTACCGCTTTACCATAACATTTTTTCCACCCCGTTGTCCTGTCAGTATTTCTTAAGATCCCATTTACCAAGTTTTAATCTTAGATAGAAGTCTGGATGTAAATATTCTTTATAACTTTGAGGGGGTGGGGGAGCCCGGCGGGGGGAATATGGAGGGTTTTAATATTAAGACACTCTTAACTGCAAGTTAGATTTGAAATCTTAACACCATTAAAGAAGTTAAATAAGCACAACTATAATTCCTTCCAGCTTCATTGATCATTTTCTTTCTATGCATGTAGAAATACATCTTCAATGGAGGTGTGATACAAGTCCATGTTTTAGTAATGAGACTGAGAAACTCTACTTCCCTTCAAGATAACTCCAAAAGAGCTCTAAGAATTGAAATACGGTGTTTGTTTTATACTCTGTAC
Organism: Numenius arquata; assembly: GCF_964106895.1. NCBI lineage: Eukaryota > Metazoa > Chordata > Aves > Charadriiformes > Scolopacidae > Numenius > Numenius arquata. Next base: position 61,111,440 of record NC_133616.1, on the reverse strand, counting down.
AAGAAAAACACCACTTAGAGCCCACACAGTACAGAGGACAATGTGGTTTAAAATTTTTTCTTGTCTTATTATAGGAGGCAATAGCATAGTGTGTGTGCATTGTAGTTTAACATAAAACCTACCATTCAGTGCCTACCTTTTATTTGGAAATGGCATATAATTGCATGATTTTAATATATCTTACCTGCTAGTTAGTAAAAGCGATTCCACACTCCGACTAGGTGATGCAAAATAAGACCACTGCAATAACTCATAGTGGATTTTTTTTTTTTTTTTTGGGGGGGGGGTGTGTGGTATTAGTGGAAAAATCACTAACAAAAAAGACCGTAGGTCATACAAGCTTAAGTGAATCTAACATGACCTAATAAATAGACTACAGGGCAGGTATTCTAGTCTTGGCTCTGTGTCTGACCTGCTGAGGGACCTTCTGCATCTCTCAGTTTATCCAGCTGGCAAATAGAATAATGATGCTGAATTCTTTGTAAAAGATGTGAACAGCTGTTGATGAAGGTATACAAATGCAAGGTATTGTTACTATTACTTGAACGTGTATTTTTTAAATTCATATCCCTTGCATCCCTGTCATTGTAACTCCAAAACAAATACTGTAATTTTATATATGAAAGCCTTGTTATGAACATATGTATTATGAATGTGTTATGATACTCCTTCACAGACCCAGTCTCTTCTCCCCTCCTACACTGTACATAAGCAGCAAGGAATCAGGGAGTAGATTGATCTTATGGCATAAAATATATCAGCACAGACTTTTTGTTGAACTTGTCTTATCTAACAGACCCCCGCAAGACAAAATTATGCTACTCAAGGTGACAGCAAGCCATTACACTGCGTACATCTAAGTAGGAAGACACAGCAGCACTGTTCCCTGCAAAAAAGAGGGAAAATGTAGAACTGAGGGCTAAAATTCTTTTCCATTTGTTCTTGGTGAAAAGCAATAATGAATACAAGATAATGCTTCCTCCAAAAGATGATACTTCCTCAAATGTTTCTACCAACCATCTACTCTAGCTCTCAAGATGATGGGCAAAATCTAGGCAACTTACCTGACAACTTCCTCTGATCTTCTCTTTCACTCTTCACAACCCTTATTTGCCTGAGCATCTGCAGAGTGGTTCTCATTCCAATTTATGGCTGAATAAGAGCTGAAGAAAATGCATAATCCAATGTGGTAGTGAAACTTCTCTTCCTCTTAATTTACTTCACCATTTAGTTGCATCAGAGGTTAAACAGTAGAGACTTTCATACTTTCATTTCTATAAAGCATTTACCATAATTCTGGATACTATTAAGTAAGGTAACATAATAAAAGCCCAAACTGAAACTGTCTAGGGACTTTTTCCTAGATATTTAACCAGGAAAATGTTCACAGAAATCCCATCCCGACAACCACTTCTGGAAAAAGGATCCAGCTCAAAGTCAGTAAGAATTAATATTACGTAACAGTACCGTTGCTGTGACTCCTTGTTAGAATAAAACATAAGAAAATCAGTAGTACAGTGCACATTGAGATGAATTGTTGAAGCAATTTTCTTGGAGACTGAGGACAGCATTTCCAATACTTTAAACAGAACAACTGACACTGATACGTGCTCTGTCTGCTGGAACTTGTCACTTGCATGAAGTAAATAAGTTGAAGGCAAAATAACTGTGTCCTGATCAACCTTTATGTTTAAAGAACTGTAAAAGAAATCACAAAGGTATATAAAGCAAATGCAAGGTGTCGCCTATGAGAATACTTGTCTAATCAGCTTAAATTGCCACTATATTCATACTGTACAGCAGCTGTGGAAATAGTATATATCACTCTGTGTTTTTCGTGTTCATCTTTACCACTATCTGGCATGTTTTTGGTTTTATTAATTATCAAGTAAGGAGCAGTTTATTTTAAGATTAGCAATCAGTTCACACTTGGCTATCTCAGCTACTTTTTTTACATGAATTTAATATACTTTGTGACAATCTGCGGGGCTATAAGTGCCACATCACTCTGACAGGTCCTTTCAGATGTAATGTTTTAGACTTAGGCAGTTCAGAGGTGGGTATTGCACTGCCATTTTATTGACAGTTAAAGGGGAACTAGAGCCATAGCAATACTGCTCTTGTCTACAAACCCAATTTTCCAAAGTTTTATTATAATCCAGTTTTGGTCCTCTATATAAATTAGTTTTAATTCTTATGTAAAACAACTTATACTAGAGATTATGGCTGGGTTTCAAGTCTGCCCACAGAGTAAAACAAATCATAATCTAGGCCAGTCCACATTAGGAAATTCAAGTGGATGTAGGAGTTATTCGTCTCTATTTCATATACATGCAATAACCAAAGATCTTATTGGAACACTGTTTCATCATTACAGAGATTGTATTTGATTTTCAGTTTTGTTTTCTCATGCTACAAGTTTACAGGAGAAATGTCCTGTAAAATGAGAATCAATCAATTGGTGTATGTTACTAGTTTCACATATTTGTCAATCCCAGTTGTTTTCTAGTTAAATGTGTGGCAACAGTGAATTCTGGTAGATCCCAGGTAGTTACTGGCTGGAAGACATTGTCTCAGGAGTCACTGATGTTAACTATTTGGAGTAAAAGGTGAATGGCAAAGTAAAATGGTAATATTGGCTTGACAGGGAAGCAGAATTAAACAATGCAAAAAAAATTAATAGCTGAGCTAGTCAAATTATTCATTACAAAAGATTATTGCAGCAAATGACAAAAACCAATTCATTAGTTAAAACAAGCTGCCCTTAGAATCACCAACAGATGCTGGCATATAATAATAATGTTAGTCACCTACGACCAGGAAAAAGCCATTACTAAAATGTTATTTAACACTATCCATCCACAACAGGCTGACTGCTTCTCAGAATCAGCAATTCTACGGAATAACTTTCCTTAGTTTCCTTGAACCATAGATTGGTTCAAACTATGAAGGTCTTGTAAGCACTAGTGCCAAGTTGCTAGTTCAAATACAATTTAATATTAAGCAAAGCTGTGCATATGATCATATTAATAGATAGTTCAGATCAAGAGTGAGTGATGAGAGAATTGTTTAATCTCCTGTCTCCCAGTAACAACAGCATCTTGCTAGAAAATGCTGTCCAGGTGAGAAAATAAGTGGCTAAACCCAGCTGTGTCAGTGAAATTTTCTTCTGAATACTCCTTCATATATTACAAAAATATACAATGATGTTTCAGTTCAGCAAAGGTAGTGCTAAAAATACTGGAAGTTTCAAAACTGTACTGTGTAGTCTTCTCCTCCTGGCATCTGATGTGCTAGGTGATTCTTCAATGTATCACCTGAGAAAGTCATGCTTACTCTTTCAAATCTTCCAGACAGCTTATCACTGTCAATTGCTGGAAATTTTCCTTGGAGCAATCTTTTTTTTTCCCCATTTTATGACGGAAATTGTTATTTGCTGTGGATGTCAGTCTTGATTCATCTGGAGAATCTATGCACAGAAATAAGTATTTATTCTCAAGTTTTAGCTGGACCTGCACAGAATGAGTGTGGGATCTGAATAAAAACGACCATCACCATCTTACCAGGCTAGAATTTCACTCTTAAGAGATGGTAAAAGCTTTTAACTATTAGCTTTTGCCATCACATGTTCCACAAATATTTTGCTAGCACAAGTGTAATTTTATACTGCATTTAAGAAATGGACTGATAAAATACTGAAAGGCTTTTCTTTGTGCACTGGTACTGTACTTGGGAGCATACAACTATGCCCCAATTCTTACTGTGGGGTTTATGAAGTAGATTCAGTTTGAGATTTTAACTAGAAAGAAAAATGTGTTTCAATTTAAGCAGTATACACATCTGAGAACAAAAAAAATGGTGTATTTTAGTCTGTAAATGTTATGCTTTATAGTTTTCCAGCTTGATATAGCTGATGATTTAGCTTATTATATTGCAGTCTGATTATTCCATTGTTTACAAAAGAAAGAGTAATTTTTTGTTTAGCTTAATATAGGCTTTTTGCAGGACATTTAGAGATATGGGTTTTTTTCTTTTTTATCTCTCTTAAAAGAAAAAAAATTCTGTGAAAGTATTTGTTTGCTCTTCAGATGAAGAACCACCTATTAATAATTGTGAAAACACACTGGATCATATGTCCTACCTCTTTGTGTTCTTTAAAAAAAAGGTATATATTGAGAAATATGAGAGAGGGAAAAAGGAGACATACAAAATGCATGTCCTACATAGAATACACAAAATCTCGTTTTCGGAGTTTGTGAAACACCACTGTATAGAAAAGAGTCAAAGCTACCTCAAATGAAATTCAAAAACTGACAGTCTTTTTATACCCAAGTAACAAATCTGACTCAGGTTGACTGAAAATTTTCCCTCTTTCATTGTTGTTCAGTAAGGAAAAATTGAGGGTGTTAAGTGAGCTCTTGGTCCCAGTGATCTTTTTCCTAGTGGACAAGCACTTGGTGGCTCTGAAGTGCTTTCCCCATCCAAAAGGAATCCAAAAGGAATTCTTTTTAATTTGACATGTTCCATCGTAGTAGACAATGGGAAAAGTCAGCGACAGCCACGAAGTTATACAACAAAAATACTATTTCAGACTATGTTATATCTGCTTCACCAATGTTTCATACACTCAAATAGAACATACTTCCCAAAATTTAGTCTTCACTATCAAGGAGCAACAGTATGAACAGAGGTTAAAGCTCCTTTCCATAGTCATCTACATCTAGTCATATTTTCATAATTGAGTCAATATTTGGAAAAAAGTCTGTAAATTGCTGAGCAGTAAAATTGCTTTTCCAGAGTGTCCCTTTTGTTGTCTGTCCTTGTCTCGGTCTGAGGAGCAGTCAGACTTTATGACAAGAGTTTTTCTGTATGTTGGTGTCGTGGTTTAGCCTCAGACGGCAACAAAGGCCCACGTGGCAGCCGCTCGCTCAGATGGGGCCCTCCCCCCCAGCGCGGCCGGGAGGGGAGAATCGGAGGAAAAAGGCAAAAAACTCGTGGGTTGAAACAAAGGCAATTTAACAGAACAGCAAGGAGAGCAAGAAACAACAACAATAATAACACCGACAGAGGAATACACAGGCACGAGTACAACACCACCGCTTGCCGATCGCACCCGGGACGCCCCCCGACCGCTCCGCTCCCCTGGGGGATGACTTCCTGCCCCTCCCCTTCCCCGGCTAGCTCCTGTTACCCCCTGAGCATGGCTCACATGGGATGGAATACCTGTGTCCCTGCTAGGTCCTGGGGAGAATTAACCCTATCCCCGCCAGACCCAGGACAGTTGGCTAACATGGTGAAAATGAAAGTCTTCAGTTTGTAATTTAACTAAAATAATCTTTTTTTAATATGTTGTTTCCATATATATTTGTATGATTGACTGCATTTCTTCACTTCCTGGTCCAGTCATGCTAGAAATGCATGTATGCAGATAATAATCAGAAGAGATGTGTACTGTTTGAGAAGATAGTCAGTCACCCAAGACACTACAGGAAAAAATTACATAGAAAT